>NC_091117.1:3865000-4232500 GCF_040183065.1 Periplaneta americana
GATAGATAGATAGATAGATAGATAGATAGATAGATAGATAGATAGATAGATAGATAGAATTTATTCTTTCTGTGATTTCTGAGCAGCGAAATATTTACCATCATTAATATCACAGTTCTCTTCTGTGTAGTACGATGATAAAGTTACATATATATTTTAATTTTCAATTCAGATTAGCTACAATAATAAACATTTGACGTCTCTAATTCCGTCTATATCGTTTGAGATGAACCTGAGGTATACCTTATGTGTCCTCCCCACACTGCCTTGCTTTCCCCTTTCCTCAAACATGTTTCGTTAGGTTGGAAACGTATTATTCCACCTCGAAACGCAGCACTTCGTGTTTCCTTGAGAAGTCTCACCAACACGTATCTTAACACGAGCTGCTACAAGCCACTACACCTCCTACAAGCTATGGACGCAACCAGCGACGCGGCTCCACAATGCTGGGCCTAAGTCTCGTTTTGATACAGAAATAGCGGTCATTATTTGCGGCTTTTACTCTAATTACAGACTTGTTATACTCATTAATTAACGAGTTTGGTACAGCCTGACCCGAGACGCGGGCGGTATTTGTTTCACAACTTTCGCGTTCGTCAGTTGTCAGTGTCTAGTGAATAAGATCAATACATCAGCATGCAATCTGTGTGAACCTTATTGTAACAATAACAAAAGAATGGCCCTGACAGTTGAAAGATTTCAACCCAGTTGCCATGGAAACACTTCGGACAAAAAGACTTTCGAACTGCTTGCCCATAGCACGCCAACAAGACTTAACTTGCCAGATAAAAGAAAGCAGAGGAAGGACGAAACACAGTTTCCATGGAAACGATACAAGAAAATGTTGTTACATCTTAAGAACTCTCCAAATTGCCTTTGGCAAGGAAACTGTTACATCTTTAAGATCCTTAGTCTAGGATTGAACAGGCGTACTTCAGGTTCAGGGAGAAGGTACGATGACAGGACCGACCTTGCTACAATGCATGACGCAGAGTTAGAAAGGAATAGCTATTACTGTGTCGGAACAAAACAAAACTGTACACGCAAGCCATCGTCTGCTACTTGTTTGTGCAGGTCCAAAGAAATTTCCATTTTCAACGACTGTTACAGCTAGCATGCGAACGTTTCTGTATTGTTTACCAAGAACTCATTATGGGAAATTATACAAAATTACAAGGGTCATTTCATTTTTCTATCCGGCCATCTGATGACCCGGCTATTGTAATCCCATCTTCTAAGCCATCTGGGGTTCAGGGTGAATGTGTTCTTTGTAGTGGCAGAAGTGGAACATGTCCAGTTAAACAATACTTCCCTTCATGAATAAGAAAAATATGGCGGATCCTTTTTAAATATATACATTTCTTCGCTATTATTAGTTATTGTTCAAACTTTTAAAATTATATGACAGATTAGATGTAATAAAAAAATATGATGGTCTGAAAGAAAAGTTGTATACACATGACATATAAAAATATGTTTTATGGTGCCGTACTAACAATAAGAACAATGAACCCCCAATGTATCCACCATATTCGCGAATTCGATTATGCGCACTGTTCAAAACATACAGAGGTGAGCCTGCCTGGAGAGAAATAAAAAATAGGTTGCAGCCGCCAAATTACTCTTCAAGGAACGATCACTCATATAAATTGAGGGAAAGAAGACAGAGGACGGACACTGGAAAGTTTTCTTTTCTCAATCGTACTATCAGGGACTGGAATGCTTTACCTGCAGACTTACCAAAGGCTTTACCAACAACCAAAAATGCATTTAAAAATAGGCTTAAGGACCTTACTAACAGACGGTAATTATACACAGTATTTAAAGGGTGTAAATGATATTTTGTTATTGAAGTGTTGTATCAGTGAAGAATTATGTTGTGTCAGTGAAGTGTGTTGTGTCAGTGAAGTGTGTTGTGTCAGTGAAGTGTGTTTCTGTATGTGAAGCTTTATAGTTTATAGTGGCAGTGCAAAGAATTTGAACAGTGAAATGTTTTTGAAGTGTTAGTGAAATCAGGATAGAATCAGTGAAATGTGTCGTAGTTCCAGTGCAGTGAGTGAGTTGACAGCGAAATGAGTGTAGTGTTGAAAGGTACTTGCGCAGATATGAACATATACTTGTGGGTTTTAGTTCGAACTTAGGTTTCAGATACAAATTAGATTTATTTTAAATTTTATTTCAAGTGATCTTGCTTCATTTAATTTAGGATGTTCCCTGTTATTATTATTATTATAATTATAAATTATTGCTAGTATTAATTATTAGTATTATTATTAATTGTATTTTTATTAATTGTGTTTATTATTGTCATTATTCAGTGTAATTAGTTACCACTGCCACCGGGTATATACCCATTGCAGTGTGAATAAATACATACATAGGTATGCGCATAAATTTCCTTGCTGAACAACCCTTAAAAAAGCAGACATTTTATCATCGACCAATACTGAATTTCATTAAAATGTAATATTTTTTTCCGACATAATTTCTTTAAAAATTAACAATATAGAATCGCTTAAACTTTTTATCGTCAAAATGGAATAACTATCTCTATCAAACAGCATATCATGGTAACCGCTTTCACTTTTTGTTGCATGATCGATGCAAAACTATGTAGGAACTTATTTTTTTAATAAAAAATGCATTTCTTTACACTGAATCAAAAAGAAACAAAACAAGAGATTACTTCTGCTTATATTTATGTTAAAAGTAAGAAACGCAGTTGAGTTGGGGGGACGTCAAAACGTATGCGCGAGAGAAGAATCCCAAGAGAGATTTTTAAATTATCATCGTAGTGGAAGTAAAAGAGCTGAGTTTACTTCCATGTGCGGCACCATTAAGACCGAGAGCTAGGAAAGGAGTCCAATTAAAATTTTATGAAACAATGGCTGCGCCTACGGGCTTGTATGAATAGGAATTACGGACAACCACAGCCAACATCTGAAATGTAGATAGCAAGACAGATTCCAGACAGGGAAAGATATGTAGGCCTATGTAGAAAGTTAAGATCAACAAATGAATTGGCCAAATGAATATATTCATTATACAAAACAAATAAATGAGAAATATTTGTACAAACCAAATAAAAATAGTTACCGGGCGAGTTGGCTCAGATGGTAGTGTTTGAGCCTCGCATTCAGGAGGTCCCGGGTTCAAATCCCGTGGCCACCAATCTAACTGGGGTTTTTCATGGTTTCCTGTTAGGTTCATCACCGCCTCAATCACCAATATTATAAATATTAATAAAAATCTAAAATCAGTTACATGAACACAAGCCATCTACAACACACAACAGAAACAGGAACTCAACAACAGTAACAGCAGCCTACTTGTATACTCGCAGATCCTAAACACACGATATGACCACAGATGTCAAAGCGTGTAAATAAAGAAACTTAACAAAAAAAATATATTTTTACAAAACGAATGAGAAATAGCTGTATAAAACGAATGGCGAAAAGTTATATAAAACAAATAAATTACAAATAGTTACATAAAACAAGCGAATGAGAAACAGTTGCATAAAACAAATGAATGAGAAATGGTTGTATAAAACAAATGAATGAGAAATGGTTGTATAAACAAATGAATGAGAAATGGCTGTATAAAACAAATGAATGAGAAATGGTTGTATAAAACAAATGAATGAGAAATGGTTGTATAAAACGAATGAGAAATGGTTGTATAAAACAAATGATTGAGAAACCGTTGTATAAAACGAACGAATGAGAAAGTTTTATAAAACAAATGAATAAGAAATAATTTAAAAAATCAAATGAATGAGAAACAGTTGTATAAAACAAATGAATGCAAACAGTTGTATAAAACAAATTAATGAAAAACAGTTGTATCATCAAATGAATGAGAAATAGTTTTATAAAACAAATGAATGAGAAACAGTTGTATGAAACGAATGAGAAACAGCTGAAACAGCTGTATAAAACAAATGAATAACACAAATGAATGGGAAACAGTTTTATAAAACAAATGAATGAGAAACAGTTGTATGAAACGAATGAGAAACAGCTGTATAAAACAAATGAATAACACAAATGAATGGGAAACAGTTGTATAAAACAAATGAATGAGAAACAGTTGTATAAAACAAATGAATAACACAAATGAATGGGAAACAGTTTTATAAAACAAATGAATGAGAAACAGTTGTATAAAACAAATGAATGAGAAACAGTTGTATAAAATGAATGAGAAACAGCTGTATAAAACAAATGAATAACACAAATGAATGAGAAACAGTTGTATAAAACAAATGAACAACACAAATGAATGGGAAACAGTTGTATAAAACAAATGAGTGAGAAACAGTTGTATAAAACAAATGAATGAGAAACAGCTATATAAAACAAATGAATGAGAAACAGTTGTATAAAACAAATGAATGAAAAATAGTTGTGTAAAACAAGTGATTGAGAAATAGTTACACAAACCATATAAATGAGAAATTCAGACAGTTAATTTTTTCGCTGATGGTGAACGTGATTGTTGGTTGTGATGAGACGGTGCCACATGTCATATTTAACCCTGCGTTGGTGACGTGGGGTTTGACACACCCCACCTTGCTTTGTTTTTTTGTTTGCTACTAGATCACTCTCATTTGTTACGTGGGGATCCGTCTAGCTGCTTGCAATACGTCCTTCAGTATGTTCCATGTCATATTCAGTAAAAAGCCAAAAAATGAAATGGGGTATCTCAAACCCCACGTCACTACTGATGTAATTTTCTTTCAGGTCACCAGCGCAAGGTTAAAATGAAACATTATAACTCTTGCGGAAGTTTTTTTTTTTAACCTGTTCATTTTGAAAAGATTATGGCTATAAAGATCACAAGACTTCCCACCGGCAAACTTTTACCCCCGGGGCTATCTAAAAGGTACTACCAAAATTATCTTCGCACAACTGGTTACCTAAGAGAAAAATCATTAGGACAATTCCGGGCTCTAATCCAGGGGAGCACAACAATACTAGCAACAGAACTGTCAAAACAAGTTCGTTTTTGCATCGTTTTGAATATATATTAAAACAATGCGCGTTAAGTTACTTTCTGTGTAGAAATGGGTATTGAAATTATTAGTTTATTTGCTGTGGACACCTCCTAGCTCTGCATCCTAAGTAGTAGATAAGATGGCAATACCGATATCAACATGATATAACGTCTGATAAAGTGTCTCCTTCGTACTACAGTCATTTTTTTCGAGGTCCGGACAGTAACTTCATTGCAGAGTTTCTATAGTTACAACAGTTACAACATTTGACAATCTAGATAGCATTCAACAGTCATTAGATACTTCATCAGTACTTTATAAGCACTCACACTGCTGACGGATATGCAAGCAACGCCTTGGTATCTCTGGATCTGTCTTCTACTCACGACGCATCTGAATGTCGGCCTCTTGACCTTGTGCCGGTGTTGCACGCGACACGGGCGCGGTGCCCGCAGATTACAGAATAGTCTCTGTGAGTGAAGGGGATTAACTGGGGCCTGCACGTGACAGCCAGGGCTGTCCAAGCGCGGCCACAAGCAGAATACCACCTTCTCCAGGTCTGCGCGACTTTATGGCATACTCCCCCAATACGATTCCCCCAGGCATACGACCGGTTTCACCAACCATGATCAACACAATTTGACGAATGTCAAGTGTCAAAGAGCTTATTTTCATCTCATCAATGTCCGTAATCTCTGACATTCGTCAAATCTGTGGTAGAATTTGGAGATGGGATTTTGGTCCGTCAATTGAGTGAACTGTTGTCAAATTGCTGAAGAAGCTTTACACAGGTCATGATGAGTATACTGGATAGACGTAAATGTGATTTTTAATGTGTTATGAGTGACTAGTATGAGTCCCAAGAGTTGGAACTTAATCTGAGACGATTCTGTCCGACGCCGGGGTGGGTATCCGGTGTGGCTTAGTGGATAAAGCATCAGCACGTAGAGCTGAAAAGCCGGGTTCAAATCCCGGCGCCGGAGAGAGTTTTTCTCCGTTCCATTACTCTTTCATCGTATGATGACGCAGAATATCTACATGGAAATATCATATGTACTTCGGTACATTAAAATAATATATATGATATGCGTAAATCACTTCGTAATTTAAGACGGCGCTTATTCCGTCGGATCCCGGCCAACTAGTCACTCATAACGAGTGCACCTCAGCATATGTGTGGACTTCAGTCCTACGTTCATTGACATCTATGACGTAGTGCAGAGGGCGGCCACTAGAGGGAACCCAAGAGTCGGAGCTTAATCTGAGACGATTCTGTCCGACGACGGGGTGGGTATCCGGTGTGGCTTAGTAGATAAAGCATCAGCACGTAGAGCTGAAAACCCGGGTTCAAATACCGGCGCCGACGAGAGTTTTTCTCCGTTCCATTACTCTGTCATCGTATGATGACGCAGAATATCTGCATGGAAATATCATATGTACTTCGGTACATTAAAATAATATATATCAAACAAAATGTTTAATATGTAGACGATGTAACCAATCAGAACACTTAACATCAAATGTTTGCTTCTACGAAAGATGCACGGCCTTCTTAAATACTCAATACATGAGCTACGTGACTGTCAGTTTATTGTTGATGTTGATGAAATGGTTCTTACTTTAAACAGACGTTAGAAAATTGACGGTCGTTAAGTAGGAGATCCGTCAAGCTACATCTGACGAACATAGGTGAAACCGGTCGTTTGTCAAGTATTGAGCAAATTACCTCAACAATTTCTCATCTTTGACGTGTAATATCCCCAGCCATTCAGCAGATGGTTCCTAACCAAAGGATCACATTATCTCGGTTGAGCCGAGCCTCTGTAACATGCAAGGAGGTGGACCGGATGATTTTCATTAGCAGACCAAGAGGAGAGTTGCCGGAGTCTTCGGATCTACCGTCAGTTGGAAAAACGGCTGTCATTAAAATGACACGTACTCTATCGGTATACATGGGACCACAGGATCAATTCAATGTTTTTGCCATATTTTGAAATAATAGTATATTATGAAAGAAGTTTATAATGAAATCTATACTAATAAATAAATCTGTAGCTGAACATTTTCTGGTAATTTTCGATTTTCCAAAAATAATTGGTCCTAACATATATAATTAACCACCCTGAAACCGAAAATCGCTTTTTTGACATTTTTGTTTGTATGTCTGTCTGTCTGTCTGTATGTTTGTTACCTTTTCACGCGATAATGGCTGAACGGATTTCGATGAAAATTGGAATATAAATTAAGTTCGTTGTAACTTAGATTTTAGGCTATATGGCATTCAAAATACATTATTTAAAAGGGGGGTTATAAGGGGGCCTGAATTAAATAAATCGAAATATCTCGCTTATTATTGATTTTTGTGAAAAATTTTACATAACAAAAGTTTCTTTAAAAATAATTTCCGATAAGTTTTATTCCTTGAAAAAGTTTGATGGGACTGATATTTAATGAGATAAATGAGTTTTAAAATTAAAATAACTGCCATCTAAGGCCGTGTAATGAATTAAAAAACAAATGACTTCGTCTATAAGGGGCCTTGGACAGCAACAATCGAAAGCTATGAAAGATAGCCTACAGATAATGTTTCTGTGTTTGTATGAAGTAATATCTTAAGCTAAATTAACCGATTTGTATAATTAATTATTAATTCACCATTGGAAAGTGTAGTTTCTCTAGATGGACATAATGCTATAATGTTATTACAGTAACTTCTGAGTGAATCGAGGACAGGTAAGATTAAAATAGATTCTTATGCACAGAAAACTTGACAGGCTATTCTGTATGTTCGTTTCCTGTATTTCCTAAACTAATTTTTATGACCAAATGAGTGGTCTCTGGATCAAAATGATCGCATTTTAATTTTTTAATTCAATTTAAATTAAGTAACATAATAAACGATTTATCCTTCTATCAAACACGAATGTTCCCTGGATCAAATGTCCTATTTTAATTATATAATTACTTTACATTTATTTCTAACGGGTGCAGCGGAGCGCACGGGTACGGCTAGTACTTGTATAATATTATAAACGTGTTTCATACGTCATTTTTTTTCTACGAAAGCATTATAAAACAACTAAGAAAAAGGTTGCTATGGAAACAATGATATTACAGCATTGACGATAAAATATTATATAGTACATGAGAGTAAAAAGATTACAGTTCAACAGATTTCATTTGTTCGGATCAAATTTCTGCACATTTAAAGGACAAAACTAAAATTCTTTCAATCATTTATTATGATAATACATTGCTCTCTTGAATTGACCGAGCATATTGGGAATTAAATCAATGGCTTTTCCAAAACACGCTATACAATGTATCATACAAGACTATTTTTATTTAGAAAAGGAAACAAAAACGTACAAAACTGGATTTAACTTTTTTGTTTTGAATATTTCAAAGAATAACCTCCTCAAATTAATGGCATTATTTACGGCTCACCCTGTATACCGGAACAGTTTATTCCACTGCTGCTTTCAGCGCTGCCTTTACTTTACGTAGTCTTAAATGCGTATTGCCAGAATTCTCACTTGCTCAAAATTTTACCACTATAATTTACAATAGTCTAAACACCAACAACCTCAAGTCAGTTCTGACAATGGTTACATCCGGCGATCAGAGCTTGCAAAATGCGTCAGGTAACAACGGTAACAAAAAAAAAATAACAAATTGAAATAGACTGAAACACAAAATAATATACGAAATAACGTCAAGAAGATGTGAATTAAAGTCATGGTCCATGTATATAATGCCTGAAAATGGCTATTAATCCTTTGCGTGTTTGTTTTTTAAAATAATGTGTTTAATCTGTAACTACAGTCAATGTATTGTTATTAGTATTTCTTTGTTGTTACCTATTGCTTTAAAAAGAATGTGTTTAATTTGTAATCTTAAGTCATTTTTTCTACTATTCCTTTACTGTTTACATTTGTTTTTAAATCTTTTGTATTGCCCTACCATTATATATTGCCCTTCAAGAATTTCGGTATTCGTTAGTTGAGGCATTGACACGGGAAAGGTCGTAACTGCCAAAAATTCGAATTTTTAAGTTTTTCATTGAGAAGATAGTAAATGGCCATGCCAATGCCACAGAGAAGGTAGTATGTCCGTATGTAATGAAACGAAGTTGGAAACGTAGTCACTAGATGTTGTAAGTTGTATGTGCACAGCTGTTGGCGCGGAGAAGGTAGTACCTCCTTTTACAACATCAGAGTGTGTCTAGACAAATATGGGCTGATAACTGTGCAGGGCAGAATAAGAATCGGGTGATTCTAATGGTCCTGATTTACATTACTGCCAAGAAACATTTTGATTCAGTGGACTTGAAATTCCTGGTTTCAGAACAATTCCTACATGCCATGTGATAGGGAATTTGGCATCATAGAGAAAAGAAAAAAAAGTTGCAAGACCATGGTTCCAGAAGAGGTAAGGCCTAATAATGTAATAATGATGAAGGACGAGGATTTCTTCGACTTTTCTGCAGAATGTGATAAGTTTTTGAATACAACTCCTATCAAAATCAGCACCCTCAACTGGATTAGACTTTAAAGAGCTGATTTTCCTCTAATAAAAACAAGACAGTCATTTAATGACCTTGAAATGTGGACAGAGCACAGGATTTTTAAGAAAGGACAGTCATTAACGTCAATCACTAACTTGCAGTGCTTGCAACGCCTTGAAAGAAGACCAGTCGTCCCTGATGCCAGAAAGAGAGACTTGTTATCTATGTTAGACTTCCTCGATGAAAAGTATCATGCATTTTACCGAAAAATTTGTGCATAATGTATAAATAACGTTAATTCTCAGTTTGGCTAAGGAGTGATTTCAATGTTGTATTTTCATAAAATAGGATTTCACAGATAAATCTGTGCCAGACTTTTCAAATTTCATATGTAACACAAACAATCAGTGTCTTTCATTTAAAGCAGTTTCTGTAATAATGTAAGTGAGAAAGTGTTCATAAATTTGTTTTTTGCTTCTCCTGAAAAATTTTGTTTTTGGCAGTTACTACCTTTCCCATGTCAGCGCCTCAATTGTAAGTCATTACTTGTGTTATATTTTAATTATTGTAATTGTTCCTGAATCACGTATGTAACTTGTAACCGTAAATCTTTGCTCGTAATATTTCTTTATTACTCTTAACTGTTCCATTGTTCATGAATTAAGTATTAATTTGAAAGTGAAAGTGAAACTTTGTTTTATTAATGTACTATTTATTATCTTTTTAAGATCGTGATTTACTCTGAAACGGTTAGACATTCTTGTATACCTTTTACATTGATTATTCCTCAAACATCTCATTAATCTTTAACAGGATCCATTCTTTCATTAAGGTGCATTCTTCTACATAATTCATGTGAATTGTAACTGTGACCACAACTTTATATTATCACTTTACTATTGTTTATTGGTTATAAAATATGTATTTTGATGCCAACTATACCCTAATATACCTCAGGGTGAAATAGGTTTTATTAAATTGGATAATAAAAAAAACAACGGTAACAAAAAATAAAAGCCTTTCTGAGAGGTCAATTCTAGGACACAGGCTTATATTGCTAGTTCGAGTCCTCATGGGGGAAGAAATTTTGTCACGAAATTTCGTCCAGTGTATGGAACCGATGCCCACCCAGAATTGTGCCCTATTTGTAAAGAAAACGGATTACAAAAGCCACCTATATAGAATGAAGGGGGGATCATCATGCTAACCATACGTTATCCACAAGCTCGTTCGATGATCGTTCACCTCTACCGAGACATGTGGACATAAACAACCGGCTGGTCGACCCTGGCTCTCAGCAGACTATCGCGTCACGAATTTATTTTATGCTATTAATATAATGAGAAGCTCTATCATTTCAGATGACACTGTTTAATTTAAAAGTTCCAGTTTTTTGTTATTCTTCAGCAACCTAACCGTTGCCATTGGAATGTTACCTCAAGCACCGAATAGCCTCTAGACGAGACGAAGAATTTGTAAAACAAAGAGGATCGTACAAAAGCTGCCACCCGAGAGAACTGATCCAGTATCGTAATCATGAAGTTATGTGTTTGCATGCACGCAACACGGCAAACAAAAGACGGGCGCAGAGCGAGGGTCAGTTGTCATGCGGAGGCGCCCACCTGCGATATGTCCAGGCGGCAGATGACGCTAATGGCACACCTGCTACTGATCAGTGGCGGCACGTGAAACAAGTATACTAACAACCTTACGATCGCGGATTTTTAGAATAAACCCCAATTCAGTCCATTTCTTGCACAGAGTCCACATCTGTGGAGTAACGGTCAGCGCGTCTGGCCGCGAAACGAGGTGACCCGGGTTCGAATCCCGGTCGGGGCAAGTTACCTGGTTGAGGTTTTTTTCCGGGGTTTTCCCTCAACCCAATACGAGCAAATGCTGGGTAACTTTCGGTGCTGGACCGCGGACTCATTTCACCGACATTATGACCTTCATTCCATTCAGACGTTAAATAACCTAGATGTTGATACAGCGTCGTAAAATAATCCAATAAAATAAAAAAAATCCTTGCACAGAGTTCAACTGACTGGACGGACTAGGGAAAATATGGAAAGGCATGTTTTGTGTATAATGGAGAGGGTTCAGATTTAGTTAAAAGTCAAAAAGTAAAAAAAAAAAACAATACGGAGTATATTTCATTGGTTCTGTCTAAAATAGTAATATGCGTTACATGAGTGGTATGTTGACGTTTTCATGTTCGAGGAAAAGATTGAAAAAGCGAAACGTAGTTGAGCTTTTTTAATTTCCGAGAACATGAAAACAAACATACCGCTCGTGTATCGTACATTATTTTGTGCGAAGATCGTTTATTACATACCTGAAAGACGAATTTCTAATTAGTTGCAATGAAATCTCCATCTTGGTTTCTGTTTAATGATGGCAACTTTAGAAAACAAAAATATCTATACTCCATCAGGCCGTGATATACGTCTGTCTTTTTTTTTCCCCCCCAGTCTATAAATGCGAACTTAAAACAAACGGTAAGGTTATGTAATGATTTATTTTTCATTTTAATGTTTTAACAATATTATTTATATAACATATTGCAGTAATAACATCGGCATCTGGAATCTTGTTGATTTTTTCACGGCTTCCTTAATGTTACTTGTATCAGGAATGCAATATGTTTCGTGGAGTAGTAGACTTTACTTAATTTTTGCAAATATTTAAAAACAATAATTAACATTGCAAATTAGGTGAAATTGCAGTGGTAAGTTTCCAATTTATAGTTATTACTATGTTGAACGTCTCTAAAAATAATATGTTAAAAGCCTAAAGCAGTAAATTGAATGTACTCTTGTACTGCGATGTGTGAACAACGGTGCAACCTGAAAAGTAGCGGCTGCCAAACCTGTTGTATACAGAATAAATATACAGAATAAAGAATATAATTACAAAACAAACAAGAGAAATAAAAATAAAATAATACAAGCAATATAAAAAGAAGATACAGTAGTATTAACAAAATTTGAAACCGAATGAGCAGCGCTCGTGCTCGGTCGCAGTTCAGATGTAATATTAAAATTAAAAAAAAAAAATAATAAAATAATAATAATAATAATAATAATAATAATAATAATAATAATAATAAATAAGTAAAATAAAATAGGAACCAAAATATAATTACAGCGGCAATGGAATTATATAATATAATATTAACACTAGAGAAGAATAATATCGCACGTGAAAAGTAGGACTATATATTTCAAAATTATAGAATACAAATATAATATAGGTTGATTAATTCATACATATAGGCTATAAATTTATTTAATCAAATTGAAGATATTAACACGTTTCTAATTTTCTTGTTATATGTTAGTGGGTTACATGTTAGAAGTTCTGGGTGTAATTTAGTTAAAGCATTGTACAACCGAGGGCCAAAATTTATGCTATGCTTTAGACCAGCAGATGTGAGACATTTAGGTTCTACTAATGTTGAATTAATATTTCGTCTTGTGTCATAATTGTGTGTCTGTAATACAAACTTATTACGATTTTTATGATAAAATTTTAACAGCGTATACTTATCAATTTGTTCAATATTAAATATATTAAATTCAGAATAAATTAATTTAGTTGGATAATCGAAACGTTTCTTCAAACAAATTTTAATTATTCGTTTTTGTAGTAAATTTAACGGACTAAGATTAATTTTTGTACTTCCACCCCAAACAATTATACCATATTGAATGATAGACTGAATAATGGCCAAATAAACATTTCGTAGAACTCTAATGGGTAAGTAGCATCGAAGATTAACGAATTTATAAATTGTTTTACGAAGCCTCTTACAAAGATAAGTAATGTGATGAGGCCATTTTAAATTCTGATCAATAATGATACCCAGATATTTGACATACGTGGCTTCTTTCAAAGGCGGACATTTACAACTTTTGGGATCTAAACAATTTTCACTGTGTATTATTAGTCTATATTTATCGGTAAATTTTAAATTTTGAACACTGGCAGCTGTTAACGAAAAAGGAACTAAGCTTAGAAGTAGCGACGTGTGACCGTACCTTAACGCTGGAGTAAACTTGCTCCAAGATCCGGAGAAAATATATGAAAACCAAGGCTCTGATTTCGAAGGTTTTAATTTGGAAAAGAGCCGAAGATTTTGTGGGGAGTGGGTTGTAGGACATAGGCCATTTCTTTTAGGACTCATACTGATATTTGTCTTAGCGTCTTAGGAAAACCACAGGCAGGATTGTCTCAATTTAGAAGACTAGCTAATTGGCTCTTAAGTGATGTTATTGAATTATGTCCCGGCCGACCCGGAGGGCATTATTTGAGAAGATTGAATGTTATTGTAATAGATGGAGCCAGGATGTTGTGCTTTTTCTAGCACAAGATGAGCTGGGGATGGGTCTTGAACCTGAACCTCGGTCACGGAATAGCTGCTTGTTGCTTCACAGGTCGCTCCCAACCCTTATTCCAGACCGACATCGCTCCGTCCGCTCAAAGAGTAAACAAAACGGTATCGAGGGTATCGACAGTATTCTATTATACGGCTAGAATATGAAACGTGTCAAAATATCTTAATAGTACTACAAAGTCTTAATTATAGTCACAGTCTAGTTGAAATGTATACAGAAGGGATTTGCAATATAGTCTACTAGTACAACACAAGGGGTTAGTATCGATACTTAATACAAGACAGAAATATTGATGCAGCGTTGTTGAATGTCATAAATTCACCTACAGAATAGAAGGCGTGAGAAATTAGATACTTCTTTAATTGAGGACCGTTTTTGCAAAACTAGCTGATTGCAAAATTTGCAAAATTGAGATTTTTATGGATTCGTTAACATAAGATAGGCCTCTACATAATGTTCAAGGCGTCTTAGTAAAATTGGGTTATTTCTCTTCATTGTAGTGAGTCAAAGTGTGATCGTTTTTTCAAAACTTGCTTTCCGCTATAAGTGAGACATACAGCAAAACTTGCTTACTATAGTGTTTTGTCTCTCCTGTAAAATTTAGTTTTTTTTCAGTTAGCAAGTTTTGCAAAAACTGCCCTCAATTTGGCCCTAAATGATCTTATGTTTTGAGTTTCATTTTTTATATCGATAGGGAGGCTATTAAACATTTTTTCTGCCATATAACGCACTGCTTTTTGACAGCACGATAGACTTGCCGATGGAGTATGAAAGTCATTTTTTGACGTGTATTTATGCTATGAACTGTTGAATTAGTTACAAAGTTTTCACGATTACATACGAGGAAGATTATTAATGCAAATATATACTGACAAGCCATGGGCATTATTTGTAGTTTTTTTTAAAATGGTCCTACACAATTCCAAAGATTTGGCTCTCACTATTTTTTGTAGTATACCTACTGTTACTATCTGTGGAATTTCCCCAGAATATTATTCCAAAACTCATTACCGAGTGGAAGTATGCAAAGTATATTGTTTTTAAGGTACTGATATTTACTATCTCTTGCATAGATCTAATAGCAAAACAAGCTGAATTTAGTTTGGGGGTAATTTCTTTAATATGATTTTTCCAATTTAATATATTATCGATTTGTAAGTCAAGATATGTCGTTGTTGTTTCTATTAGGGACCTGTTGTTAATTATTGCTCCTTAAATTGGAGGTTGAATTTTGACAGAAATTAAATTGGATTATGTTAGTTTTGTTACAATTTAATGTCATTTTATTCTCTGAGAACCAATCATCGAAAAAATTCTACTAATAATCGAGATATATCTATTTTTAGATCATACAATGATTAATTGTTTTTTTGTCTACTGTAGTTGTGTTTAACTATAGTCCTGTCGCTCTAATTTCCGGCAGCCAATCGCATTGCCGGTCGGCTACATTTAAACGTGTGCGTCTTGTAATTCGCTTATGAAGACGTTATTCATTTCTTAAGGCTCGATAAATACTTAATATAATCGCCCGCCATTTTGGCTCTTTCGTTGTCGTTCGCAGAAAGCACACGAAGACGTTATTTGCCGCTCAATTATTTGCTGAATTACAGTGCGTTTGATTTATTATCATAGGAGCTACGACATGATAATGTTTAACGGTGTGGCAAATAGATTCCTCGTATGGTAGCTCGGCAACGAAAGAACAAAAATGGCGAACGATACTACCTACCTAGACTTTAAAGAGCCTTCACTTCCTAAGACGTAAGCAAAGAGGCGGAGTCACGCCGGAAATAACAGCGTCGCGACTATAGTTCGGCCATTGTCTTCGGAGGGGTGCATTTCTAGGGGTTGCCTGTACGACTGCTTATAGTTCCGTGCTACGCCACTGCTTAATGAGAAACTAAAAACACTGCTGCAAGGAACGTGTGATCAGAATGCAAATGATTATCTCAGGTTAAACTAGATCTTGTAGCACTTGGAAATTCCAACAGAAATATTACCCCTTGCACACGTGTGTCAAAGCCCAGAATTATGCTCCTCACATTCCCCAAACCCTGGACCATAAATTACTGAATGTCTCATACAACCGCAAACGTTTATTTACATGACGTCACTGAAGAGTTACAACTTGAGAATATTTTTGGTAGTAACAGGTTCATGCCCACGTGCATCAACGTCGGTTAGTGTAACCATCGTTTAAAATTGTGACCTAATCCCCGATTAAGCATTTTTACGGTGGATCGACCTCGGTTACGACTTAAATAGGAAGTTAACCACAGTAATCTTTAACCGGCCAAATATGAGCGGTTAAAGGAGATAACCAGCGATTAGTAGAGCAAGTAAAGCAAAATGGCGGCCATAACCACAGGTGATTATTTCGAAGACGATTATTATTGTGCAGTACTTGAATTACTTGGATAGAGCGTGAGCGTGAAGGTTCTTTCATGGTGGAAACATAGTAGAGGTGTGGGACAAGCTGTGCGTGTTTTCGTTCAGTCTGCGCATGACGTCACCTTTACTGCAGGCCGCACTCGAATGACACAGTCAACATAACAGATTGTTTATGGTTAGATCTGCGTCCATAGATTTAAATGAATAAATAAAACTCACGGTTTGTGTATTCAGTAAATATTGACAGTATAAGCTATAATAGGGTCTATCTTGAAGTGATAACATTATAAAATAGTGAACAATAAATTAAATTCAAGAGTCAAGAAATAATGTAATATGGTAGTGCAACGTTAATAATTGCCTCTGTAATATACACGTACTTTTATAATAATTATAATACATTATGCTACAAATATGCACAAAATTAGGCCCATATATCACACAAATTATATTACACATGAATTCAAGTACAATAGGAACTACCTTGAAATGATAACGTAATAAAATTATGATCTATTACATATTAAACTCAACTTTCAAGAAACAATGTGATATGGCAGTGTGTCATTAACAGACATCGGATTCTAGGGCAAATGCCTATTTTGTTTCTTTAGGAGAAAAGTAAAAATAATTATTAATATTTGTGTTTCATGGAAATTGAAAGGTATTCAAAGAGTTTTATAGTGCCCTAAAATGCCCTAAAACGGTTATTTGAGCCTAATTTGTTAATATTCGCCTAAAAATGCCTAACTCACTGTAAAGTTTCGCATTTTACTCTTACTTTTTATAATTTATACATGCATTCACTGCGAAATTTAAGGCATTTAAAAAGTGGAAAGTTTGCTTCACACCGGCCATGAAACCATTGATAAAGGAAACAAAATGTTTTGAATCTCACGACACTCGCAATAGATTTCACCGAATTTAACATGTTTGGAGGCATAAATGCCGACAAAGAACCAACCTTAGTTTTGAAGCAGGCAACAATCACAACATGTGCTGCTACCGATTCAGAGATATACTATACTATAAAAATGACTGTTTTCGGTCTGAAACCGATTAGCTGTACTGCCCTTCAGAGTGTCATAAAATCACAATTTTTGGAGAAAGAGTGTTTTTGAAATATTTATGAAAAGTCGTAAAACTGCGAATTAGTAGGGTAAACCGTTACAAAATATTTAAAAGAATGGCCCTCCTAGTGTTAACACTACCAGGAAATGCAACAATAAGTGGAACTTTGTATTTTTGTCCAATTGAATCTCAATAACAACGGTTCATTTGAATGCTCGTTAACAGATGCTCTTTCCCTCACCTTATTTGTGTTGAGAAGTTTTGAGCGGTAGGACGTTTTCCTGTGAAGTTTAACGCGATAATGCCGAAAAATATAAGTGCAAAATCTACATTGATCCGGCAATGGCTAACAGAATATTCAGAATTCACTTATGATGGAAAAATAATATTCTGCAAGATTTGTAGCAAACAGGTATGTAACAATAGTTGAAATATATAAATTCTATTAATTTTAATGAGTAGGCCTATAATATTTATACATTGACTGAGCTATCCTGAGGTATAATTCTTTTTAAGACCACTACACTTTAACCTTTTAAATTACGATAGTTAAAGTATTTGCAGATCATTAAAATTTTGATTGTTCGAACCCACTAGCTTTGTGATAGAAATACGGCAATACAAAATTAGGATTATTTTTAGATTTCGCAAGAAAAGAAGTGTCACCTAAAGCAGCATGTGCAAGGAGCGGCTCATAAGGCTAAAGCTCAGCAGGAAAATCAACTGCAACAAACTTTACTAACACAGCCTATTTCATCCAATCTCAGCAGCAATTTCTATGCTGATTTAACCAGAGCGTTTGTTGCTGCTAACATTCCCTGGAATGCAATTGAAAATACGGTTTTAAGACAGTTTTTACAAAAATACTGCAAACAAAATATCCCATCTGAGTCGACCCTAAGAAAAAATTACTTAGACAGAATATACAATGAAACTTTAGCTTCCATTCGGGAGGATATAGGTGATTCTTACATATGGGTCTCTGTGGATGAAACCTCAGATCCTATGAATAGGTATATAGCAAATATGGTAGTAGGAAAACTTAGTCCTGATGGACCTTCGATTCCACACCTCGTATGTGTTAAGGAACTTTAGAAAGTGAATAGCCAAGCCATTGCTTATTTTGTAAATAAAGGCCTACAGTCTTTATACTCAAGTAATATAGACGATTCTAAAGTTCTGTTGTTTTGTACTGATGCTGCCTCATACATGGTTGCTGCAGCTCCACTTCTTAAAACATTTTATCCTAACCTCACGCATGTAACCTGTCTAGCACATGGCCTTCACAGGGTTTCTGAAACAATCCGGAATGAATTTCCTCTTGTCAATTCGTTTATTTCTAACACAAAAAATGTTTTTGTAAAGCCCCATCCAGGATTTCAATATTCAGAGAGAACTTTCTAGATATCCCACTCCCACCTCAGCCGGTTGTTACACGATGGGGAACCTGGATTCAGTCAGTGGTGCATTATTCTAAGTATTTTAAAGAAGTGGTCACAGTTATTGATAAATTACCTGAAACTGATAGTGCAGCGTGTGTGAAAGCAGTGAAAGATTGTCTGAATGACTCACGAGTGAAAAACGATATTGCCTACATAACATCAAACTTTTCTTTCATACCTGCAAGCAGTGAACAATTAGAACGTGAAAAACAATCTCTTTGTAGCCAAATAGCAATAGTAAAGGAAGCTCAAGTGAACATACATTCTGCTTTGGGCGAAACTGGGAAAAAAAAGTTAAAAATAAGTGGGACAACGTAGGCCTATTAAATAAGAATGTAGGATTTTCATTGTTGGAAAAAGTATCAAAAGTGATATCGGGGGAAAGTGTAAATGTTCCAGTAAGTATTGATGTTTCTATTGTACCTAATTTAAAATTTGCGCCTCTCACATCAGTTTCGGTTGAAAGAAGTTTTTCTGCTTTCAAAATGATTCTCAGTGACAAAAGGCAAAGGTTAACTGTGGAGAATTTAGAAAAAATTCTGAAAATTCTGGTGGTGTACTGTGCAGATAATTATAATAAAGTCTGAGCATGGAACTGAATTTCAATAACTTAAAATGAGTAATCTTGAAATCAATAATCATTATTTCATTAGTTTCAATATATTAAATTTGTGCAGCTCTGTTTATAAATATAATATAGTATTCTTTTTTAATGTTTAAACATACTTTTTTTGTGCGTATTTTAGTGTATAACTAAAAATTTCAGTGAAAGAAATAAGTATGATATCTTGATGTGCCTAAAATGCCTATTTTCATTAAAATAGAGCCTAATTTTACAAATTTTGAGCTTATTTTAGGCGCCTAAAACTGCAATTTTTTGTGCCTAAAAATCCGATGTCTAGTCATTAATAATATTGCCTTCTGTAATATACACGTGGTTTTATAATAATTACAATGCAATGTGTAATAAATATATACATACTTAGATATATACAGTTATTTATAACATACATTATTTTGTACATGAATTCAAATACTTTTGAACCTTCATTATCATATGTATATGAATTTCTTGGAATAATTTGCCATTATAGTAAGGAAATATTTTTATATATTCAGGCTATTGGAGACATAATATAGTCTACTACATTATTTACCTTACTATTCCACACACGACATAATATAATTTCACCATTATAAATCCCACTCTGTTAAGTAAATACTTATTCTTATGAAATCTTTTTCATTTTCTTTATAATATTTCTCTTTGAAATTCCAGATATTTTTATTATTTTATTAATTTCTTTAATTCTAATAAATGTTCTTGTTCTAACCAATGTCGTAATTACTTCTGGCGGAAGAGGAGAACTGATTTCTGCTTCGTTTTTCATGGCAGAATTAACCAAATTTACAGTCTTTTTTATTATACATTTCTCATGAGAAACAGAATCTCCGTGCACATCTGAGAATATACTGTCTACAAGCATGGCAACCAATTGCAGATCCTTAGAAGGGAGAATTAAGTTTCCACGGGACACTGTAGTAATCCAGTCTTTTTGATTAGCAGAAGTTGACAATTTTGTGGGAATTCCAAGATTCGGGTATTGCTCCATATGTATTGATGCAGCATATCCTGCAATATATTTTAACCCTTCCTGGGATATCCGCTGCCTTGCAGAGATTTCATATATTTTTTCTGGGAGGCCTATATTTTCTTCAGGATCTCGATCGTTGGTAAATTTAACCGGTTTCAGAATGCCTTTAAGAAATTCTGCCGTTGCACATAGTTCTTTCTGCAGATTATCATTGACTTCTGATTGGCTTGTACTAGGACCCACTATTAATGCCTCTTCTTCCGAAAGCAAATCGGAGATGTTTTTGTTCTCACAAAACTGAGATAATGGATTTCGACCTAGTATGTACCACTTCAGTCTATGTTTAAAATCTAAAGCAGAGGGATGATCGTTTGTTCTACCCATGCTTCTAATTTCCGAAAAAAGTTTTCTACCAGATCTTGGTTAAGTTTTCTTGTGATGATGTATTCAATTTTGTACTTGTACCTCATTGCCTCATACAACAATGTTAATGATTTATTATTTATTAGAATCCCCACTTCAGTCTATGTTTAAAATCTAAAGCAGAGGGATGATCGTTTGTTCTACCCATGCTTCTAATTTCCGAAAAAAGTTTTCTACCAGATCTTGGTTAAGTTTTCTTGTGATGATGTATTCAATTTTGTACTTGTACCTCATTGCCTCATACAACAATGTTAATGATTTATTATTTATTAGAATCCCCTCCTGATAAGGTAATTTCCTGTTTGCTTCTCCTACTTTAACTGTGGTCATGAAGTCATTCATTTCTGAGAGTATAATATTCTGATCTTGAAGGTTTATTCCGTAACTATGCAGCCCACGGTGGGTACCGAATTTAGAAACGGTATTAAATAAATCAAACCAATCATTAGTTAATTTTATTGCCTTTGAAGTTTCTTTCCATTCATTTGATCTCAACAGCTCGTTTTCACCACACCATTTCAAAGCCTTTGCAACTCTGTTGGAAAATAATTGTGCTGTCAAACTAACTTTTTGTCTTTGGGTACCACGGACACTGAAGTGTAACGGAGTTAACTTGTAAGCTAATTTTGTATCAGAGGACGAGGATGCACGTAAAAGTTCATGAATTGGTTCTGATGAAATGTTCAATCCGTTCAAGTTGAAACCATGATCGAGAAAGTGATTTCTGTGTAATTTCAATAAATGTGGAGCGTCTGAAAAAACAAATATTTCTCGAGTTGAATCATTTGGATTAGGAAAACTGCAATTTAGTTCGATAGAAATTTTCAAATCACGCCACAATTTTCTGTTAATTCCACCTAAATCGCTAACTGTGGCCACAACTTGAAAACCACTGCCTTCTAACTGGCAAATTATGTCTGTTAGGATTTCTTTTGTCATTGTCTGATCATATTTATAGTATACGGGCTGCTTCCACCTTGCAAACAAACCACGTGCAAAAACAACCTGCACTGCCTTATGAGGTCCAATTATTTGTTCTTCCCTACTGTCAAAAGAAACCTCCTCATTTAAATACATTTCATCAAATGCTAATACTGTTACACGATCTAACTCCGACATATTTGCAGCTCTCGCCTTCACTAATATTAAGACATCATGAAGTACACCTTCCTCAAGCGATAATTGTTTTACTGCCCATTTTCTCAGAGTTGACAAATCAGGTAACGGGTAATTTAATTTTGTTCTTAATTATCGGTATGTTTTTGGACTTAGGTTTCGAAGTGTTATTGCAGTACCGTAATCTTCTACAGACCATTTCACCCTACGTTTTTTTATTCAAAAGAACATCAATTTGCCCAATAGTGAAAAATGGTTTCAAAATTTCAGCCACTTCAGATTTAACTTCTCTTTGTCTAATGTTTTTCAATGAAATTACATCCTCATGTAATTTTCTTTTGTCTTCTTCATGTTTTCTGTTGGCAGCTGTCAATTCCTTAATCCTCGTTTCTAGAGAGTAATTCTTCTCTTCTAATTCTTGAATTCTTTGTATTAGTATTTGGAATTCCTCTGTGACAGTAAACTCAGTGGCTCCGCGATTTTCCATCGTTACATTAGTGCTGGATGCTCCTGTTGCGCTGAAGTGAAAGAAAGTTAATAGGTACAATAGTCTACATGCAATTAGGGGCGTATTTAAGCCTCGGCAGACTAAGCAGCTGCCTAGGACGGCAGATTTGAGGGAGCGACTTTTAAGCTATTACTGTTAATTTTTTATATGTTTTTTAAATTTTATTCATAAGATCATAACTCTTTTAAAGAGTACATGAACTTAAACGCACAATGAAAAGGATATGAATAACATTGGCAACAATCAGTTCAAATTTAATCAACGGTCTGCCAACGGAAAAAAGAAAGTTTTTCAATAATAATAATGTCACAATGCTATCAATGTTATGTCCTTTCACGTGATAACATTAAAGAATTTGCTGGTATTATATTACGAAACGTTAGGAAGATAAATCTTATTGCTCGCAATCATAAGCTTTGTGATTAGAGACGCCGCTAACTCTGTAATAAGAGTAGCCAGTATCAACACTCAATAATGCCCATTCAAGCTTAAATTCAAAGAAATACCGCCAGCCATTGTAGCAGTTGAACACTTGGCAATGCAATTTAATTTAAAACGGTAAATAGTGCACTTGTTTTGTACCTAGGTGATTTATTTTTTAAGTTTCCGTGCACGAACTGGTGAATAGCCTAGCAGTGCTGAAAAGACATAGATATTATAATAATTGAGTGTTACATTTAGCGTTAATATCCTTTATTGACATTGTTATGAATCCGATAAGTTAAGAAGTTTCAATATATTTATGATTTGTTTCAGTCTATAACTTAGTATCTATTAGCTGAACCAACTCACATTTATATTGAAACATACTATTCTATCAATATCAAGATATAAATAATATGAACTTACGTGATTTTGGTAGATGGTCTTGGCGTTTGCAACAATTCTCCCATTTTTCACGAAGATTTTTATCTTTCGGGAATGAAAAATATTTAATATTACTGCCTCTGGTTTTCCTATAATGATTACTGCAACCGTACACTGCACAATGACTCTTTATGTATTGTAATTAATGTCTAGTTAGGTTTATTAAAGAAAATGTACTCAAAGCAATGAGCTGCGATCGCTGTCTGCAGTAAAGATGACGTCACACGCCTCGGCCACTATTGCAACAGCATGCGCAGTCCCACACCTTTACTATGTTTCCGCCATGGGTTCTTTAGTGGAAAGAGAGAATTCTTGCGAGCAATTAGGTGACAGAAAATTTCAGGAGGGATTTCGTTTATCAAAATCTACAAATGGATCAATTGAAATAACACAAGAACAATCATATTTCTCCAACCGATCGGCTGCTTATATTACGATTCTATGTAACTATTATTTTCTGTATTTTAAGAGGGAATACTCGAATACCGGTATCTCTTTCTCTATGTCACTGGCTGAACAAAGAGAGGTTATGGATGGATCTTTGGATAATGCACAATTCCCTGGTGTAGTCCAAGATCGTACACACATTCCTACCAATTTTCTGCATCCTTTTCCTTTATGGATATTCCATCTTTTTTATATAATAGGCCTACATTTAAATCTAGTAATTAAGTCTATCGATACTTCAACCTAACATTGGGATATAATCATTTTTGGATTCAATTTTCCATTTTGTACGATTTTAACCTAAAAGTACTGAAAAACAAAGAAATGGAACTCACAAATATAACAGCGCCCAAAGGCAAACAAATGCAACGCGAAAATGTAGGATACGTTCATGTCGATGTAGAACATAGTGAGCGCAGTCGTTTTTAGACGTTGACTATTATCTTTGCAGCGGTATGGATGCTTTCCTTTAGTCATTTTGTAGAAACAATGTACCATCATAGACTTTACTCTGGTTAAATGAGGTGTCAGCTAGCCAAGTTTTAGTAATCGGTGATTATGAATGGTGCACATAAATTACATTTTAACCACGGCTACTGTTTAACCATCGTTTCGTAATCTATGATTACTGCGTTTTTAATCAATGTTGATGCACTTCGCCATCAATCCCATTCCGCTGCTCAACCAGGCTTCCGCGTGCTCTGGTACCGCACACCTGCCGATGGTTTATCACAGTCACATCACAACGATATCTGACTACTGCAGTAGCTGGAATCGCTCGCCTTACAAGAGACAGCCTGCACACTGCACCACACTTCTCGGGTCGCGCTGCATCCGGGTGTCTGGTATCACTCTACATCTGCGTTACGGGAGATGTAACGTAAACCAGCCGCTACTGAGAACTACTTCAAGCATGGGGTTATCTTATGCGAAGTTTTACCGTCAGATGGCAGGAACGTTCCATGCGGCGCAACATGTTGTAGGGCTATGTTATGTCATATGCTACAGTTGATTACGTTTTCCCGCTTGTTGGTTTTCTGTGCGTATCAAAATTATATTTACAAATATTTTGTGCGAGATCGTGCGTATTTTCTCGGTTTCCGCACAAAACCAATCCGCGGAAAGTCTAAGATTCCACATTCAGTATTCCCAACCTAACACACATAACAATTTCCCTCTTCTTACCGCGTAAGTGACATATTGATTTTACTGCTTTAGGCTTTTAACATATTATTTTTAGAGACGTTCAATATAGTAATAATTATAAATTGGAAACTTACCACTGCAATTTCACCTAAATTGCACTGTTAATTATTGTTTTTAAATATTTGAAAAAAATTAAGTAAAGTCTACTACTCCACGAAACTTATTGCATTCCTGATACAAGTAACATTAAGGAAGCCGTGAAAAAATCAACAATATTCCAGATGCCAATGTTATTACTGCAATATGTTATATAAATAATATTGTTAAAATATTAAAATGAAAAATAAATCATTACATAACCTTACCGTTTGTTTTAAGTTCGCATTTATAGACTGGGGGGAAAAAAAAGACGGACGTATATCACGGCCTGCTGGAGTATAGTAAACACAGAAAACATTTTAAAGCAACAATGTTGAAGATAGATATTTTTGTTTTGCAAATTTGCCGTCATTGAACAGAAACCAACTAATTACAAATTCCTCTTTCAAGTATGCAATAAACGATCTTCGCACGAAATAATGTACGATACACGAGCGGTATGTTTTCTTTCAATTCTCGGAAAGTAAAAAAGCTCAACTACGTTTCGCTTTTTCAAACTTTTCCTCGAACATGAAAACTTCAACATACCGCTCTTGTAACGCATATTACTATTGTATAACGTAGTATAATTTAATATAATTCAATATTTTCTTCCCTCATAATTTAATTTAATTTACAATAAATAATAACATAAACCTGTATAATATTGAGCGATTCCCCGAGATGGGTGGGGAAATCTGCAGTATGCAGAATATAGATACGAGTAAATTGAATGTTCATGAACCTAAACGAGAACTTTGAGAACGAGGTGCACGAATAAAAAAAAAAATAGGAACTATGTCGAAGGTGAATATTGCCCTCTTTAATCATTAATATTTAAGAACCGTGCGCTAAAAACAGGATATGCAGCCACCAATGTGGTTTTCTTTTTACAGGGAAGGGACTATCGAGATTGAATTCCTTGTATTTTTTTCTGTAGTTGCAGAAAGATCAAATGCAATTTTTAATAGGATGATATAATGTGATCGCCGTAGTATCACGATTAGTCGTGCGATTTGTAGGTTAAGCACATGCAGTTTTGAATATTATGTAGGATGATTTTGAAAATTTGAAGTTAAAACATGGTTTTAATAATTAGGGCACAGCACATTAAAAACATTATTCACGAAATGGATTTCACTGGATCGTCCTGGATAATAAACATTCCAGTTTATCGAGAACCAGAGCCAGGGTTGCCATACGTACGACTATAGTCGTACGCATACGACTATTTTGACTAATTGTACGAGGTACGACCGAACTCTATGTCGTACGCAATTTTGTACGATTATTTCACAGAAGTGAAAAAATAATTGGGAACTTATAATGTTGGTCTATGATTAAAATAAGATTGATGGTTAATTCGTTCCTTTTAGACAAAGGTTTCTTCATTTAATATGTCCTGGACTAATATGAAAGAAACATGGTTTTAAGGGGGCATTTACGAACTGTTGTTTGAAAAGTGACATTCCTGTCTCATTCAGAAGAGTAGGATAATTCCAGCCGAGAACCATACTTTCTAATTGCTCGGAAAACACCATTTCAGTATAGGTCTACTAAATTTAAAATAAAGAGGTCAAGCAATAGTGGTACTTGTCACACCTAAAAAGGCTTTTATTCATTTTTACTTCTCTGCTGGGGAAGTTTCAATTTGAAATACACAAATCTGTGTATTTCAAATTCCCCAGCAAAAGTTTTTTTTCCCCCTTTCAGAGAAGTAAAAATAAATAAAACCCCTAAATATGTAGATTTATGTAATACCAAGCCATAATATGTAATGTGGGATAAATATGTAAAAATATGTAGTATCAAATTTTAATATAATAATGGTAATTACAAGATTCGCAAAGATTTGTTATTTATATACGGTTAGGTTGAAAGGAAAATAATATGTAAATACATAAAAATCCGGTCCCTAGTGATAAATGACCAATAAAATTGTAGTTTTGTTCTTTAAATGTGCAGAAATTTGATAATACCATGTTAGACTTTATTTCAGTTCATCCACGAGTAACAAAATGGTTTACGACAAATAATGGAATCCTATAACTTTGAAAAATTGCTGTACAAACACTGAGAATAACCAATCAGAATGTAAGATTAATACAGTGACTATTATCACGCAAATGTCCAGGGTTGGGCGGGATTAAAACAGAATCCGTATAATACATTGTCCATGGACACCCAGAGAATACAGGCTGGGTTTCTGACACTTTACGTGAAAAATCTGGCATTTAAACAAATCTAAATGCTCACTAAGATGTACACATTTTCCGTGGAAATGTATGCAATACGTATTGCATTAGCGGGACCGAAACAGCATCACACAGCCTGCTGGGAACATTTCCAATCTGTGTGATTATACAACAAAATAGGAATCGCACGCATTACGGGCCCGATGGGATTATTGAAATTGGATTTTCTTGGAAATGATGTGTTGTTACTCTTTGATGTTGTAACGAATCATGCGTGAACAGATATTCGAATGGCAATCGATGCCTCTGAACTCGACCCGCGGTCTTCACCCACTGAAACGACACCGGCTTACTGGACCACAATTACATTGCACTGCCGTCTGTGTTATGGAATTATGTCTCCAATAGCAACGGAAACAAATGAACATGTACTGAATATTTACTCAAGTCTGGCTTTCGTTGTAAGGCCCGTTTCACAAATTACAATTTATACTGTTTTTTAGATAGAAGGAAACTTCTCGCTCTTAAGGGGAGATATACAGATTTAAGCACTAAAAATTAGGGAAATTCAAAATTTTTTTTCCTCAGCAACTAATGACTCTTTCACCTTGCAATCTGACATGCTCTGTATTCATTGTTTTTGCAATTATAGATTATTTTCACATTTACTAAAAGTGTCACCATTATAAGTAATTATCATAGCAAAAAAGTAGCCGTTTTTGTGCATTGATGTGTCGTTTTTATGGTAATGTCCATAAATATGAGTCATTCTTTTTTCTATTTATTCCTGAATGTCAAATGAACAATGTGAAGTACAAAATCTGAAACGTCTAAAATAGAACTATTTTTTTATTTCTTACTTACTGGCTTTTAAGGAACCCGGAGGTTCATTGCCGCCCTCATATAAGTCCGCCATTGGTCCCTATCCTGAGCAAGATTAATCCAGTCTCTATCAACATATCCCACCTCCCTCAAATCTATTTTAATATTATCCTCCCATCTACGTCTCGGTCTCCCTAAAGATCTTTTTCCCTCCGGCCTCCCAACGAACACTGTATAGGCATTTCTGGATTCGCCCATACGTGCTACATGCCCTGCCCATCTCAAACGTCTGGATTTAATGTTCCTAATTATGTCAGGTGAAGAATACAATGCGTGCAGTTCTGTGTTGTGTAACTTTCTCCGTTCTCCTGTAACTTCATCCCTCTTAGCCCCAAATATTTTCCTAAGCACCTTATTCTCAAACACCCTTAACCTCTGTTCCTCTCTTAAAGTGAGAATCGAAGTTTCACAACCATAAAGAACAACCGGTAATATAACTAATTCTAACTTTCACATTTTTCGACAGCAGACTGGATGATAAAAGTTTCTCAACCGAATAATAAGAGAAGTTAAATTTTTTATGTTTTTAGGTAAAACAAAATAAAAAAAACTATAAATGTTACAGCAATAATTGAAGCGGTGAGATCAATAACCATTTAAATCCATTTACACAAGGTTCGAGAAAAATGCAAAAAAACTTTTTTTTATATTTCTTACCTAATTATTATTTTTTGCACGTAATATTTCTGGTTGTTTTAGAGATCAAGAAAAAGTAGTATACCAACTTTTAAAATCGTAACATTTGCTGAAATATCCAAAATTTAATTTCAAATTTGCAAAAACTGAATGACCAGAAGTGGACTTGAATGGCTATTGATCTCAATTGTAGTTCATCTTGTTCATAAGTGTGAAAGACAGCTGCATGCAAAATTTTACTGCGCCTGAATTACGTGCTCATACTGCAAGCAATACAAATCCAACAAGGTGTACTTTTCAGCAAGATAAAGGACAATCATCGCTCTTAAGGAAATGTTGTGCGGGCACGCAGTGCAAACGCTTTGACATCAAGCAATGTCGCCAACGACAATTTACGAAAATTCGATAAGGTGCAGAGATAATGTTGCCGTATTTTTATCAATGGATCAGCTTAAATTTTATCCTAAAATGGATTACAGAAACATAAGTTCCATAAACCACATTAAAAAAGTATAATACTACATTATGCAACGAGCCTATAATGGTAGTAATTAAGATGCGAGCATGTTTATGAAACGAGCGTCATAATTACCATTATAGGCGAGTTTCATACGACTTTTCATGCTCGACCATATTTCAAACTTGAAATTATTCATTTTATTTGTATCTAACTGACCTTGAGCAATACCTCGTAAATTGTGAGATGTGCGCAGACGCGAAAGTATTGATTTTTTCCGAGGAACAGATGTCCACATTGACCTTGACAGCCTATAAGAACCTACAGAGTAAACTAAATATTAACTTTGATATAACATTGAAATTAAATTAGACATTGAAAAACGAGAAGACAAATTGAATTTATTTGAATATTATTTCAATTAACGCTAATTGTTATAGTAACAGAACACAACCTTCTGCGACAGTATTGGATTTCCAGCCTCTGTGACTTTTCGCTAATTCTCTTTCGATTGCATATCCGAGAATAATCGATACTTGCGGTTTTATAACGGTACAAAGCTGACTTGTCATTGGCTGAGGTTTTATAACGGTACAAAGCTGACTTGTCATTGGCTGAACACCTGTACTTTAATGAGTAAGTGTACTTTAATGACATGCATTAAAGGACTGCTAACAGGTGTATAATTACTACATTTCGGCATGGTCGAGCATAAAATATAAAACACACCCCATAAAAAAGGAATACCATCTGATTTTCCTAGACTTCCAGTCTAACGAGTACTTGATAATGCCCATATTTCACCTTCCTAATAACATATTTCAGCTAGGACCGCTGGTTTTACAAAATTCCAGTCTGGCATTGCTAATTCCACGTTATAATGAAAGAATGCTGGACAACGTGGCAGCGAGCAGAACTTCTTGGTCTGTGGGAACGGCACGTCCATCAACGTCGCGGTTCAGGGGGCCATGCTGCACGCGTAACCATGACAATTCCGGGACGTCAGCTTCCAGAACGGAATAAATGGGACGTCATGAACAACTGACGGACGAAGCCCGCATCACTCAGGAGGAAACTAAGCTTCAAATTATGCGCTAAGACTGTCTCCACCCCTTACTAGTCTTGGATAAAGAGATGATGGAGCAATGGTGGAATCAGCAAGACAGGGAAAATCAAAGTACAAAAAGGGGGGAAAATACACAACATGCTTTTCTCAGTATACCTACTTGAATTCGAAATTTTGTCCTTGTGGCGTGAAAATGAGATGCAGTATGGGCGGTCACTGGTTCGATGAAGAACTTGTATTATGGATAAAAACGGCTTAGGAGAAAGGGAGTTTGTTTGTACAAGAAATATGTGCGATCTTCCAAAAATATGAGCAACCAAGATCTTTGAACCTACGGAAGATTGGAGGAAAAAACTTGTCATGAAGAGTTGCATAATTTCTTTTAACAACAGCAGCATAAAAAATTTCCTTGAACTATCAGTTAACAAATAGTTTATTTGCTAACACAAACTGAACATGTTAATCCAGAGATTCCATCAAAATTTGTTATAATCCACAGTCAAACATTATAGTACATTATGCAACGAGCCTATAATGGTAGTAATTAAGACGCGAGTATATTTATGAAACGAGCGCAAGCGAGTTTCATAATTTTCATACGAGCGTCTTAATTACCATTATAGGCAAGTTTCATACGACTTTTTATGCTCGACCATATTTCTAACTTGAAATTATTCATAAGTATTCATGTTATTCTTATCTGACTGAGGAGCGGAACTGACCTTGTGCAATATCTCGTAAATTGTGAGATGTGCGTAGACGCGAAAGTATTGATTTTTTCCGAGAAAGAAATTTCATTGACCTTGATATAATCTAGAGAGTAAAATGAACAGTAATCTTGATATAACGTTGAAATTGATTTAGACATTGAAAAACGAGATGACAAATTGAATTTATTTGAATATTATTTACAATTAACGCTAATTATTACAGTAACAGAACATAACCTTCTGCGATAGTATTGGATTTCCAGCCTCCGTGACGTTTCGCTAGTTGTCTTGCGATTGCATATCCGAGAATAATCGATACTTGTGCTTTCATATTGCTACAACGTTGTTTTCTGATTGGTGGAACACCTGAACTTTAATGAATAGATGTACTTTAATGAGGTCCATTAAAGGGTTAATACCAGGTGTATAATTACTACATTTCGGCATGGTCGAGCATAAAAACTTTTAAAGGTCATAAAAATTACTTTATAATCCAAGAACGTCCTAAATTTCTATGAACTCACTAAGAGTTGGGCAACAAATTTCTTAATCTCAGCACCAGTTAATAACAAAATATGTCCTTTTACACAGAAAATTGATGGATTAATCTCAACTCAGAGCAGAGCAACATATTTTCTCTGACTCACAGAGAAAACATCAACTTTTTAAAAATCAGAGTTCAACATCAGAAGCTCCAGTAAAATCACAATACATTTTTTTATCTGCACTCAAAAAAATATATACATTAATCCGTGAAATGATTCACTAAAATTTAATGTTTTTTTTTTCTGAACTCACAAAGATTAGGCCAAGTTTCTTTATCGTCTGCTGAAGAAATATCTATCAACTAACGAACATTTTTAGTATTACTTTCAAATTACGAAAAACGAAATGAAACGAAAAAAAAAACAGGGGATTTAAAGAAATCTCCACAATTCTGTGAAAGTAGATACGCATTATTGGAGAAAAATTCGATCCGAGACCGGGAATCGACCCCAGGATCTCTCAGTTTTGCACGCTGAATGCTCTTTCCATTTGAGCTATGCCGAGACCCGATTCACGATGCCGGCCGAATTCCAATCCCTTTGTGTCATCAATGGCCTCCTACCTGCATTTCAGACATGTAAGCAGGCGTGCATATTTAAATGGCATTCTTTTAACTCAAGATGCCGAACGACAAATTCTTTTGAACTCACCGGACTCAAGGAACATTACATAATCTCACGAAGTGCATGAACAAATGTCTTTAATACACTTTAAGGTATATGTACACCTTTACATACAAAAAATTTTGTTTTGCACAATTTTGCTCTGTAAAATTTTTATACAATTGAGAATGGTACCAGAAAGAGAATGAAGTGAACAGATCCCTTGAAATTATGTCTAAATTGTTTATAAAAATTATTTTGTTTACAATTTTGACATGCAACTTGAAACATGATAGCTCATGCAGTTTTTAAGATAGAGCCACAGTTTTTTCACTGTTATATAGCTAAAACTATTCTTTAGTGCCTGACATAGAGCTATTTTTTTATTTTTATTACATTAATTAAATATTACTATATATGTAACTTACAATAACATTTTATGTTGCATAAATCATGTAAAAATCCATAGATAATTATTAATTACATTAATGTTAATTTACTCATTTTCAGGCACTGGGGGACATTTCAAGCTTCAAAATAACACCAATATCTTCTTGGTATCACCATATTTGACTGAGATATCATGTTTAAAAGAATTAAATACGGTATTCTAAAATTACTATTTACAGGAAATGAACCACAAACTTTCAGAGCCTAGAAGTCTGCATCATCATATGTCACCCCTTAAGCAGCTTCATGTCGGTCCAGTTTCAGCTTCTTTCTGCCTCTCAAATACCTCCTCCTTGTTTTAACTTCAGGTGTTGAATGTTTTTTGGCATTTTTGTCCCTATTTTCCATTCATGCAACAAATCCTGCGATGGTGTTTGTCCCAGGGTTTATGCTCATCCTCCTCAGAATTTTAATTTCTCCTTTTGGACTCTTATTAAAATGACGTACAACATCACTGACACACAAATTTACAGTTTTATGACTAACAGTAAAAGATTATAAATTACTTCATTATGTAAAAACGTGTTTTCAATCTAATGATCATGCCTTGATATCTATGCATCTATTTTGGGACTAGAAAGAAGTTTATTTTACAAGCAATGCTGGACGAAGGGGTTGACTGCTAAGAGGATCACTCTAAAAGTAATCCACACTATTTATTTAAAAATTACATTTTCAGCCTACAGCTTTGCATAGAATGTAGATACATCCTTCAGGAACAATACGTCACTTTTCAACATAATCCCCGCATCTTTCAACTGCCTTACGCCACCTTGGAATGAGGGCCTGTATACCTGCACGATAAAAGTCTGAACCAACACGTCTGAGCTACTCCCTGGCGCCACTCACTGGAACGACTTAAATTACATTTGAATACAAGGAGGAAGGATGTATCTATGACCTCCATAAATTGTAAAGGTTTAGAATAAAAAATAAATTTTTAAAAATGTTGTGCATTACTTTTGGAGTGATCTTCGTAGAAGTGACCGTGTCTGATGAGGAAGAATTTTGGAAAATGGGACTTATCTGAAAAACCATAAGGCATAAATCGAAAATTCTTATATCAAATTAAAGGGGACAAAATTCTCTATTAAAATACACTCAGGGACAAAAAAAAACCGGACACTTTAATATTTGCTGGTATTTTGCAAAACATGATCTTCTCATACAATATTATGGTAGCCATCTGTTGTTATGGAGACGTGTATACATCGTTAATTGTTTTTTGTTTTATAAACAAGCCATTACAACCAAATATTCCAATTTTGCTTTCGGAGTGTCAGCTATAACAATTTTGTCTCAACCATTTTGTGCTTCATTATCGTTATCATTCGTTATTTCTTTATTTTTACATTTTCTGAGTTTAAGTGGGGTTGTAACATTTGTCTTAAAACAGGATGCGACCTGAAGATGTGGCTCGAGCTGTAGCCCTTTACGATGATGGACGCAGTGTACGTTACATTGCAAATGTTATGAATATGGCTAGAAGCACGACCCATGATGCCATAAAACGGTATAGAGAGACCCTAGAATATACCAGAAGACCAGGTTCGGGTCGTCCAAGAGCTACAAATCCAAATGAAGACAGGTATATGGTGTTGAGAGTTCTTAGGGAGCGCAACCTGCCAGCTACTAGTGTAGCCCAGCAATTTGTTAACATGCATGGACGCCTAATTTCGGCCAAAACAGTTAGAAGGAGGTTGAAAGCAAGTGGACTGATATCAAGTAGACCTGCAACTGGTCCCAGACTTCTCAGGATGCATCGAGTTGAACGACTGCGTTTTGCAAATGATCACAGGGATTGGAGAAATGGACAGTGGAGCTGTGTTCTGTTCACCGATGAGTCCCGTTTCAATCTGTGCTCACCTGGTGGACGTGAAAGAGTTTGGAGAAGGAGGGGAGAACGATATTCACAGTGTTGCATTTCCGAAAATGTGCTGTATAGAGGTGTACAGATGCTCGTACAGAGTTGGTTTTTGTTGAAAATGGAAGACTAACAGCTGGTAGGTATATAAATGAATGTTTGGCTGATCATGTTGTGCATTTGGCCAATTTGTAGGCGATAATTTTGTTTTAATGCATGATAATGCACGGCCGCATATTGCCCATGCGGTGGGAGATTATCTCCAAGAAGTGGGAATCCATGTTCTTCCATGGCCAGCAAGGAGTCCAGACATGAATCCAATTGAACACGTGTGCGGCATGCTGGGACGGCATGTTAAGAATAGACGACCGAGACCAGAATCGTTACAAGAGTTGAGGCGAGCACTTGGCAAAGAATGGGAACTTATTCCTCAAGAAGACATTGCAAACCAAATTGAGAGCATGCCAAGACGTATGGATGCAGTTATTCAAGCCAGAGGGGGTAATACCCGTTACTAAAAAGAGTTTTTAATGTTTAAGGCACCATAAAATGAAAAAAACAGTTAGACCAAACGATGCCATAGTTATACGCCCTTTGTAATTTTTTGTAAATTTTCTCATCAGAGGTGTTTTTTTTTTTTTTCAAATGTTGTCGTATAAGGTGCTAAATGAAACATTATTTTGTTTAAATGGGTTTTGTTTCATTTTGAAATAATTGGCAACAAAATACAAGCAAATATAGAAGTGTCCGGCTTTTTTTGTCCCTGAGTGTAGTTATATTTTGAAAACTCTAACTTTTCATCATTTTTTGCGTTTTGTGCTCACAATGAGCTGAATAACAAATTATTTTGAACTCAGCACGTGAAACAAAATTATTTGTACTCACCAAATACAGAGCTTTTGCAATGAACTCAAAAGTCTAACAAAATCCCCTTTTAATGCAATGCGAGCTCAACAACAAATTCCTTTTAAACCCTGTAGAGGCTGAACATTAACTTCATTTCAACTCACAAAGACGTTTAACAAATATTTTTAACAAACCAAGAAAAGAGTTACGTTCTTGTTGACGCATTACAAGATTTAGAAGAAGCTAGCTGCCTCAGTTACCATGGCAACAGTAACTGCATTACGGTAACAGAGTGTCTCGTCCGTCCGTAATTAAACGCTCGCTAACACGGTAATCGTCACTGCAAGCAGACATAAAACGTCACATCTCTCTCCCAGCAACTACTTTATCTCCAATTGAATTGGCGACGGCTTCAAACTACGCGACTACATCTCATTTCTCCTTCTTCGTCGCCTCATTGTTCGGCCTCTTCTGGTATCTCAGATCCTTGCATCATTTCCCCGGCCTCCCCTAATCTCTTTCTCCATTTGGTTTGATATACAGTCTCGCCTGCTTGTGGTAGACTCCGTGCATTCGTATACACTGTACTTGTTTCCAAATTACCTTTAATGCTCAGGTTCCAAGCCAAAAGGTGATATGGTAGAGCTCGGACTTTTATGTAATTACATATTGCTTGTAGACTAGTGAAAATGACAAATGTCGGCGATTTGTGGTTCTGATATGGATATAGTTGAGTTTCTTCATGAAATTGATACTAAAACTATGTGTTGTACTAGTAGACTATATTGTAAATCTCGTCTGTATATTTTTCATCTAGACTGTGACTATAAATTAAGACTTTATAATAGTATTAAGTTTTTTGACTTGTTCCATATTCTAGCTGTAAGCATGTATGAATACCATGGAATGCTAATAAATACAACACAATACAAAAGCCGCAAGATAGGCTTCCTGGGATTGTGCAATAATGCCTATTAAGTGTCATTTTAGAGACGCTCGTTATTTTTCATATGTAAGGCTTGAAAGAATCTCTCACGAATTCAGACGTAACAGGCTTTGCAGAGAACCACAGCATCTTAACTTTCTTTTTGAAGCTCCAGAATTTTCAATAAAGCGCAGCCGATTTTTTCGACAGTCAGCTTTTTTCCTGCTCTATGGAAACCAACTCACTGCCAAGTGTCTACGATGCAGACAAACCCGTAGTATGTAAAGAAAATGCAAAAAATTGAGACGTGACCGTATCATGTGTTCAGCAGCTTTCAGGCAAGCAAACCACAATCGAATGACGAATAAGAAAGGAACACACCATAGCACATGTTCCTTCTACGCTGCTCTGCACTTCCCGTTGTGCCTGAAGGAGGAGGGGGAAATTTTGGTCACTTACAATCAAAAATCGCTTTTTAGTTTTTTTTTCTGTGAAAAACAAGTACTTACACGTTAAATAAGTTGCAGTGTTGTGTTGCTCTTGAAAGCATAAAAATTACATCAAAATCGCTGCAATCAAGCCATTTTCTAACATTTTTTCAGCACATTTCGTCATGTACAAAATATATAAAAGCACATAATTTTGTTAGCAACATGAAATTTTTACTGCATGTTATATAAACTCTTATTAACAAATACGGTAGCCCATCGCTGTGGAGTAATGGTTAGCATGCGTGACCATGAAATGAGGGTTCAAATCCCGGTTGGGACAAGTTACCTATTTGAGGTATTTCCGGGGTTTTCCCTCAACTAAATAACAGCAAATGCTGGGTATCTTTCGGCGCTGGACCCTGGACTCATTTCGCTGGCACTATCACTTTCATATAATTCAGACGCTAGATAACCATAGCAGTAAAGTTGACAAAGCGTTATGACGTTATGGCACTAAAAACGACGGTAGCATCTTATATGCAGAATGTTAAAAATGTATGGAATATTGCTAATAACTTCTTAAATTTTACGATGAAAGAGTAATGGAACGGAGAAAAATTCTCTCCGGCGCCGGGATTTGAACCCGGGTTTTCAGCTCTACGTGCTGATGCTTTATCCACTAAGCCACACCGGATACAACTCCGACGCCGGTTAGAATCGTCTCAGATTAAGCTCCAACTCTTGGGTTCCCTCTAGTGGCCGCCCTCTGCACTACGTCATAGAAGTCTATGAACGCAGGACCGATGTCCACACATGTGCTGAGGTGCACTCGATATGAGTGACTAGTTGGCCGGGATCCGACGGAATAAGCGCCGTTTTAAATCACGAAGTGATTTACGCATATCATATATATTATTTTAATGTACCGAAGTACATATGATATTTCCATGCAGATATTCTGCGTCATCATACGATGAATATGCAGAATATCTGCATGGACATATCATATGTACTTCGGTACATGAAAATAATATATTAAATTTTAATTTTACAAAAAAAAATAATTTTATACAAAATCTGTTGGAGATAAAGCATACAATATGGTATCAGTGTTCGAAATAAGTTAGTTATTCGGACATATAGGGTGTGGCAGCAAATTTTATTTTTATGACACCCTATATTAAAATTTACATATTCCGAATCTTACGTATTTTACGTATGGAAGTGTATAAATTCTACCCATTCATACGTAAAATTTAATGAAGATTCGGGATATATAATTTTTAATGTAGAATGCCGTTTAAAAAAATAAAATTTACTGCCACACTCTGTAGCTATGTCTGAATCACTTTTTTCGAACACTGATATCATAATGTATGGTTTATCTCAAACAACTTTTGTATAAAACTCTTTTTTGTAAAATTAGAATTTAAGAAGTTATGAGTAATATTCCACACATTTTTAACACCCTATATGCTAAATACTACGAAATTAAAAAATAAAGTATATTTAGTGGGCACCAAAAATTTAAATTATGAAGTTATATAGGTCTATATATTATTTTTCCTGATTTTCACTCCATTTAAACGTACAGATGTAAATTTAAAATTCTGGTTACTTAGTTAATTTTCTAACCATATCAGAGATGATGTGAAGAAAAGGACTCTTCCATAAAACTTAAATTTTGTAAGAGAAGATAGATCTTGAATATACGCAATTTTTAAAAATGTAACTCAAGAACCATCCATCGCATCATAATGTTAATTTATACTGAGGAGATGAAGTGTACAAAATATAGGGTAATTCACGCAGATCGCACAATATTATAGGAACTTATTCCTGATATTATGAAGAAAATACTTCATATATACATGTGTCCGAGTTTGAATAGTTTTGAAAGTAATCACAGTTCTTATTTCCGTAACAAAGATTCTTGTAATTTCGCTCGAGCGTTTAGAATTTTATTATAACGTACAGTAAATAATTCACACTGCGTGGAACGATGGAAAGGCTATTTCATAAAAATTCACACTGAATTGCGAATTGGATGCATTGTTGACAATTTTGTTTGATTTACTACTACTATACGTTAATGTTAATACTAATAATGTTAATAGATTTCGAGAAATTTATAATAAATACATCCAGTACAGTTTTCCTAGGCATTTGAAATGCTTAGGGGAGAGTCGGGTAGTATCGGACATCGGGTAATATCGGACAGTGCGTTTCTTTCATCTACCACCATAAGGTAGTACCTGAATGACATGGTTATGTTTCTCTATGCGACATCACAGAAACGTAACCATGTCAATCAGGTACTATGATCGTGTGGTAGATGAAAGAAACTTACTGTCCGATATTACCCGACCACACCTGTGGAGTAACGGTCAGCGCGTCTGGCCGCGAAACCAGGTGGCCCGGATTCGATTCCCGGTCGGGGCAAGTTACCTGGTTGAGGTTTTTTCCGGGGTTTTCCCTCAACCCAAGATGAGCAATTCTGGGTAACTTTCGGTGCTGGACCCCGGACTCATTTCACCGGCATTATCACCTTCATCTCATTCAGACGCTAAATAACCTAAGCTGTTGATAAAGCGCCGTAAAATAACCTACTAAAATAAAAAAATAAAAAAAAAGATATTACCCGATGTCCGATACTACCCGACTCTCCCCTAATCATTCATAATTTCTACATTGATATTCAACTTTAAAGAGGCTGTAACTTAACGAACTTCAAAATTATGACAAACGTTTAAATATTATATTTTTTCATAATAATTTTATCATAAATCAGTTCCTAGAGTACTGCACGATTTTCGTGAATCACCCTGTAGAAAACAGAAATTTCTATCATAAACCCCTTTATAAAAATATTGCAAGTAAGTTTCCATATCCTTACTTACTTACTTTCTTACTTACTTACTTACTTACTTACTTACTTACTTACTTACTTACTTACTGGCTTTTAAGGAACCCGGAGATTCATTGCCGCCCTCACATAAGCCCGCCATTGGTCCCTGTCCTGAGCAAGATTAATCCAGTCTCTATCATCATATCCCACCTCCCTCAAATCCATTTTAATATTATCTTCCCATCTACGTCTCGGCCTTCCCAAAGGTCTTTTTCCCTCCGGCCTCCCAACTAACACTCTATATGTATTTCTGGATTCGCCCATACGTGCTACATGCCCTGCCCATCTCAAACGTCTGGATTTAATGTTCCTAATTATGTCAGGTGAAGAATACAATGCGTGCAGTTCTGCGTTGTGTAACTTTCTCCATTCTCCTGTAACTTCATCCCGCTTAGCCCCAAATATTTTCCTAAGCACCTTATTCTCAAACACCCTTAACCCATGTTCCTCTCTCAAAGTGACAGTCCAAGTTTCACAACCATACAGAACAACCGGTAATATAACTGTTTTATAAATTCTAACTTTCAGATTTTTGGACAGCAGACTGGATGATAAGAGCTTCTCAACCGAATAATAACAGGCATTTCCCATATTTATTCTGTGTTGGTATAAGGAGATGTGTGCAGTTGTAGGAGAAATTTCGACACGACCTCGTTAACAGTTTCCTTGTTAGTTAATACTCATCAGATATTACTTTACTGCGAACTAATCAAGTTAATACCAGTATTAGTAGGTTCACAGTGTGCTGTTTATTGCATGGTTACCGTCTGCAACGGGCTTTAATAAGGTTTTGATTCTGATTATACATGGGTCGCTCCTCGCCTCCCAACCTCCCCGCCACTCTGCATACAGACATCAACAAACAACGCAACTCTCACTCTCCACCGCTACACACACATCACCTGGATGTACGTATAGCACACGCACGGAAATCTGTTACACTGATTAGTTTTGTTCTCTCCACGATACATTGCAAAGTCAGTGTCAGCGTACAACAACTTAAAGATGACATCATGGCTGTAGAACATCACCAGAAGCCAGGAGATTGAATGAATGAATGAATGAATGAATGAATGAATGAATGAATGAATGAGTGAATAAGGGAAAAACAACTAAAATACATGTCAAATTGGTCCTTGCAAGGGGACTTCGGACTGTCGGCAGGCAAGCTCCAAGCCAGTAGGTCATTCGTCTCACTCTGTATTTCGCCGTTCACTGAATATACGACTAATTCTGAAAAAAAAAACGGTAACCTAATAGGTACTACTTTAATGTGGAAAAATAGTAAGGGTAATATGCGTTACAAGAGCGGTATGTTGAAGTTTTCATGTTCGAGGAAAAGTTTGAAAAAGCGAAACGTAGTTGAGCTTTTTTAATTTCCGAGAATTGAAAGAAAACATACCGCTCGTGTATCGTACATTATTTTGTGCGAAGATCGTTTATTACATACCTGAAAGAGGAATTTCTAATTAGTTGCAATGAAATCTCCATCTTGGTTTCTGTTCAATGACGGAAAATTTGCAAAACAAAAATATCTATCTTCAACATTGTTGCTTTAAAATTTGTTCTGTGTTTACTATACTCCAGGAGGCCGTGATATACGTCTGTCTTTTTTCCCCCCAGTCTATAATGAGTCTGGAATCTTGTTGATTTTTTCACGGCTTCCTTAATGTCACTTGCATCACGAATGCAGTAACTTTAGTGGAGTTGTAGAGTTTACTTAATTTCTGCAAATATTTAAAAACAATAATTAACAGTGCAATTTAGGTGAAATTGCAGTGGTAAGTTTCCAATTTATAATTATTACTATGTTAAACGTCTCTAAAAAAATATGTTAAAAGCCTAAAGCAGTAAAATCAATATGTCACTTAAGCGGTAAGAAGAGGGAAATTGTTATGTGTGTTAGGTTGGGAATACTGAATGTGGAATTTTAGACTTTCCGCGGATTGGTTTTGTGCGGAAACCAAGCAAATACGCACGATCTAGCACAAAAGAAATTACCAGGGGAACCTCGGTTCACAACAAGCTGTTGAATGAAGTTTAAAGCTCGTCTACATTTCTGCTAAATAACATGTCTATGAATGAATCTGATTATTCCACGATTAGGTTTTTAGACTAAGCCTACAACGAAAGTTTTTTTTTATAAATGTAACGAAGTCTGAATTTTATTTCGTTCGTCTACCACAATCACTGTACGATGTTGTTGAAATTGAAGAAGCTAGAAAGTTCAAAATATTTGTTCGTTGTCACCTTTTTATCATCATCATCATCATCATCATCGTCATCAATAGCTATCAGGGTTTAGGCCATTTGACCTGTTCCGTCTCAGGTGAAAATCTGGTCTCTCCATCGCTTCTTCGGGCGTCCACGATCTCGGTATCCAAGGGGTCTGTAATTTAATAATCTTCTGGGTAGTCTATCATTTGGCATCCGCAGAACATGCTCATGCCAGTTGCTCCGATACTTGTGGATTGTCTCTGTAATGGCTGCGATAATTAGTTCTTGTCGGATGTCTTCATTATATTTATGGTCATAGAGAGTGTAGCCTGCTAGCGGTCTTAGGAATCTCATCTCAGCTGCTTCTATTTTTTTTTCAGTTGACTAGTTGTTAGAGTCCAAGTTTCTGATCCAATTAGCAAAGTTGGAATGGCCATTGTTTCGTAGAATTTCAAAATTGTGTCTTGCCGGACCTTCTTAAACAGTGTATTTCTTAGCAGATGTTGAAATTTGGCTAAGTTATTATCTATATCTCGAGAGTGAATATTGGAGAGATTACAGCAAGAGAAGTAAAAGCATTTACTTGCTCTACTCCAGAGTTATTGTTACCTATTTTAGTTCTTATAGAATTTTTACCAATAAAGGCCATGGTTTTTGTTTTTGTATAGAAATTTATAAATTGTACTCTTTTGCTTTTTGATATAACCTATGAATTGCCATTTGTAAGTTGTCTTCGGTGTTAGCTAATATAATTAAATCATCTGGGTAGAGCAGAGTATTAAGGGATTTGTTATCGATCATAAAATGTGTGGCCAAATCAATTTGCCAGTCCTTAATAAATGCATTAATATATATATATTAAATAAAAAAGGAGACAGCGGACAACCTTGTTTTACACCTTGATTTGTTACCCTAGTCGTTAAACTAATCTTGTTATTAACTTTAATTTTAATCTTTATGTTTCTGTACATGATTTGAATGGCATTAATTAAATTTTGAGGTATCCCTTATTTCTTTAAAATGTTCCAAAGTCTTGATCTATTTACAGTATCAAATGCTTTTTGGAAATCAATAAATGTTATGTGTGTTGGAATATTAAACTCCTGATATTTCTCAATAAGTTGGACCTTTTTATAAACACTGTTACTTACTGGCTTTTAAGGAACCCGGAGGTTCATTGCTGCCCTCACATAAGCCCGCCATTGGTCCCTATCCTGAGCAAGATTAATCCAGTCTCTACCATCATATCCCACCTCCCTCAAATCCATTGTTAGGTTTCGCAACAAGCTGTTTTTCACGGTGATGGGTTGTTAGCCCTTCGCCCAACCCCCAAGCTGGAGGACCACCCCTTATCGGCTGTCCACGACTGCTTATTCAATATATTCGCAGCTACCCTCCATATCTCTATTATAAACACTGTTATTAATTAGAAACACTGTTATTAACAGAATCAAAGCAACGGAAATGAAATTTTTGAGGAGGACAGCAGGATATACTCTTTTAGACCGAAAAAGGAATGAAGAAATTTTAGAACAATTAGAAGTAGAGTCAGTAGAAGAAAAAATCAGCAGATACAAATTCAATTGGCTAGATCATGTAAGAAGAATGGAAAATTCAAGAATCCCAAAAATTATGATGCAATATAAACCTAGAGGACATCGTCGACCAGGAAGACCTTTAAGAAGACTGCTAGATGGGGCCGAAACGAGTCTACAGAGGCCTAATTCGTGAAGGATGATGATGATGATTAATTAGAAAGTATTGTTTACTATGATATACCTACAACACCAAAAAAAAAAGACGAAAAAATAGAAATAAAAACCCAAACACCATGTATGACACAATGTTCATAAATACGGGATTTTTGGTATCCCATATGGGATACATATGAGGTAAATTTCCCTGGCCTTAAAATGCGGGACAGCAGACAATCCTACACAGACATCGGGAACTGTTGTAATGCTTTGTGCACTCACCCAGACATCGGTACGGCTTAACCCACTCGTAGTGCGAGCCCTTGCACTTCTTGTGGCCCACTTTGCACCAGTTGGACACTTTCTGGTAATGGCTGGCTTCAACAATGTTGGTGATGTCGCGCTTCGGGTACACCTGAAACAACACAGCACAACGTACAACATTAGCTTTGTATGCTGTGGTATTCGCAACCTTCACTCATTTTCCCCACAGAATTAACAGAAGAGATATTCACGCATTACAAACCAAAAGCGTAAACTACATATTTCTGAATGAATTGCTTCAGAAAGCTACGCAATGGCCGTGTAATTCTTTACACTTCCATAACCACATTCAAGTCCTCAGGGTTTATATTTATGAACACAGCTCGAATTTAAATGCAGCTATAAAGCTTTAAATATGCATGCAGATAGGAATGCTCTATAAAGTCTTAAAATATACAATATATAGGCTATTAAATACGAATTTCGTAAAATAGCAGCTTGTAGACCTAAATGTTTTTACTTTTAAATGAAAACCTCGATGCCTACAGAATTTGTTGAAAGTTGTGTAAAACACTACACATTGCAATAAAACAACAGTTAAATAATTAACAAGCGGAGTGAGACAAATGACCAACCAGCTTTGAGCTTACACAGATATTTCTCATAGCACCAAATCTTCCTTTATGGAGGCTCACTTGCGTACCTTTCAGTTTTTTTTTTTCGCATTATCCTCAATTAATTCATTTTTTCGGAATATGTATGATAAGACTTTCCTGTGTTAAATTTCAACTTACCTCGTTTACATATTTCGACCTATTTATGGGTCATCTTCAGAACTGGTCGTTGTTGGTCTTGGCGCCACTTGTTCTGTTTCCTGTGGTATAGTGTAGAGTCAAAGAGTGCGTGTATTTTGAAGTTGAGTTGTGTGTTGAGAATTTCGTTGGGGTGTGTTTTTGTGTGTCTGTATATTTCGTATTGTTCTAGTGTGTTTAGTTTCTGGCTTTTTGGTTGGATGTGTAGTATTTCCATGTCTGTGTTGATGTCTCTGTGGGTGTGGTTAGCATTTGTGATGTGTTCTGCATACACAAAACACACTCCAACGAAATTCTCAACACACAACTCAACTTCAAAACACACACACTCTTTGACTCTACTCTATACCGCAGGAACACACCCTCGCAGGAAACAGAACAAGTGTGCCAAGACCAACAACGACCAGTTCTGAAGATGACCCATAAATAGGTCGAAACATGTAAACGAAGCACGTTGAAATTTAACACAGGAAAGTTTTACCATACATATTCCGAAGTGATACAGTGTTAAAAGTTGTGTAATCAAGATGTATAATTCATTTTTGTTAACAATAAAGTGCCTTACTTAAAGTACAACTATTAATGGATTTAGTTCACATTTAGTAAACTGTAAATGAATTTATCCGAAAATGGTGGACAGATACGGAATTAAAATTTGGAGCGAGTCTCGATGGGAATCTACCCGCATGTAGGCAACAAGTAGTATACATACAGGGGCTATTGTTTACTGCACATGCGCAGTGTGTTGTACGCGACATTTACACAATAAGGGAGCTCCAAATTTTATTTCCGTATTTTTACAGTTTCAGAAAAAAAATGGCAGGAATGAATTTTCTGCTCCGAAGCAGTAGTTCACACGAGATCGCTTGGCAGTTACTGAAATTAATTTTACGTCGATTGTTGTCGTAATCCGAAAGGCATTTGAAAAGATGCTATGAAAATTATCTATTCTTAATAGTAGTGACTATGAATATGTATAAATCGTGCAGTAGTATGGAAAGATGGTAAATGAAATTAATCTACATAATTAATTAAAAAACTATTTCCCCAACAGTATCCGAACCCTGAACTTTGTAGTCTACGATAGCACAGAGCTATCGGAATGTTTGCGATGAAGTGTCATAATCGGGGTTGAACTGTATCGTGTTTGTTTAATAAATTATTCTTAGGTATTATTCTTATCTTATTTTCAGATTAATTTCGTGTTTTTTGCATTAGTTGTGAAATACCTTCCTATAATACTATTCAAATAATATTGGCCTGAAAGCTGTTGTGAAATCGTTGTGGTGTGAACCGTGCTCTGTAAAGGTACGGTTTGTTTATGGCGATCATCGTCGGACGCACATCGCCGGCGATCATAAACGCTGGCGATGATCGCCGAGAAGTGGTTTCTTTATGGACGCACATCGCTGTAGATTCTCATTTGTTTATTCCTTCATCTACTACTAATGTAGGCCACGGACATAACCTAAAAATTATAATGAATAAATCCAAGATAATGGAGTTGCTATTTATTCTAGAAGAGGGAGATGACGATATCAAAATCTCGCATGCGTATTATAAAAGGAACAAGCTACAGACTAATGAAATATTCAGGTATAGGTTTACAGAATTCTGTTTTAACATATTGATAATGAGACATCTTTAAAAAACGCTATAAAATTTAAGGAATATTTCAGACTCTCACCGACCAGTTTGATTGTTTTGAGTTTAATTGAAAATGACAGTGTTAAATTACCTACAAATTTTGTCAAGACCCCTGTAACTCCAGTTGAAAGATTGGCAGTAACTCAGGTTATGAACTGATTATTATTATTATTATTATTATTATTATTATTATTATTATTATACTGTATTACATTACATGGTGTATTCCAAACAATAATTTAAAAAAAAACTTGGCTAAACTAGCGCCGAGGTAGTTCCCTTCGTAATCCGCTTATACACTTTACATGTACGAACATGTGATAGGTTAGGTTTGGTTCGTTTGGGCTTTTATTATGCCTTGTATATACGATCAACTACATCTCTACAAAAAAAAAAAACCCCGCTATATTTCAGAATACCGCGTAAGTACTTAGGTAGGCCTAGTCACAGAAAACTTACAGAAGAGAGAATTTCCCCCTTACCCAACACAACGAAATTCTCTGGGGCTCGGGCGTGATAAAAATGTAATATGTAATGTAAGGGTTTATTGTTTAATTTGTTTATTAATTCACAAGCTCATATTAAAAAGAGCATTATGTTGTGACACATATTCAATAATAATTTCGTCTTCAGACCGCGAAAAATTACAAAACGTCTTGATTTGTTTTGCAGCCAAAACGTACAGACGTGGTTAACGTGTACAGATTAGATATTCGATATTACAACATGACCTTGTCTAAATATCGATTATTGAACACGAATGCGGCGATGTGCGTCCGGCGATGATCGCCGTAAACAAACCGTACCTTAAGGAGCTTCAAGAGCCGGGCCATTTTTTCTGGGCCTGTACATGACTTCTAGTAACATTACATTTCAATTCCTTTGCTGATTGTAGCGAACAGCTTTTTGATATTATTTTTTTTATTTTGTTTATGTTATTGGGTTATTTTACGACGTTGTATCAACATCTAGGTTATTTAGTGTCTGAATGATATGAGGGTGATAATGCCGGTGAAATGAGTCCGGGGTCCAACACCGAAAGTTACCCAGCATTTGCTCGTATTGGGTTGAGGGAAAACCCCGGAAAAACCTCAACCAGATAACTTGCCCCGACCGGGATTCGAACCCGGGCCACCTGGTTTCGCGGCCAGACGCGCTGACCGTTACTCCACAGGTGTGGACTTGATATTATTACAAATAAAAAAAAATATTTTATTTATTTCTAAATCCAATTAGAGAAAGGGTAATATTCGTAAATTGTACTGAGATGCCAGAAATCTTTTGGTATAACTTTGTAATTCTTACCTCCAAATCATTTTTTAATTTTAAAATATGCCACCGTTATAAAATTATAATTAAATAAGTTGGTTTACATTTCATATTTTGTATTCAGTAGCATTTATTCTGTATTTTTTTATTTGATATGTAATGAAATACCAGATATGTAATGAATTAAATTCCAATAAAAAGCCATATTATGTAACAAGAATATAACATATTAAATAATATCAGTGTAATGCGAGTGTTAGATTGCCTTGTTAAATGAAGCATGAACCTTACGCAAGTAATGTCATTAATTTCAGGGGTTTATTCTTTGAGATATTTTAAACAAAAAAAATTATATAATTTTGCTCGTTTTTGCTTCCTTTTTGGTTAAAACTTTTTTTGCACGATCGTGTTTTTTGTTATATTTACAGCTATTGTTGTTAGACTTTGAAAGTTAGAATTCCCACACAGAAACTTGTTGCTAGGAAACCATTCTTCATAACATAAAACTATACTGAAATAGACCCATTACAGTGCACTTATTGTTACTTAGTTACCATTACAGTGCAGTTTTGCAGAGGCTTTGAAATAACATTGCTCTAAATTTTTATATTGTATTTGCAATTTTAAAAATTTGATCCTGCAAAAAATGTTGTACAATACAAGTTTGTGAAGTGCATTACAAAATTTCGGAAATTGAAAAACTCGCTCTGATCGTTTTTCAAACTTTTCCTGGATTTTGTAAAAAGCACTTACCAACCTTTCTTGTAATATACGTACTATTACATGAAACATTCATAGCGTGTTTTGGAAAGCCACTGATTTAATACTCAATATGCTCAGTCAATTTAAGAGAGCAGTGTATTATGATAATAAATGATTGAAAGAATTTTGGTTTTGTCCTTTAAATGTGCAGAAATTTGATCCGAACAAATGTAACATAGTAAAATTCCTTTGCAGAAAGAAAAGTTACATTTGTTCGGATCAAATGTCTGCACATTTAAAGGACAAAACTAAAATTATTTCAATCATTTATTATCATAATACACTGCTCTTTTAAATTCACTGAGCATATTGGGAATTAAATCAATGGTTTTCATAAAACACGCTATGAAATGTTTCATATAAAATAATTTTAACTCGGGAAGGAAGCAAAAAAACGAGCAAAATTGTATTAAAGTTTCGTTTGAAATATCTCAAAGAATAACCCCTGAAATTCACACTACTTACGGTTCACCTGTATACCTAATTATTCCTTATTCTTTATCCCTATATAACCTTTTTTCCCATAATAATTGACGCCTATTTTTCCACGCTAATTATGGCACCCTCATGTGTCCAATCTATTGGCATCTTTATTCAATACCAAATGTCACATCAGGGCTGTACTCTTATTTAGTAAATTTTCGTAATTGTTTTCCCAATTCTCCAATTGTGACCAGTGCAGTTCATTCTGGATCCAAATGTACATGACAAAGTAGAGAAAGAAAAAAACGACAACTCTGCATGATTTAAATCCAGAAGAGTATTCATACCGCTCATAAATATTTAAAACAGTTGATTCGTAAAAACAGCAATTCCATGTGCGCCTCTCCAAGTATCTGACCTACAAGCTAATTTTAGTCGCCATGGAGATGAAGTGCACTCGTGTAAAAAATCCATTATACCCATGCATGACGACGTGGAGCGGGTTGCATCGCTTCCCCTCACGAGCTGCTGCCTAACTGACGTCATAGGTTTTCAAAGTATGAGGCGCAATGAAGACCAAAATTCCTCTTCAAAGTTACTTTATTTAACAAGCCAAATCAGTACTTTCATTACAATAATAATGTATCTGTCGACATTATTATTATTATTATTATTATTATTATTATTATTATTATTATTATTACTACTACTACTACTACTACTACTACTACTACTACTACTACTACTACTACTACTACTATTAAAACCATTACCACCTACTACCAGAATAAAAGTCTTTGGTTAATGGTGATAAATCGAAATGTACAGAAACGGAAATAAAAATTGGAGCTCCCTTATTGTGCAAATTTCGCTTACAACACACTGCGCAGCGCTGGCCTTCTATGCTCAAGGTTGCGGGTTCGATCCCGGTCGAGGTCGAAGGCATTTAAGTGTGTTGAAATGCGACAGGCTCATGTCAGTAGATTTACTGTCATGTAAAAGAACTCCTGTGGGACAAAAATTCCGGCACACCGGCGACGCTGATATAACCTCTGCAGTTGCGAGCGTCGTTAAATAAACCATAATTTTATTTAAACACACTGCGCATGTGCAGTAAACAAGAATCCCTGTACATATGTTACTTGTGAATAATCGTGTGAAATTGTTGCCTACATACAGGTGGACTCCCATCAATATTCGCTCCAAATTTTAATTCCGTATCTGCACATATTAGGCAAATAGCGCAATTCTGATTACGTACGTCTAAACCACGTTTTTTACACCTCACGTAGATTTCATTCACAAACTATTTTTTTTTTTACTTATTCAACGACGCTGTATAAACTACTAGGTTATTTAGTGTTTATTAGATTTCAGACAGGGAGATGGTATTTGGCGAAATGAAACCGACGATTCGCCATAGAACTACCTCACATTCGCCTTACCCTTCGTGAAATCTAGCAAACATCCCGATCACTTGGAAACAGTGGATTAAGAAAGAATGATTCTGAAACAGATCAAGAAGAGAAAAATAAACTGCCTTGGTCATTGGCTAAGAAGAACATACGGCAGAAAAGTACGAATCAGTTTTCTTATTTGGTTATTTAACGACGCTGTATCAACTACTAGGTTATTTAGCGTCGATGAGATTGGTGATAGCGAGATGGTATTTAGCGAGATGAGGCCGAGGATTCGCCATAGATTACCAGACATTCACCTTACAGATGGGGAAAACCTCGGAAAAAACCCAACCAGGCAATCAGCCCAAGCGGGGATCGAACCCGCGCCCCCAACTTCAGACCGGCAGGCAAGCGCCTTAACCGACTGAGCCACGCCGGTGGCTAGTATGAATAAATATGCCGTTGTTAACAAAAGAGGACACGATACTAAGAGATATACTACTGGAGCTAAATGACAGCTGTGAACAGTATGGAATGAAGATAAATGCAAACAAGACGAAGACAATGGCCATAGGAAGAAAAGTAAAGAAGGTAAACTTGAGAATACTAAATGAGGCAGTAGAGCAAGTGGACAGCATCAAATACTTGGGATGTACTACTGGGTGTTCATTTCAAAGTGTGTCATGACGTCACTGTTGTTGGGTCACCGATTTGAAGCGAGTTTCAGTTTATATGTTAGAGAAGTTGCCTATTATTTAAGGCGTTCTTCAATCTGAACTTGAGAACGTGTACGGTATAACTTGAACGTCGTAGCAACAGATGGCGGTCTGTACGGTCTGTGTGCTACCATAACCTCTTTCGAACTGTGTTTTGCGCCGGCAAGTCGTACGGAGGGTATTTGTTATCATCGGTTGCGTACGGTAACATTCCACAACACAAAAATCAAATGCTCCGTGTCCATGTTGACCGTCGAAGTTAATGTCAACAAATACGTAAGTAATCGTCTTAACCCTCTCCCCATATCCCGACAGTACGTATTTCCAAACAGTTCACATTCCTGCCACTACCGGCGTTACCGTACGTATCGGCACGTACTCTTCAGAATGAACGCCGTACTTGCTAGCCAACTTCTCTGCCTCTTAGATTATACACCTGAGCTGCGGAAGTGTAGGAAGATTGAATTCTGTAGGCTCATCGGCTAGCCACATGACGGCATACAGCGAGCCAAGACACATTTTGAACTGAACACCCAATATAAGCTGTAACATGAGCTGCTGCCAGGAAGTCAAAAGGAGGATAGCAATGGCAAAGGAAGCTTTTAATAGAAAAAAGGAGCATCTTCTGCGGACCTCTGGAAAAATAACTGAAGAAAGAGACTAGTGAACTACTTTGTGTGGAGTGTGGCATTGTATGGGCGGCGGAAACATGGACATTACGACGAAGTGAAGAGAATAGAAGCATTTGAAATGTGGATATGGAGAAGAATGGAGCATGTGAAATGGACAGACAGAACAAGAAATGAAGCTGTGTTTGAAAGAGTGGGTGAAGAAAAAATGATGCTGAAACTGATCAGGAAGAGAAAAAGGAATTGGCTGGGTCACTGGATGAGGAGAAACTGCTTACTGAAAGTTGCACTGGAAGGAATGGTGAACGGGTGAAGAGTTCGAGGAAGATGATAATGGCATTACGACATACCTGCACAAACAGCCCTCAACGAGCGCGCGCGCTCCTTGGGAGCGGGAGAGCTGTGTTTACCGCTCGCCGAAACGGAGAGGAAGATACGTCAGAATGACATAGACTTGCTATAGGTAGAGGAGAGGGAAACGACCACTCAGTTACCTAGTGGAGTGCAGTGTGTAGGCCTATTCTCAGTAACTCTTTCACGTTGCTTACCTACTGCTACAGTACAGTATGGAGGAATCTAAAAGACGGAACATAACATTTAACATTTAACGATTTACAGCTCGAACTTATTGATCTTCAATGTGACCTAAGGGCTAAAGATCGTCTGAATAATACTACTAGCCTGGTTGAGTTTTACAAGACTAAACATTAGCAATAATATCCACGACTACACAGGCTGACTGTGAAAATGATTGCTATGTTTGGCTCAACATTTATATTTGTGAGGACCTGTTTTCTATAATCAACTTTAATAAAGGCAGGCATCGAACATCAGTAACTGATGTTTCATTACGATCAGTAGGCTACTGTTCCTTTCAGCTGCCAACAGCATAAAACCTCGTTTTGATGTACTGATAAATACAAATATAACAAAATGATATTGTGCAATTAAGTAGCTGTAGAATTTCTATTACTTCTGTAAAATAAATATTTATTTATTAATTAATAATAGTCCAAGATAGTTTTGCAAACACTGAACGGGAATTCATTTCATAAGCACTCGTAATAGTACTTCCTTTTGTGTATATTTTGTACGAGATTACCCCTTCTTCCAGTCCACCCTATACAGAGCGCAGCTAATATCTGCATTCCGCTCATGAGCTGTGAGCCGGCTCGGAGAGCGCAAACCTTGTGCAGGCCTGCATTAAGATATATGGAACATATGCAGAGACTAAGAGGAAGGCAGAAAATAGGAAATACTGGATATTACTGGGTTCGCAGTGGAAGACCTGCTCTAGGGAAGGAAGCTCTATAAAACCAAGTATTGAGTATATTTGATAATTGATAGTTTTAAAAACCACGTCATGAAGCTACCCGGGGGAACAATGGGCAGCGCTGGACGGAGGGCGGCTGGCTCACGTGGCGGAGGCCACTCAATCGATATCGGATGTTATTAGGAGTCCAAGTCGCCCAATATTGCCACACGGACGGCAAACAAGAAGACACAAGGAGCAAACGAAGAGCGTGTGACTGGAATCACAAAGCACCGCGATGCCGCCTCCGTGCCAAATTACAATTTTCATTACCTTGCAGCGAGCCAGCGCGCATTTATATTTGTCACACACGGCAGGGATGCACGCTGGAGACCTCTCGTTCAAACCTCGGGCTTGTCCAAGTGTACTAAAACGTGGCAAAAAAAATAGTGCCGTGTCTGCGGCTTAAATGCAAGATCGCAAGATCCGGGTTCGATCCCCGGTCAGGTCATATCGGTATTTGTGGTTATAAATGAGGCAGTAGAGCAAGTGGACAGCCTCAAATACTTCTTCTTCACGTGTTAAACTCTTGTGGTGGTCCCAAATTTCTTCTTCCCCTTGGTACTTGCTTACTTACAAATGGCTTTTAAGAAACCCGGAGGTTCATTGCCGCCCTCACATAAGCCCACCATTGGTGCCTATCCTCAGCAAGATTAATCCATGTATTATTACGATGTACCGAAGTACATATGATATTTCCGTGCAGATATCCTGCGTCATCATATGATGAAAGATGAGTGGAACGGAGAAATATTCTCTCCGATACCGGGAATTGAAGCCGGGTTTTCAGCTCTACGTACTGACACTCTATCCACTAAGCCATACCGGATTCCCATCCCGATGTCGGATCGAATATTCTCAGTTTAAGTTCCCTTTTGGGTTTCCTCTAGTGGCCTACCCCCATGCACTGCGTCATACATGTATGACAGTGGCACAATGTCCACACATGTGCAGAGGTGCACTCATTATGAGTGACTAAGTGGCCGGGATCCGACGGAATAAGCGCCGTCTTAAATCACCAAGTGATTATTTTTCGCATATCATATGATGAAAGATGAGTGGAACAGAGAGAAATTCTCTCCGGGATTTGAACTTAACGAGTGCACCTCTGCACATGTGTGGACATTTTGCCACTGCCATACGTCTATGACGCAGTGCATGAGGTTAGGACACTAGAGGGAACCCAACAGATGGAACTTAAACTGAGAGGATTCGATTCGACATCGGGATGGGAATCCGGTGTGGCTTAGTGGATAGAGCGTCAGCACCTAGAGCTGAAAACCCGGGTTCAAATCCCGGTGCCGGAGACAATTTTTCTCCGTTCCACTCACCTTTCATCATAAGAGTAATCCATTCTCTATCATCATATCCCACCTCCCTCAAATCTATTTTAATATTATCCTCCCATCTACGTCTTGACCTCCCCAAAGGTCTCTTTCCCTCCGGCCTCCCAACTAACACTCTATATACATTTCTGGATTCGCCCATACGTGCTACATGCCCTGCCCATCTCAAACGTCTGAATTTAATGTTCCTAATGATGTCGGGTGAAGAATACAATGCGTGCAGTTCTGCATTCTCCTATAACTTCATCCCTCTTCCTCTTGGTACACAGGCAAGAATTTGTCTAGGCCATCTAGTGCGATCCATCCTTTCGACATGTTTCTTCCACTGAAGTCGATATTGTTGAACAAGATGAACTATAGAATCTATTTTTAGTTCTTTCAGTACGTCTTCATTTCCACGATGTTCGAGCAATGAACATCCCGCTGTTCTTCTCATAAACCTCATTTTAGCTAATGTTAGCTTTTTTGCTGATACATTACAACTTCAATTTACATGTTCAGTAACGATATCTGCAGTCATATTAGACGTCTGACACAGATATCAGCAGTCTTAGGTACATAGGCCTAATATGCAGTCCAGAAACTTTCCGGAATGGTTTTTGTAGCGTTAATAGACGCAATCTGCAGAAACAAGTGGCCGAGAAAATGACATTTTTTGAGAGATGTAGTTGGCCGGTGAAATGTGCCAAAAACCTCTCTCGTTCGAGGAAAACATTCACTTACAAACCGTGATTCTACGCCATGGACCTCCAGGCTTCACTTCTCTTGTGAAGAAAGTTACAAGTATGTTTAACTTCCGCAATGTGCAAAGTGTGTAATTACAACAGCAATGAGAGAACGAAAAAAGGTCAACCAGCAATTATGAACAGAAGACAAAACATGGTTTAGCAAGCACTAAAACTAGGTGCTGAATGCTGAACTTCGTGGAACGTCATGCTAACCACAAGGAGAAATGCCTGCAAATTTGTTTACTGTCAACATTTTATTTATCGACGAAGAGTGGAAACGGGGTCAAATCGTTCAAGTAAACTGTATTACAACTCAAAAGGCACGTAACCTTGTCTGCTCGTGACGTCACCGGCACGGCAGGCTGCCATGGCAACGCTTTAGCCCGGCTCGCTGCTCATCCTTCCATTAGCTGCACGTATGATCGCTGGCGTGTGTGTCCCAGAACAATACCGACCGTAGAGGTGCTGCTCAAAGGCGTTCTGCTTAAATGTCACTTTCCGTTGCTTTGAGTTAAGAGTTAAAAATAAAAGGGCAAAGGTGTCAAAAGGCATCTGTTTAACATGAAGGTGCGGCTTCCAAAATTGACAATCTCGAGGAAGGTCATCAAATTATTCATCACCAACGTCACACAACAGGCATTCCACGATTTTAGTGGCCCGGTATCACAGGGACTGCCTCGCTTGGCGCCATTATGCCTCGCAGGTGCTGTGTTCTGTATTTCAAATGTCCATATTTTTCCATATAAAACATACACATAGAAATATTATTCAAACAGATGTGGAATATGACAATCTACACTGTTTTTGTCAACAAATATCTGTAACAATATTCCTCTCATGTACAGTACCAATGGAGTGTAAGAATCCGTACAATTTCAACCAATCACTGCAATATTATCGACTTCATACTGTCACTCATTAATATGTTACTACAGTGAAACCTGTTCAAGACGGAAGTGACATGGTCCTAATTTTTTTTTTTCCATTGTGGACAGGTTTCCGTGTTATTCAGGTGTAAAGTTAAAATGGAATATTTTATCATTTGTATAAATAAAAAACAAAATGGCATGCCGAAAATTGTAGGAATCACAAAATATTCCGTTTAACACTACTGACATTAAATTAGCTTCCTTTCGCTTATTTAATTTGTGAATGGTCTTGATGAAAATCTCATTTCCTGTATAAATTGTATTGTTACTCATTAAACACTATAAAGTTTATTAATTACACTAAATTTAATATCTAACCCTATACTATAATACTGTACTGTATACCACAACTAGAAGTCATTCATTAGAAGCCTTGAATTGTGGATTATCTAATTTCTTTTCCAGTTCAAGGGTTTGCATTGCAGAATAGATCCAGAAATTGGCATGATCTTTGAAAGGAAAGAAGAATCCACTCCCACAACAGTTCATTTGTTTCTATGTAACCAGTTGTTTTCTGATTCCTTTTTATGTCACCATTATTGACTGCAAGCCACTCACTCATGATACGGCCTTTATTTTTGAAAGTGTTAAGTTACACTTGAGATTTCCATTCCTAAATTTCAACATTATTTTCCATACGCTTTGTTTCTAATTTTCCTCCATAACTTTTACTTCATCAGTTAATGATAGTGCAACATTTTTACGCAACTTTTTTTCATCACGAAATCACTAATAGTCTTGCGTTCTACTCAGCTACGATAGTATACAGGGGTGAAGCACTGAATTTCTTTGAAGGGACTCGTCTGCCTAGTCAATAGGGTAATAAAATTTATGGCCACCAGGCCAACACACCCTCGCACCCTAAAAAATTTTGCGAAGAAAACTTGTTTTTATCTTAGTAACCTACGTATTTCGTACATTCCTTGAAAGCACACACTGATTCAAAATATAGTTTACATTACAGTAGTGTGTCGAAAATATTATTTCCGTTTTGAACAGTAGCAGACAGTTTCCGTTTCCGCGTTGGACAGTTTCCGTTTTACTCAGAAGAAATTACACATAATACATACGAATTTCGCCGGGACCAATAAATTGTTCCGAAATAGACAGGATTCCGGATTATTCAGGTTCCGATTTGAACAGGTTTCACTGTACTATAATCGCGTCGTTGTTATTCCCGGCGTGACTCCTCCTCTTTGCTTACGTCTTAGGAAGTGAAGGCTCTATAAAGTCTAGGTAGGTAATATCGTTCGCCATTTTTGTTCTTTCGTTGCCTAGTTACTAGACGAGGAATCTATTTGCCGCAGCGTTAAACATTATCATGTCGTAGCTCCTATGATAATAAATCAAACGCACTGTAATTCAGCAAATAATTGAGCGGCAAATAACGTCCTCGTGTGCTTTCTGCGAACGCCAACGAAAGAGCCAAAATGGCGGACGATTATATTAAGTATTTATCAAGCTTTAGGAGATGCATAACGTCATAAGCGAATCACAAGACGCACACATTTAAATGTAGCCGACCTGCAACGTGATTGGCTGTCGGAAATAAGAGCGACGGGACTATAGTCAGCAATGCAGGCAATGGAGGAGGTAAGGAATTGGCCGCCCTACCTCATTATCTCCTGGCTTGGTTGCCTCATGAGTGATACCTTATTTGTGTCACGAGGTTCAAACCTGTCTCCGGACAGTTGACTAACAAAAACAACATAGTCACTCTTATGTTCTGACAAATCAATAAAGAATGCCATAATATTATGATCAATGTACTCGGAAATAATGAATATCAATTCCGTCAGCATTCAATACATCTTTTTAAGGGCACTTGAAAGTGAATTAAAAAAAAGTCGTTATGAAGTTGCTAATATTTGAACTGCAGATGAATAAAAATTTGCAGCCTTAACTTGATGTAATATTTACAGCGCTATAAAGCATGATTTACCAATACTTCAAGGGGTGAGACATTACATGACTTCTAGGTGCATAGTTTTTCCTTTACTCACATGCGGAAAAAGTCCTAAATTTGCACTTAGTGCAGCCATCTCAAATACAAAACCATATTACAAATTTGAAATTTGAGACTTTCAGAACTCCAGTAGGCCTACGTTAAGAGGACACGGAATTCCCTATCTTGACAACGTTAAATTATGTCTTACATAAGGAATTTTTCTTCAAAAACTGTTCAAGCTACACAGTTGACTTTTTAAAGCTCGTGAACACATAACTTGACTTTATGTTGGAACAGTAGTTTTTATTTAATTTATTTCCTTACTGAGATATAATTTTTCCCCAATTCCTATATTTTTATAACGATTTTCGGTACATTAACTCCTGTAACATCTCCAAACTTTAACAAATTTCAAAAATATTATTTCAGTATATGTAAAACATCCAAAAAAATTCCTGAAAATTTCAGTTTTCTAGGTTATAGGCCTACAGAAGCTGAGAAAAGGTTCGTTTTGTACGGAAAAGCTAAAATTAAGAAAAATGAGCGTTATACAAGCATACCATACCCACCCCCCCTTCTCATGAAGACGAATAGTTGACATTTATATAATTTTAGTAGCTATAATCATATGCAGAGAGTAAAAATCAAAGAATAAATTGAAATAATAATACTGTACATATAGCCCTATATTTATTATATGTAATTTTTCGTCCAAAATCCATAAATTTATGAAGAGTAAGAGTTAAAATTAAAACTTGTATACCCCTTCTTAGAAAATGGAAAAACTAAAATAAATACAATGAGTTTAGTAGTATGTAATATACCATTTTAAAAAAGTAACATCAAAATTGACGGGTTCGGGCGCGAAACATGATAACTTACATTTTGGCCAAAAATCAGATATATAGCGCATAATATGGTATCTTACATTCTTCGTCTAATGCAACATCTCAACAGATGGCTGTATACACATTTTATTTTCCTGGTAACTATACAAACTGATGCATGTATAAATGTTTACCTACCTATAACTCCAAAACACTAAAATGTCACTTACCATGTTTTACTCCCGAACTCTTCATTAATAATATATCGCAAAACTAAACAAATAAATGAAAATTTTCACACAAATTACAATCCGTTGCACCTTGAAAGTAGACTAATATTAAGATATTAATGTAAGAATTTCAAGTATCTTACATAAATTATAAATAGGCCTATCAGGGTCCGTCCCAGGAATCTGTGGAGTAACTTCACCCATATGGGGGCGGAGTCTATCTGTGCCGGAGTGCATTGCGGGCAGCATCAACTCGAGGCCGCTAAGGGGTAAGATGCTAGTGGTAGAAGGTAGAGTAGAGTTCAGATAGAAATGATCCAATCCCTGCAAGCGATTGCTAGCTTCGTTCAACCAACACCTCCCCTAGAACGATCACTGGCCCTAGCCCTCCCACATACCATTTGCGCAGAGGTTTTGTTTCGTCTTTCTACTGTACAGAATCCTGGGACGGAGGATAATTAGAGTGTTTTCTGATAAATAATCAAATGAAGCGTATTTTTTCTACGTAATTAATCACAGAAAAATTACTATAGGCCTACTAGTATATTTTAAAGAACTACCAGTAAAGCAAATCGAACCCCTTACAAGATACAGAGATAGTAGATTTTCGCAATCACGATAAATGCGAAATGTGCCCAAATGCTGTCGAAATAAGTAATTTTATGTTTACATTACTACAGTATTTTAATCCGCGATAAATTGCGACATTGAATACAAAAAGGGAAATTTATATTTTTGCAAAATAAGAGCGAAATTGCATTTTATGAGACTGTGTGTGTGTTGTTTTTTTTAATAAAATCAGGATCTATCTTAACGTTCCACAACAGACATGTTAGCTTTTGCAGTATGAATAGCACAGGAATGTGACCTACCTGAATCCCTCTTTGTTGTTATCTGTACCGGTAGTTTCACCTAATCTGTCTGGTGCTGGTGGTAGAATATTGGCTGCCTAAATGATTTTTTCAGATCCAGTGTTCTCTCACAAACAAGTTGTATGTGTCAGCGGGTGATTTAGTAATAAGACGGGTCAGAATAAAATCACACCTTTTCTTCCACTCTAATTTTATATGTTCCCTTATTTAGTGTTTATTATTTTTAAGAATCTTAACTGCAAAGTCTCGAAAATGCACTTTCTAGTATCAAACTTTCCAGTAAAAATGTTCCATTCCAAAACACTACAAAATGCTAAATTCTGACATTTGATTTTTAGTGCGAAATTTTTAATTTTGAGTTGCTAAAATCTACCATCTCTACAAATGAAAAGAAATATCAAACTTTTATTTCAAATCCCAAACATCCTCGCAATAATAATCATGAACAGCATAAACGTTTCACGCAATTATATGGATTCCATGAATCCCCTGTTACTTGTTATAAAAAAGAATGCTGACTTTAAGAGGAAATTATATTATAGAAACAACAAAAACATATAGGCGTCAAATATTTCCCATCTGAGTCTTTACATGCACAAATTGATGTATAACCAACCCTAAGCTCGTGTTCCACAATGTTATCTCGTTCAGCTGTTCTTGAAGCCGAATCGTCTCCAGGCAACCAGCTCGAGTTTACGTGTCTCGGCAAACAAGCGTTTTAAGATGATAATCCGGAGACTGGGAATATGAAAAGCGTGTGGCGATGACAGAGCAACAATCGCTGTTCATTAAGGACACAAAGCGGCGATAACTTCAATTTGGGCCCGCCAAGTCGGTGAGTCTACAACTCCAGATAACACGTCATCACTGCGACAATCACAAGTACTTCTGGCGCAGGTTTTCCTTCAGCTGTCAACGATATGGAACTACATCACATCGGGAAGTTATTCTTTGTGTCTTTCGTTATGTTTCTACTCTTCTTTTTCAGCAGACCTTTTTTTTTTTCGATTATGAAGTAATTTAATTAGGATTCGTTTGAATTTAATTTTACTTGAGACGTAATAGAAATATGCGTCACAAGAGCGGTATGTTGAAGTTTTCATGTTCGAGGAAAAGTTTGAAAAAGCGAAACGTAGTTGAGTTGAAAGAAAACATACCGCTCGTGTATCGTACATTATTTTGTGCGAAGATCGTTCATTACATACCTGAAAGAGGAATTTATAATTAGTTGCAATGAAATCTCCATCTTGGTTTCTGTTCAATGACGGTAAATTTGCAAAACAAAAATATCTATCTTCAACATTGTTGCCTTAAAATGTTTTCTGTGTTTACTGTACTCCAGTAGGCCGTGATATACATCTGTCTTTTTTTCCCCCAGTTTATAAATGCGAACTTAAAACAAACGGTAAGGTTATGTAATGAGTCTGGAATCTTGTTGATTTTTTCACGGCTTCCTTAATGTTACTTGCATCACGAAGTGGAGTTGTAGAGTTTACTTAATTTTTGCAAATATTTAAAAACAATAATTAACATTGCAATTTAGGTGAAATTGCAGTGGTAAGTTTCCAATTTATAGTTATTACTATATTGAACATCTCTAAAAATAATATGTTAGAAGCCTAAAGCAGTAAAATCAATATGTCACTTAAGCGGTAAGAAGAGGGAAATTGTTATGTGTGTTAGGTTGGGAATACTGAATGTGGAATTTTAGACTTTCCGCGGATTGGTTTTGTGCGGAAACCAAGCAAATACGCATGATCTCGCACAAAAATTTTTATTGGTTTATTTTACGACCCTGTATCAACATCTAGGTTATTTAGCGTCTGAATGATATGAAGGTGATAATGCCGGTGAAATGAGTCCGGGGTCCAGCACCGAAAGTTACCCAGCATTTTCTCGTATTGGATTGAGGGAAAACCCCGGAAAAAACCTCAACCAGGTAACTTGCCCCGACCGGGATTCCAACCCGGGTCACCTGGTTTCGCAGCCAGACGCCCCTGACCGTTACTCCACAGGTGTGGACTGAAGGTGATAATGCCAGCGAAATGAGTCTAAGATCCAACGCCGAAAGCCACCCAGTATTTCCCCTCAATGGGTTGAGGGAAAACCCCAGAAAAAAACCGTCAGCAGGTAACTCGTCCCAACCAGGATTTTAACCCGGGTCCATCCGTATCACGGTCAGATATGCTAACCGTTACTTCGTAGCGATGGACTGTGACGTAAATTTAAGCTACTTATCTGGTTGTTATTTAGTTAATTTGATTTTCATTGTTTATTTTCTTATATAACTTGGGAGATAAATATAATTATTCATTTGGTTCTGATGTTAGTTGATTTTGTTTTAATTTCCTACTTTGTTCTACCTTGGAACGAAAATTGTCAATTATTCATTAGGTTGTCATATTATTTCATCAGATTTCCGTTTTAATATCTTTTTACTTCATTCTCTGTCTCCTTTCATCTCTAATTTTCTCGAGAGGATATTTTTAAATTATATATGTGTTTGGTTGTAACGCTGTTTAATTAAATTTTGACTTCTTTTCTCTAATCATCTTGCCAGGAAAATTCCTAAGTTAAGCCTATATGATTTGACGTAACGTTTCTTCATTAAATCATAATATTTTTCGATTCTCTATTTATCTTAAACGGAAAATGGTACGTTACATATTTGTATTGGGGGAAGGCGCAAACGCGTCGGGTTAAGGCCTAACGCTGCAAAACTGGAAGGACGCAGGTTCGATTACCGATGCGGTTGTATATTTTTTCCATTCCAATTCAATTAAATTCAATTTATTTGGCCATTAGATAAGTTTTAGGCTTCGTCTGAATACATTGAAAAAACATATAAATACATTTTAAAAAACACTAATAAAAGAAACAGTAAAATTAAAGTAATACAATGAAAACATGAAATAATTTGAAACTTTTAAATTGAAGAAAACTAACTAAATTACAATTAAACTTATTTATTAAAATAGAATTTCGTACAAATTTGTGTTGAAAAACTCAGCAACAGAGTAAAAAGGATTATTTAATAACCAATTGTAAAATATAGTTTTGAAGCTATTGATTGGTAATTTATAATATTGACTTGGGAGCTTATTATATAATTTCATCCCCATGATTAAAAAGTTTGTGTTGCTCTTGTGGAATCTACATATGGAATATTAATTTGTTCACTATTTCTAATTTCATGATCATGTATATTGGCCACTAATGAGTAATTGTCGATATTTTGTCGACTGTAAAGTACTAGATCATATATATACAAATTTATTATTGTTAAAATCCGTGATTGTCTGAAAAGTGGCCGACAATGTTCCAGATAGTTTGATTTACATAGAATTCTAATGGCTTTCTTTTGTAAAATCAAGACGCTTCCAATTTTGGTTCCATTTCCCCAGAAAATTAGGGCATATCGAATTATCGACTGAAATAAAGAAAAGTAGGCACATCTTAAATAATTTTGAGAAACGCAAGTAGTTAATTTCTTTACCAAATATAAAACTCTTGATAGCTTCGTGCATATGTATTCGATGTGCTTACCCCATGTTAAACTGGAGTCTATAAAAAGTCATAGAAATTTTGTGTAGTTGACTCTGTTGTCCTTATTTATTAGATAGTTTAGGCTGAAAGTTAAGTTGATATAAACCTCCTACCCCCTCACCCCAAGTAAAGACAGAGGACACGTAGGACTGACATCGCTACTGCTTTTAAATGTCGATTGTCTGTAATGGTGGTAGCCATAACCTCCCGCCGATTTGGCCTCTCATTGGGTTGACCTTTATATAGACGAATATCAGATAAAATAATCTAATAGTGCAGTGTTAAAGAAAGAACTGTCTCAATTGAAGTATCTGCGTTTCATTTAATCACTGGGATTTCATTAAACCGCCTGTCCCTTTTGCTTAATGATATTTATCTCAAACTCTTTTCCATCTTCACAAAGCTATAAATGTCTCATAAAACTGCACACATTTAATAGTGATCTTTCATTGGATATTACTATCTAATCTTTGTCTGGTTTCATTAATATCGAAGTGCCAGTTCAAAAGGGCAACGACTCAGAATTTAAAGTTTTTAGACAACTATATTTTAAAATTTCATGTTGCTGTGAAAAATCTAAGGGTCACTGAAATTATTTGAAACTCTGCTAACAGTATTTCATGTACCGGGTGTTTCAGACCACCCGTATCAGCCTTTTTTTTTTTTTCTCGAAAACTATATGATATTGGTTGTTCATAAAAAAATTTCATAGCTAAAACCTATATAAAGAATCGATTGGTGGTAGTATCATTTCCCGTAACAAACCGGAAGTAGGGGTACCTGTGGGCAACTTCGAAATTCCAAATGAGAACATGGGTCGTTGAAGGTACCATTGGAAACTACTTTTAAAAAGAAACAACTTTTACTGTATTTTTTTTTTTTTTAATTGTTATTGGTTACTCGGAATTTTAATGGAAGCAAATAAAGAGATAGGTTTGGAAGTAAATCCCGAAAAGACAAGGTATATGATTATGTCTCGTGACCAGAATATTGTACGAAATGAAAATATAAAAATTGGAAATTTATCCTTTCAAGAGGTGGAGAAGTTCAAATATCTTGGAGCAACAGTAACAAATATAAATGATACCCGGGAGGAAATTAAACGCAGAATAAATATGGGAAATGCCTGTTATTATTCGGTTGAGAAGCATTTATCATCCAGTCTGCTGTCAAAAATCTGAAAGTTAGAATTTATAAAACAGTTATATTACCGGTTGTTCTGTATGGCTGTGAAACTTGGACTCTCACTTTGAGAGAGGAACATAGGTTAAGGGTGTTTGAGAATAAGGTGCTTAGGAAAATATTTGGGGCTAAGAGGGATGAAGTTACAGGAGAATGGAGAAAGTTACACAACACAGAACTGCACGCATTGTATTCTTCACCTGACATAATTAGGAACATTAAATCCAGACGTTTGAGATGGGCAGGGCATGTAGCACGTATGGGCGAATCCAAAAATGCATATAGAGTGTTAGTTGGGAGGCCGGAGGGAAAAAGACCTTTAGGGAGGCCGAGACGTAGATGGGAAGATAACATTAGAATGGATTTGAGGGAGGTGGGATATGATGATAGAGAATGGATTAATCTTGCTCAGAATAGGGACCGATGGCGGGCTTATGTGAGGGCGGCAATGAACCTCCGGGTTCCTTAAAAGCCAGTAAGTAAGTAAGTAAGTATTGTTTACTCACAAAGCAACAAAAATGGTATCATCTGAGAAATGCTGTATGTTGTTTATGTACGTTTGCGTAATTGCAAAGTCTGCAGGTCTTGAAACTAAGTCACTTTTCACTGTCTTTTATTTTGCACAGCAACAGTGAATTTAGTTTATTCGTCCATATGACGTCGTCTCCCATTGAGTTTGCTATTTGAAAAATGCTATTCACAAATTAATGAAGAAATATTCGATATGTTGTTGATATTTTGGAGAATGCCATCCGAATTGCAGAAAAGCAGCACATGTTTAGGCCTAATTTACAATTTGAGTGTTGTTAATTGTATTTTTCGCCGCAACAAGGAACTTTGAAAAGCAGTTACCTCAAAACATTACATTTTGAGTTGCTTCCCTTTTGAACTGGCCCGTCAATACAATGTTCATGGTCCAGGGACATTTTAAAATGTAACTAAGCTTACATTAAATCTAACTCACAAATAAATGAATACATATATAGGCCTACAGGTATATTACAAAACCAGATCGATTCAATAGAAAAGGTCTAACGCAAGGCAGCAAAATATGTCAAAATGGGAAAGGGACATGGTGAGGAGATAGTAAAAGACAGCATAAAATAATGTTATCAATTTCAATCAAAGACAATCATGTGTCTTTGATTGAAATTGATAACATTATTTTATGATATTACCAGACACATCTGAAATACAAAATGAATTGCAAAGTAAAAGACTTAGGGTGGGAACTTCTCAAATCAAGGCGACGAAAAACCAGACTCACCGCATTGTTTAAGGCACAAATGGGACACACTGACATCAATGCTAGATTAGCAACACCATCATACTTAGGAAGGGCAGATCATATTAGGAAGTTTAAATGCAGAAAACAAAGAACGGACGTGGCAAAATTTTCCCTTGTTAACCGCACAACAGTAGACTGGAACAGCTTACCTGCGGCAATCTTTCAGGGTGGTCCTCTCAAAATCAATACATTTAAGGAAAGGTTGAGAAGATTAGACTGAAAATGTAATTGTAGGTGCAGTGTAAATATCTAAGTTTTGTCATGTAATTAATTAAGATGATATGTAATTAAGTTGATATGTAATTAATTAAGGTGATATGTAATTAAGATGATATTATGTAATTAATTAAGGTGATATGTAATTTAGTTGATATGTAATTAATTAAGGTGATATGTAATTAAGTTGATATGTAATTAATTAAGATGATATGTAATTAAATTGATATGTAAATAAATTAAGTTGATACATAATTAATTAAGATGATATTTAATTTAGTTGATATGTAATTAATTAGGGTGATATGTAATTAATTAAGATGATATGTAATTAATTAAGGTAATATGTAATTAATTATGATATGTAATTAAGTTGATATGTAATTAATTAAGGTGATATGTAATTAAGATGATATGTAATGAAGTTGATATGTAATTAATTAAGATGATATGTAATTAAGTTGATATGTAATTATTTAAGATGATATTAAATTAAGTTGATATGTAATTATTAAGATGATATGTAATTATTTAAGATGATATTTAATTAAGTTGATATGTAATTATTAAGATGATATGTAATTATTTAAGATGATATTTAATTAAGTTGATATGTAATTATTAAGATGATATGTAATTAAGTTGATATGTAATTAATTAAGATATGTAATTAAGTTGATTTGTAATTAATTAAGGTGATATGTAATTACTTAATTTGGTAGTAGGTGAAATAGATGTACTATAAGTTAGGTTTACTTTTGCTTATTGTAGGCGTTATTATAGAATAGCTTTTATTTATAGTCCTAGGTTTATTGCATCCATTTATTTATAGTTAGAAATAATTTTAGGTTTATTTTATTTTATTTTTTTCTTCTATTGCTGTAATTATTGTATAATTGTAATGGTATTATTGTATATTATATCACTGCCACCGGGTGTATACCCAATTGTAGTGTTAATAAATACATACATACATGCATGCATGCATACATACATACATACATACATACATACATACATACATACATACATACATACATACATACATACATATTTTAATATCCGTATGGGAAGCTGAAACAAATACGCCACGATTTTTCTTCCTATGCAAGACATTTTAACATCAGAAACAGATAATATACGCTGTAATATAAGATCACTGACCACTGTCATTCCTTCAGCACCTTGTTGGATCTATCGGCCCAAGCAGTTGTTGACTCGAAGTGGTTCCGTGAACGGAGTAAGAACGCCGTTGGGACCAGGTTGTGGGATGAATTATGCAGGCCGCTAATTCAATAGTCGTGAAATCGTCGCGGACAGATGCCTCCTAATGGAGCCGGGCCGCTCTAATGGATTGGCGCATGCAGATCATTAACGGGATAGAATCGGTTATGAATCGGATGGACGGGCGGGCGCTGCTCTCCAGTCAAACGAATTGAGTGGGAAGAACTCGGCAATAAAACATATCTTCACCTACTAACAAAAAAAAACTCCCTCTGTATGAATGATATCCCTATTTAGGCTATAATATGTGCTAGGGAAGGTCGATTTTTACAGTAGACCGTAAAAATTCGAGAAAAATTTGTATTGTATATGCTTCGCCAATAAACTAGTCCAAATTAGCCCTCATTCTTGATAGCGTTATTTTTAAACGCCCTGTATATTTGAAGTGTTGAGAATTTAGTAACATTAAATGGTACAGCGATAACCTACATTGCGGTTATGAAGTGCTAGCGAAAGCTCAGAGCCTGTCCTTGACTCAGTTCTCCCTGACTTCAGGCACATACACTGCAGCGAATTCGCTACGCGGAATAGAAAACCGACAAAACACGACCTCTTCGTAAATGGTCCAATTATTTTTATACGAATTCCAGGTATAAAATAAGGTGATATGTATTCTTTTTATTTGCAAAATGATTTCTCATTTGTGCAGTTATGACTACTTGAAATTACGAAAATTATGTGCGCACTGTAACAAATAGGCTACCACTTGGTATTCTTGAGTATATACGGTGAACCGTAAATAATGTCATTAATTTTAGGCGGTTACTCTTTGAGATATTTCAAACAAAAAAAGTTTAACATGATTTTGTTCGTTTTTGCTTCCTCTTCAAGATAAAATTTGTTTTACGAAACATTTGATAGCGTGTTCTGGGAAAGGCACTGATTCCCAATATGCTGAGTCAATTTAAGAGATCAGTGTATTATGATGACTATTACACTTTTACTACGTCATACTAGTTATGGCCAATAAAACGGTACAAAAGGAAGTGTTTCAACCAATCATGACTGCTTATCGCACAATTTTATCACTTCCCTAGCATTAGCTTATTTTTATCACTTCCCTAGCATTTGATTGTTTTTATCTCTTTCCTATCATTTTTTCTTTGTCAACATTTTAAATTGCAAATTCTTTATGGTACTATAAAAATACTTTGCGATCGTCATTTGTTTCCCGCATAGACAGTCGAGTGAAAATGGCGGCTCCGTTCAAACGTTTTGGTGAACCTAACATCGGTGAAATAGAATTTTAGTAAGTATTAGAGTACTTTATTTCTTCTAATCTTTATATACTTTCTTCTGTTTTTATCACCTCCCTATCATTTCTTTCCTTGTTTGCCAACATTTCAAACTGTAAATTCTTTATAGTACTATAAAACATTCTTTGCGATCGTCATTTGTTTACCGCATGAATAGTCAACTGAAAATTGCGGCTCCTCTGAAAGGTTCTGGTGAAGCTAACATTAGTGAAATAGAATTTTAGTAAGTCAATTAATACACTCAGGGACAAAAAAAAACCGGACACTTCTATATTTGCTTGTATTTTGTTGCCAATTATTTCAAAATGAAACAAAACCCATTTAAACAAAATAATGTTTCATTTAGCACTTTATACGACAACATTTGAAAAAAAATCTCTGATGAGAAAATTTACAAAAAATTACAAAGGGCGTATAACTATGGCATCGTTTGGTCTAACTGTTTTTTTTTTTCATTTTATGGTACCTTAAACATTAAAAACTCTTTTTAGTAACGGGCATTACCCCCTCTGGCTTGAATAACTGCATCCATACGTCTTGGCATGCTCTCAATTTGGTTAGCAATGTCTTCTTGAGGAATAAGTTCCCATTCTTCGCCAAGTGCTCGCCTCAACTCTTGTAACGATTCTGGTCTCGGTCGTCTATTCTTAACACGCCGTCCCAGCATGTCCCACACGTGTTCAATTGGGTTCATGTCTGGACTCCTTGCTGGCCATGGAAGAACATGGATTCCCACTTCTTGGAGATAATCTCCGACCGCATGGGCAATATGCGGCCGTGCATTATCATGCATTAAAACAAAATTATCGCCTACAAATTGGCAAAATGGCACAACATGATCAGCCAAACATTCATTTATGTACCTATCAGCTGTTAGTCTTCCATTTTCAACAAAAACCAACTCTGTACGAGCATCCGTACACACTCCTGCCCAAACCATCACTCCACCACCTCAATACGGCACATTTTCGGAAATGCAACACTGTGAAAATCGTTCTCCCCTCCTTCTCCAAACTCTTTCACGTCCATCAGGTGAGCACAGATTGAAACGGGACTCATCGGTGAACAGAACACAGCTCCACTGTCCATTTCTCCAATCCCTGTGATCATTTGCAAAACGCAGTCGTTCAACTCGATGCATCCTGAGAAGTCTGGGATCAGTTGCAGGTCTACTTGATATCAGTCCACTTGCTTTCAACCTCCTTCTAACTATTTTGGCCGAAATTGGGCGTCCATGCATGTTAACAAATTGCTGGGCTACACTAGTAGCTGGCAGGTTGCGCTTCCTAAGAACTCTCAACACCATATACCTGTCTTCATTTGGATTTGTAGCTCTTGGACGACCCGAACCTGGTCTTCTGGTATATTCTAGGGTCTCGCTATACCGTTTTATGGCATCATGGGTTGTGCTTCTGGCCATATTCATAACATTTGCAATGTAACGTACACTGCGTCCATCATCGTAAAGGGCTACAGCTCGAGCAACATCTTTAAGTGCATCTTGTTTTAAGACAAATGTTACAACCCCACTTAAACTCAGAAAATGTAAAAATAAAGAAATAACGAATGATAACGATAATGAAGCACAAAATGGTTGAGACAAAATTGTTATAGCTGAGACTCCGAAAGCAAAATTGGAATATTTGGTTGTAATGGCTTGTTTATAAAACAAAAAACAATCAACAATGTATACACGTCTCCATAACAACAGATGCCTACCATAATATTGTATGAGAAGATAATGTTTTGCAAAATGCCAGCAAATATTAAAGTATCCGGTTTTTTTTTTGTCCCTGAGTGTATTTTATTGTATTAGAGTACTTTCTTTCTTCAATTAAATCCCACTCGAGTTTTGATTTTAGCACTAATCTCGTGAAGTTTCTCTCGAGTGCGTGAAAGTCTCTTCTTCTCTGTGTGTGTTTTTCTGTCACATACACCAAGTTTTCTTTGTAATTCTTACAGTCTCTCTTTGTAGAACGCGAACACCTGTGGACTTTGTATTAAACGTACTTCTTACCTCTTTTACAGATTATGTTTCAACATATGAACAATACACAGGCTGTTTCAGAATAATTATTCCTAATTTTCATGATAGAGGGAACGTAATAAAACCTTTTTTCGTAATAAAATGGCATCGGAAATGCTTCCACATCGAGATATAGCGATATAAAATAAACGAGGATTTCAAAGAATCTCAAAGTGAAAAGTAACTGACCATTATCTCTAAGACGTTTATCTACCCTGGAAAATGTTGTATTACAGGGAATATGACGCTGAGAACATTCTCTGCATAAATTCGCCGTGCCTGGTCGTTAGTTTTGCCGTAAGTTGCTTCATATGCCATACGCATGTCTGCTAATTCAACACTTTTAATGATTGGCAATTCATAAACATAGATACAGAAGTTATTTTGAGCCATACAAAGAAAACAAATCAACTTCTATTGTTTCCATGGTAACGAGAGTAGCTGAAATACAATTAAAGACAGCCTAGATAGCCATGAACGATAATAAGTAAGGAGCAGATTTCTATGTAATAAAACACAATTAACAAAGTTAAAAATTCCGAACATGAAGTTTCAAGTTTAAAACCCGAATTTTATTTCACATAAAAACACATATTTTCACAAAAAAAATTATGTAAATACATATTTTCAGGAAATCTATTATAAACACATAAATCTTGGAGTTGTTTTACTTAAATAATTTTTTTACAAGAACTTTTAAATATTTTAAAACTAAATCAATTATATCACTCAGAAGTACGTTATCCTTTTTAAGAATTCTTGGTTGCTTCGTGTTCCTAAGCGCTGTGTGGTGTATCCGTGATCCATTTTCGTAATAGTATCGCCTCAAGTTCTGAGAACTGCTAGGCAGCATATCAGTGTTATTATTAGAGATAAATTAACATGGACAAGGAGGAGAGATCTTGCAACACATAATTAGGAATGTTTATTGTTGCTGAAGATGATTTCATTTCATTCTTTTTTTGTGAAACACAACGGATAAGAGCTCGGGTATGAACATTATTTAATTTAAACAAATCTCTCGCCTCTCGCTCATGTCTATCAAGTAAGGCAATACGTCTTGTTGTGATTCCCTGTTGTCGGGCTTCGTCAATCGATATCCTTCAAGATATACTGAAAGATGGTCGTTTAAAAAACGATTTGGCTTTCCCATTAGCAAATCTAAGCTTTTTGTATGACACCATAAAAAATCTCGAAACATCCAAAAACCTGTTGTCTGAAACATGGAGGTGCGTGCCGTGGAAATTAAACTAGACTCGCTACCAGGTTCAGAAGTACAAGTACTAAGGGACAAATTCCAGAATGTGTTTGGGAAAAACAGTGGATATAAAAAATTGTGTAAAGTTGCTCAAGTATTGGAGGATGTGCCCGTAGGTGAAATTGACGGTGTTTGTGACATTCCTCTCTTTAAATATGCACGTCTGACGTCCTGTGATGTGGAAAGATCGTTTTCACAGTATAAGTCGTTGTTCAGAGATAATCGGGATGCATATACTGTATATGGAGAATTTGGTGATGATCTTTGTTGTTGAATAATTTCGAGGGAAAAATTGTTCCGGAGCCGGGTATCGAATCCGGGACCTTTGGTTTAACGTACGAAGTTATACCTGAAATCTTGATTTGCATAATACACGTCACTGTTCGTGAACAGAAAACCACAATTTAAGTCACACGGAGTTAGTGTGCACTCGAAGTTGGTTGCTTGACGGTTGTCAGCCCACTTTGAGGTCTGTGGATATAGAGGGAAAAATTGTGTCGATGTCGGTTAGAGTTCCCGAGTAGCTCAGTGGTAGAGCGTTGGTACGTTAAACCAAAGGTCCCGGGTTCGATATCCGGCTCCGGAACAATTTTTCCCTCGAAATTAATCAAATCAACTTTACAGGGAGTTATACCTGAAATCTTGATTTGCATCTTTGTTGTTCACTGCAATTCTCGGCCAACTACTAGCGCTCAAGTGTGGTTGGTGAGTACCTAGTAACATTTTTTTTTCAAACTAAGTAAGGTATTTTTGTCATATTTAAAAATATATATTTATTTTTATTTTTAGCAAATATTTTCGTACTTTTTAGCACATAAATACCCGCTCCCTAATAATAAGGTCAATGAAGAGTTTTTTTTTTTTACCGCATTACCTCGTAGTTATTCTGAAACACTTTCAAGAAATAAAATATTCTGTTGCTTAGTACGGTGTATCCTAAGTCTGTATAGTATATTTTTTTGTGTAAGTATTTTTTCATACGTGAAGTCGTTACGACCAAATTAATTACTCGTTGTCAAGGGTGACAAGACTCCACTCTCGCGTCTTGATATGACGCGATGTAGCAGTTTCAAACAGTGACAGGGATACAAAGTGTTGTGGGAGAGGTAAGATTCTTATAGCAAGCGCTGATCCCCTGGAAGACATGTGACGTCACATAATTCTCAACGCTCCATTGTGAATTCCGTGCCATATTTACAGCTCAAAACTGACATGTCAGCATTACGTCTCTTATCTGCGGGTAACACGTGCGATGCATCGTCTCCGAATATTTATCATCGCACACCGCAAAATCATACTTAATATCTGTCCCAAAATATGTTATGGAAAAGAGGACTGTGTAACCACGGAAACAGATCGTCATATTTTATAGTGACTCTTTTGAGTGCGGAACGCGCTGCGATTCTGTCTCGTAATGCAGAGCCCCCTGTGCCAACTTTATGACTCGACGTCCATGTCATTTCCGGTCGAAATAATTGCGAAACAAGAATATTAAATCCTGCGGTTTAATTGAATGATTGCCACGAAAGCTATAAATAAAATTAATTACCACATCGGTTTTTGCAAAATTACGCGAGCTTCTATATATTTTTGGGGCTGTCGTTTTTTTTTTTTTTTTGTTCAGTTATAAATATGTCAGAGAAGTATTCTGTAATTAATGGTATGACCCGTACAGTCAAGTCAGAAATATTTTAACCCCACGCCAAATCTCTTCTCGGCAGTACTTCCTGCATTTTTTGAGATATGCATCACGAAATGGAGGCATTTACGGAGGTCTGTCAGTGAGTAGCACACGATTGAATCGTGAACGTAGAAACATCACATGTCCATTTTGAGAAAATTTTTCAGGCGGCACAAAAAAACTGATTATTTTCAAAAGTATTTGTTATTTTGAAGTTACTATCTTTTTATTAAATCTCAATAAAATCTTCTAGTGTTTGACATACATAAACTTTAGTTTTCTTCGTTAGTATTTTTTGACAAAAAAAAAATCCGAACTGCTTGAACATGTGGGATTTCTCCAATTCACGACAATAAGAATCATTTTATTTCTTTAAAACACCATTTCGGTAATGAAGACGGAAAAGGATAATTTTCTTTATCTTTTAAAGTACTTTAAATGTATATTTCTTTCATCTTCTTCTTCTTATTTAAAAATAGCGTGTAAGAGGGTCTTAGACTAGAAATGTTTAGCTTAAATGTAGTTCTGGTTATAAGTATGCATAAGGGTGTAATTATTTGACTTATTTGAACTGTTGTATCAGTGAAGCGAGGTGAGTCGGTGAAGTTATGGTTTTACATTGCAGTGAATAGTTCCGATCAGTGATAATTTATAGCGTCAATGAAATGTCTTCTATAGTGTCAGTGAAATGTGTTATAGAGTGTCAGTGAAATGCGTCATAGTGCCACTACAATGAGTGAGATGAGAGTAAAGTGAAAGACTATTGAAACTTATGTAGGGCCTATACATGTGTAGGTTGTATTGTAAAATTAGGTATTTTATGTTTTATTATTAATTGTAATTATTGTGTTAAATTGTATTGTGTATTGTAAATTTTATTGTGTATTGTTTATGATTTTATTGTGTATTGTATTGTAATTTTGTGTATTGTTTATATTGTGTATACCACTGCCACCGGGTGCTTGCCCACTTGCAGTGTAAATAAATACATACATACATACATTCCTATCACGTATTAAGCCTAGTGGCCTGTTACGGTTTGAATCCATCGTTTCAGCGGACGGCCCAAAGATCTTGTTTCTAAAGGGTGGTAATTTAATGCTTGACGTGGTATTCTTGTTCTAGGTATCGTGAGCGTATGTGATTTCCATTTGTGTTTATAATTTTTAATTTTCTCTAAAACTGGGTCCATATTTAATTATTTCAAAATACCTTAATTTTTCTTCTTGTCTAATCTAGTACTTATGGCCAGTGATTCGGTGTTCATCACATTTACGTATGGTCCAAGCTTAATGTAGCAATTCTTTTGTTCTTCCAATAGGTTGCTAGCCAAGAGGAACTACATCCAGTGGTGGGGTTGCCACCTTTAGCCTCTGGACAAGCTGAGGATTCACAATTTCCATTTCTATTTAAATGTATATTTAAGCCAATAAACTGAAAAAAGTACACGAACATAAAAAATGTACAATTATATGAATACCATATTTAATTGTTCAAAATTCAATAGTCGTACAAAAACAAAGAAAATCAAACTGATTTTTTTTTTTTATGAAAATTTCCGCATGTCCTCGATTTGTGGTGTTCCTGCAATTCACTACAGCTTATTGTCGGTGTGAAATGTACAGTAGTGGCAAGGAAAAAAACCGGACCGATCCTTGTAGCTGATTTCAGAGCCTTGTTCACTCCAGAGCACCACAGACTAGTAACTAAGACTTTTGTGGTTCGAATCCTGCCTGGAAGGAAACTGTTTTTTTGCTCCTTATTCAAATTTATTCCCAATACTTTTCGATTGCTGGTAAAATTCATGTTCTGGGAATAATAAGTTAATTAAGTAGTAAAATATCGCTGCAATCGAAAAGTATTGAGAATAAATTTGAATAAGGAACAAAAAAAAGTTTCCTTCCCAGGCAGGATTCGAACCACGAAAGTCTTAGTTACCAGTCTATCGTGCTCTGGAGTCAACAAGTCTCTGAAATCAGTTACAAGGATCGGTCCGGTTTTGTTTGTTTTTTTTTTTTTTGCCACTACTGTAAACTGAGCACTGGAATTGTATAATTTCTGCACAACTTGAAAGGCCTATGTATGAATATTACAACCATATGAAAAACTTAAATTTGAGAAAAAATGTGAGTCGTGGAAATCCTAGAATTCACGATTTAATTATTTATCATTATACAGGGACATCATTTTATTTTTACTTGCATTTTTATTGTACCTGCATTTCTGAATGTACTTCACTCTCACCCCTTCACTAATGTCCTTGCTCCCGTCAGACACACAAACTTACGGCCGCTGTTGCATTCGAAGTCTTCAAGCAGTGAAGTAAACACTGCAGTGTATAGTGTGTTTCATAAATATGGTTGCGTTTTCTATAGAAGAAAGAACCTATTTTAATAATATCGTACTAAAAATTATATTCAAGAAACGATAAATTCAATTTCAGAGAATATGCTTCAAAATGTTTTTAATAATATGTGTACTGAATTGAAGCCTGCATTGTAATGAACGGCAATCATTTTCAGCAACTTGTTTAAAAATTCAGATTAGCTTATTTTGAATTGAGGTGGCTAGAAGCAAAGGAATGCTAGTGACATTTGTAATAACATGAGTTAAGTGCATCCAGTGTAAGCAAAAGTATCTAAAATTTTAGTGGCAAAGGGATATTTTAATCGCATCACACATTAAAATTTAAATAAAAATTTCACCGATTTTACGAAAGCTTAAATATTTAAACCCCATTTTCTCAAAAGTAACTTAAGTGCACTTACAGCCCTTTACTTATGAGCCCCTCAATTTAAATGCACTCTCTATATTGTATGATAACATCAATAATTAATATGCTAAATAAAGTAGACATTACATAACGAACATAGCCGCCCAAAAAGTTGAGTTTTTGAAAAAAAAAATGTTACTACTCTACTGTATTTTGATAAATTCCGTAAAAGTGATGATCAAACTGAAAATCGTAATATCGTATTTCCCTACAACATAAATGGATACACTACTTTTCTCTCCTCCTATACCTAGTAGAATGATTTGTTTACATATTGCACTAGTAACATCAAACTCCTGTAATGGAAGGGGGAAACAGTGTTTCCGAGTATAGCCAGGTTAATGTTAAAAATGTTGGTAAAACTAAAGTGATGTCCCTGTACTTTTCATGTGGTTATTCCATAGACAACGTTGTGTCCAACGAAGGGCCAATGCAACTCAGGCTGGAAGGCGGAAAAGAAGGAAGATCGGAGAATGCAGGGTTTGTAATGAAGGACCTGCCCTTAGGTTGAAAACTATGAATGAAACATGTGTGAACTAAAAATTACCTCCAATTAAAAAAGGGCGAAGTTGGCTCTATATTTACATGAACTTTTTTGCTTGGTTGCAGATCCACTAAAAATTCCCCATAGTTTTCCCAATGTCGATTTACATTCCTGTATATCCTTTGCAAGCTTTTAACTACATATTTCTTTCTTCTCCTAGCAACTCTATGAACATTGTCAGCAAAATATACTACAGGGAAGATTTTTAGTGTGATACTTTCGAGACACGTAGATATCATATTACATTTATGACGAACAAGAAAATGTAAGAAGTGAAAGATTTACACCGTATGGATCGGGAAAGCTTTTGGAACACTTGATTGACATACCAATGAAATTGATTTTAGAATCACGTGATTTTCTTTGAAATGTTATAGCATTTAATTTATGTTGTTTATAGAGACTATTTCGTTTATATGACGTCATTCCATTTTCGACCAATCAAGTGTAATGAAATTTTGAATTCCAACCAATCACAGTCACAATTTGCGATAATTTTTGCAGCTAGATTTATCGCTATCAATTTATCGCATGGTCGCTCTTTTGTTTAGTCGTTGTCGCCAACTGTTTCCCCGTAAATTGATGATCATGAATACATTAAGATGCAACTACACGGTTAAACTTTTCTTTCAACTTTAAAGCAATGAATGCAAGATTGATATTCAATATTAATTAATATATTTACGCAGTGAAGACGACGTTCAAAACGGCGCACCATGTAGACACAAAATCTTCATGCATCTTAATTGAACGTACCTTTTAAACTTGATTCTTTCAATATTCTTCCCAGATTGCAGGCATACGCGATTGGAATATTGAACTGTGTAGATAGTTTTAGTTCCGTTACACACTATAGCGAGAATGCGTTTGTCGAGCTATAAAAAATGCTTTCCTGTAGCACGAGTAACGGTCGAAATAAGGCACAGCTGACATTGGTCTTACTCCCACAGGTAACTTAACCTATAATTGTAGCATATAAAATTTGTATTTTGTGAATGAAATTAAACAATTAATAGAAAGTCAGATGTTCAAATTTATGTAACATCATCACATATCAAACCCAAACATCTACATCTTCATCTTCTAATTTCATGTCTATTGCAGGCTATCTGAAAAAAAATTACATTCCTTCATTCAGATTTGATAACTGCGTTTTCAACAATTCTTCATTTAATTGATGTATTAATCAGGTTACTGTAATTATATTATAAAATTGTAAATTAAACTGTGATTTCAGCAGATAATGAAAATGTATTTATGTTATAATAATAATAAGAGAAAAGTGCAGTACATGTAATTAACATTGTTAAATCTGTATTTCGCTTTTCGCAATTGGTATTACTGAATAATAACATCGAATTTCTTTATTGCAGTAATCGATATTCATCTATTTCAACTTCACAATGTCTGAATACATTAAGTATTCGTAAATATAAGGTGGATGCTCCTGTTATGGCCATGTTCCTGATATGGCCAACCCCCTATTGTGAGTTAGTTAACCAAAAAATCCGCTAAATTGCAGCAGCATCCTGTGAAAGGGCATCCTGGTATGTCACTTGATCGTTTTCCATCCAGTCAGGTTGAGCAATATGGCGTCAGTTACCTGTTTTGCGGTTTTTATTGTGACCCCTTCCTATTTTTCTCTGGTACGTCTCCTTTGTTTTATGCATGTTTTTCAAAGACTTGTTTCATGAAAACCATCGTACTCCATTCAGTTTTTAATGTTCTGTTGATTGGTGTTGTCGTTGATGGCATATCTTTTACGAGTTGTTCATAATCAAACGATTTTCGTGAAAGCTTACCTGCTCTTGATATTGCCATATCAAATGCACCATGGCCACATCAAGTTCATTTCACTTTTATTTTTTCACCTGACAAATTTACATGCCTTATAGCTGGGATTACGCAAAAATTTTATATTTTAAGAAAAACAACTTATTTTTTTATGGAAAAACCTGTTTTGACTACACTATTGAATTATAAAAGAGATTATTAAGTGTCATTTTTATTCATTTTACACCAAAATTATTTAATTTTAGCACAACTGCGCTATCAAACTGAAAACAATCACGATTTGTAGAACATGGAACAAGGGTGGCCATATCATGTGCACATGTTCCTGATATGGCCACTAGGTAGACTTTTGGAATTTGGGACTTCTTGGACAATTAAAGCTGTTTTTATGGGGAAACGAAATTGTTTTAAGAAAGTCCATTAGACTGAGAACGAGTAAGAAAAAAGCGGTTTACATTTTTTTTTAAATGGCGGCTAGAAAAATTCTCAAACCTTAGCATGGCCATTTCAAGGACACCTACCTTACAATTATTAATATTTTGTGATCGAATTTTAGGGTTATATTATTTACATTTTTATTTTATTCACGAAATAGTCCTAACAAATGTCACTCGAGGTCTGAGATTTCGCTCGTGGATTTATCGACAGATCTCAGACCTCTCGTTACATTACTACAGATAAATATTGAAAGAGAATGTCCTCCTTCTTCGTGACAACAACAAATCCAACTTCCTCCTTCCCTATAGTTGCTTTAGCTGCAGTTGTAAACACGAGTTTAATTATGGGATGATTGTGGATTTTAAACTCAAAGCAAGTCTATTCGTTATCACATGAAACATAACGAGCACTCTTTATACAGCGCTCTTTACATCCGCTGTCTCGTCTACAATAAGGTTCGTAAGCATTCTTTCCTCATTTGCTCGCTCTCTGTGAAGCCATCCAGAAAATCTCGTAATCTCGTCGTCTACATAATAAAAGCTATTTACCTGCGCCAGAAGAACACGAAAATTGCGTTTGTGACAGTCACCTCATCTTACAGAACTCGGCAGGTTCACCTCTACAACTTTATAAACTCGCTCGCCGTTTGGATTTGTGTTAACACAAGACAGAGCACAACTTCATGCATTACGATGTTGGATGCTGACTCCGATCCCTACAGACACGGAAAACAAAAGAAAAACGTCTTGGGCAACACCGATTCTGATCCATGTAAGTTATTATGTAATATTAAATATAACAAATCCCACACGGTAAGAGGAAAGACGCTCTACTTCAAAATATTTAAGGGCAGAAGTACACAATTGGAATGCAAAAATTTAATGAAAGTGAGTTTTTTTATATCTCAGTTACTATAAAATAATATAATACTACTAGGTTCAAAAAGTTCCCGGAATTTGCTAATATCATAGAAACAACGTACCTTAAACACTATTCTACAGCATTCCCTTCAAAATAGTTGCCTTCCGCAACAACACACTTTTGCCAACGCGTGTAGAGTTCCTGGAAGCAGGCCTGGAAGCCATTTTGTGAAACCCGTCTTAGTGCTCTCGTCGCGTTTGCGATAACCTCTTCAGCATTGAATCTCCGTCCTTTCAGATCACTTTTCAGACGGGGAAACAGAAAGTAATCAGGTGGTGAGAGATCAGGAGAGTATGGTGGGTGATCCAAAGCAGTTATGTTGTGCATGGCAAGAAAATTCTTTACAATAATTGCGCGATGAGCAGGTGCATTGTCATGCATAAGGAACCAGTTGTTTTCTACCCACTTTTCTGGAAGTTTTCCTTCTCACTGCGTCCCGAAGGCGACGGAGGATTTCCACGTACAATTCTTTCGTTACAGTACGACCTTCTGGAATGAATTCATGGTGGATGAGACTCTGAGAGTCGAAGAAAACTTCCAACATAACTTTGCCTTTGGAAGTGTCCCTAGGAAATTTTTGCTTCCGAGGAGATGTTTTCGATTTCCACTCAGATGACTGTCGTTTAGGGACTGGGTCGTACAAGTAGCACCAAGTTTCATCACCAGCAATAATTTTGTTTAAGAAATCACCATCTTCATCAGCCATACTGATCATGTCCCCAGCAAGAGTCATTCTTGTTTCTTTCTGTTCTGCCGACAACATTTTCGGAACTAACTTCTGAGACACGTAATGCATGTTGAGATGCTTGTGAATAACATTGTGTACACTTCCGACTGATATTCCGACCTCTGCTGCTATCTCTTTTATGGTTTTACGTCGGTCGTCCCTCACAACATTACGCACACGCTGAGCGATTGCTTCATTTGTTGCAGTTGTTGGTCGGCCGCTGCGTACGTCATCTTTGATGCTATCACGGCCACCAGAAAATCGTTTATGCCAGGCATACACTTGAGTTTTTTTCATTGCTGCTTCGCCATATGCTTCTTCCAACAATCTTAATGTCTCTGCAGGAGTTTTGTGTAACAAAACACAGAACTTGATGTTTGTACGTTGCTCTGTGGACATAATTACAAAAAGCGACGAACAAACAAAACACTATGATAAACAATTGCCTACAACTCAAAACCAACAATCGCCATTATCAACAAACTTTAAGGAAATGACATCATGAATGTTACCAACAAAACAAATGTATAATATCCCTTGTTATATATTAATACGAAAAATGGTAGTAAAATTCCGGGAACTTTTTGAACCTAGTATGTATATTTAATTTGAGACAGATAAGTGAAAAAATGTATGCTAAAGGAAAGGAAACACATTTAGTATTCATTGACTTAGAGAAAGCATACGACTCGGTTCCTATAAAGCAGTTGTGGGAAGAAATAAAAGGTATTGGTGTTAGTTTACCCCTAACAGCGTTAATTCAGAGGCTATATCAAAACTGTCAAGCTGCTGTTAAGACAGGAAAAAGGTTATCAGCTGCTTCTATACAACCAAAGGCTTGAGACAAGGCTGTAGCATATCCCCTACCTTGTTTAAAATATATATCCAACAGATACTGAAGCAGTGGAATAATTCATGTCGAGGAATGGGAATTCCAGTTAGAAACGAGACAGTGCACTCGCTGCTATTTGCAGACGATCAGGTGATAATTGCGCAATGTCGAGAAGATGCAAAATTTATGGTAAGGAAACTCCTTGAAGCATTTGAAGCAGGGGGACTGAAAGTTAATATGAGTAAAACCGAATACCTGGTGATAGGTGGAGATGGACGAAATATAAAGTTGCCCCAAGGAATAATTAAAATAGTGAAGGAGTTTAAATATTTGGGGTCGGTTTTGCATGAGACTGGAAACTGTAAAGCGGATATAGATTATAGGATAATGCAGGGTAGAGGAGCAATAAAGATGTTGAATGGAGTGCTAGGGAGCAGGACAATAACAATGCAAACAAAAAAGAGAATTCTTGAGGTTACAGTGGAAAGTATATTGACATATGGGGCTGAAGGTTGGAGTCTATCGGAAGGCCAAAAAAGTAAGATACAGTCAGTTGAAATGGACGGCATAAGGAGAGGTGCTAGAATATCCAGGCTGGAAAAGAGAAGAAACGAGGATGTTAGAAGGATAATGAACATGGAAGAATCGGTGATTGCAAGAATAGAGAGTAGACAACTTCAGTGGTATGGTCATGTAAGGAGGATGGATGAGGGGAGGTGGCCAAACGTGCTACTTCAGTGGTCTCCAGGTGGTAGAAAGAAACGAGGAAGGCCTAGAAATTCATGGAGGGCTGGAATATTGAGGATGATGAATGATAAGGGACTAAATGAGCAGAATGGGAATGACAGACGCAGATGGAAAATGGGAATAAAGGGTAACCACTGAAAAGTGGAGAGGCCCTCAAAAGTAAAGTAAGTAAGCTACTATAAAACCTAAATGAACAAAACTTTTCATGTTTAATACACACATTATACTTTATACAAAACGCTATTCAGAATATTAAAATAGCTAATAATTATCTGCAAAAATAATATCAAATTCGAATAATTTGTTTTACAAGTGAAGGCATTTACAAAATAAAATAAAACCGAGCTAGATGGCTCATATGTTCCACATGGGACTCGCATTCGGGAGGTCCGTGGTTCGATTCCTGGACCGATCAATCTGACTGTGGTTTTCCAGGTTGGAATTTTCATTGCCACGGTCCATTTCTCTTCCTCTTAGATTTCATATCATTCATCTCATTCCATAGACATATTCAGGTCAAGACGCATGTCTTAGTCTTAACTTGGAGTCAGGCCACAAAGGGAAACATTGAAGGAGGAAGGTTCGATCCGGTGCTGTGGATTGAATTCGACGTAGCTCAGTGGTCAGAGCGCTTCGTACGTAGAACCAAGGACCCGGGTTCGATCAACGGTGCCGGAGTGAATTTTTCTCCTCAAATATTAATTGTCAAAATTATTACAGATATTATTCTGTAGGACAAATTAATAAAAACCTATAATAAACTTACCTAACCTAATAAAATATACGATAAATTAAATATCTGCGTGATTCTTTTACTGAAATGTTTCAAAGAACTACATCATCAACATAGTGTAGGATCTTTTATCTATTCCTTCAAGTGTTTTTTTTTTCTTAATCGTTACCTTCAATATTACATTTTCTAAAAATTTTGATTAAGAAAAAATATTTCCTGGAGAAATAGGTAAAAGATCCTATATTATGTTCTGTATGTAAGTCTTTAAAACATTTCAGTAAAAGAATCACGCAGATATTTGATTAATTGTATATCTTATTAAGTTATTATGTAAATGCTTTACGGTTGTAAAAAATAATTATGCAAATTTGATATTACTTTTACAGGTAATTATTAGCTATTTTAATATTCTCAATAGTGTTTTATAAAATGTAACGCATGTATATTAAGCACGAAAAGTTTTGTACATTTAACTTTTATAGTACGAGATATAAAAAAATAATTTTACTAAATTTTTGCAGACCAACGGTGTACCTCCCACTTTACGTCAACATAGCCACTTTCATCTCACCTGTACCACGTATCTACAGGGTTAGTTAAAAGTCCCGCACCACCTAAATACCTTTTGAAGCATGTGGTTCAGTGATATGAAACTTGGTATGTGAGGATAACCATATGCTAAGAGCTCAATAATGGTATTACAGAGTTTTTTCTACTTCCGGTTTAACCGGAAGTAACTCCAACTCACTTATTTTAAATGGAAAACCCAATATATATATATTTTTTAATAAAGCTCATTAAGAGCTTTTCAAAAAGTACCCACACTTGATACTTCTGTACAAATTCAGTGTTGCTAAATAAAAATGGAAGTGGTGCAAGATATTCCTAAAGCCTGGTTAAATCATTCCTTAAATGGTTTCTATGATCGAGTGACACATTGTAAAGCAGCTGAGGGATATCCAATTTGAACACATAATTTACTGTAGGTGAGCTAGCTTTGTTTTGTTTTTGTTAAGGAGGGAGTATTTTATTATTTTAATATTCGATACACTTTTCTGTTTTCTTGAGTTAGCAACACTGCATTTGTACAGAAGTATCGAGTGTGGGTACTTTTTGAAAAGCTCTTAATGAGTATTATTCAAAAATATAATAATATATTGGGTGTTCCATTTAAAATAAGAGAGTTGGAGTTACTTCCGGTTACACCGGAAGTAGAAAAAACTCGGTAATACCATTATCGAGTTCTTATCATATGGTTATCCTCACATACCAAGTTTCATGTCACTGAACCACATGCTTCAAAAGGTATTTAGGTGGTGCGGGACTTTTAACTAACCCTGTATAATCGGGTGAACTGCCTAACAACTTTATTACTTGATCACCAGTTTAGTTTCGTTTCGTTCTGTCAAGAAGAATGAACGAGTAAAGAGTTAAAGACATTGAAAGAACCAGAAACTTCCTCATTGCCTGAAGATCATCTTTTCCCCTTTGTTTGGTCAGAAAATATAAGGACTTTTTTCATGATACCAGTTCATAGTTGCAAATCACTAGAGCGACATTTCAGAAATGCAGAGACTCAAAACCTTCATCAATGTTTCAACATCGTCTTTCTTTACAGCTTGTAAATTTGATGCTCTCGCCACGCCGTCTGATTTAGCATTAGTCCGTGAAAATTAACAGGGTTACTACGCCACTAATAGAATTAAGGAGTTCAATAAACCGAGGACCCCACGTAGCTACGTGAAACATTGATGACCAATTCAAAACACAGACCGACTCTGACACGCGAAAACTCTCCGCTAAGCAAACTTAAACACATCCTATTCCAGATTCCTCTGTGAGATGCATTGTTGAACTACAGAACTGAATGAATGAATGAATGAATGAATGAATGAACGAATGAATGAACGAACGAACGAACCAACGAACGAATGAATGAACGAACCAACGAATGAATGAATGAGTGAACGAACGAATGAATGAATGAAAGAGTGGACGAACGAATGAATGAATGAATGAATAAATGAACGAACCAACGAACTAATGAATGAATGAGTGGACGAACGAACGAATGAATGAAAGAGTGGACGAACGAACGAATGAATGAACGAATGAATGAATGAGTGGACGAACGAATGAACGAATGAGTGAATGAATGAATGAACGAACCAACGAACTAATGAATGAATGAGTGGACGAACGAATGAATGAATGAACGAACGAACCAACGAACTAATGAATGAATGAGTGGACGAACGAACGAATGAATGAACGAATGAACGAATGAATGAAAGAGTGGACGAACGAACGAATGAATGAACGAATGAATGAGTGGACGAACGAATGAACGAATGAGTGAATGAATGAATGAGTGGACGAACGAACGAACGAATGAATGAATGAATGAATGAACGAACCAACGAACTAATGAATGAATGAGTAGACGAACGAACGAATGAATGAACGAATGAATGAGTGGACGAACGAATGAATGAGTGGACGAACGAATGAACGAACGAACCAACGAACTAATGAATGAATGAGTGGACGAACGAACGAATGAATGAACGAATGAATGAGTGGACGAACGAATGAACGAATGAGTGAATGAATGAATGAATGAATGAGTGAACGAACGAACCAACGAATGAATGAGTGGACGAACGAACGAATGAGTGAATGAGTGAATGAATGAATGAGTGGACGAACGAACCAACGAATGAATGAGTGGACGAACGAACGAACGAACGAATGAGTGAATGAGTGAATGAATGAATGAATGAGTGGACGAACGAACCAACGAATGAATGAGTGGACGAACGAACGAACGAATGAGTGAATGAGTGAATGAATGAATGAGTGAACGAACGAACCAACGAATGAATGAGTGGACGAACGAACGAACGAATGAGTGAATGAATGAATGAATGAATGAGTGAACGAACGAACCAACGAATGAATGAGTGGACGAACGAACCAACGAATGAATGAGTGGACGAACGAACGAACGAACGAGTGAATGAGTGAATGAATGAATGAATGAATGAGTGAACGAACGAACCAACGAATGAATGAGTGGACGAACGAACGAACGAATAAGTGAATGAATGAATGAGTGGACGAACGAACGAATGAATGAATGAATGAGTGGACGAACGAATGAATGAATGAATGAATGAGTGGACGAACGAACGAACGAATGAGTGAATGAATGAATGAATGAATGAATGAATGATGGCTCCGTTTTCGAACGGACCTATGTTCATATGAGCTGTTTCACTCAAAATGGCCTAAGATATCGTATACTAAATTTTTTACCTTTCCTCGTGAATCACCCTCTATATGAGAAAACATAGGTGGGTCGAAGTAACCCCATGTGCCAGGTAACTTTGGCATACAGCTTTGAACTAAGATTTATCAGATGTAGGCCTACTATTATCAGTGACTATTATGATTGTTGAAATGCTTTTAGGAAATGTTCCCGCACTGGCATATGAAACTTGGAGCTATAACTCGGAAATTTCCACAAGAAACCAGCAAAAGAACATTTAAAAAAAAGTACTTCAGTGGGTCAAAGTAACCTCGGTTTACGTACATAGCATTGTGATTTTACCGGCTTTGGTCATATCTGGTAGCAGTTAACACTGAAAAGACGGTCATAGCTTACTAGGATATAATCTTACGTGAACCCCACTATACTTAGAGTCGTCTAGTCAACTGGACGCGTTATGTTGGGCCAATTTTAAGTTACGAACATGAAGCCTTAACAAGAAGTAACAAACTCAAAATTACTATTACGAATACAATCGCTGAGAAAGCCTAAAATAATCATACATAATTCTGCAGTTTTTTTTTTCAATGGATCTAGAAAAACCTTTCTTCCATTCCATGGCGTCATAGTTGCTACTACTACTTGCTTCCAAGTGATTTTTTTCTTTCAACTGTTAATTCTGTTTTGTCATTTCTTTTTTTACCACCATCATATGACATTAAACACTTCAATCAAAAGTAATACCAACCGGCAGAAGCACGAGTGGGCCTGATTCGTAACTGCAGAAATGTTAACAGCTGGCAGGACAAGTTTTATGACGGAACATAAATTTCTTCTATTAAAAATGATTTCGTCTCAAGAGAAAAGTTGAACTTGCACAAGTTTCAGTAAGTAGGCGGGCTGTTAACAGATGGCTGAAGTTTGATACCGTAATACAGAATTCTTCCACCACAAACATTGCATGGTCTAATGTGAAAAGTTTGCTTAAGTCAGCAAGTTGTCAGCGCAAGTTCTATAGTGTCTGGACCATAGTCTATGCAGGCAACCAACTTTTAGGATTTCTCTCCTGTTACGTTGATGCCACAAGAGTCACTGGAACTCTCTGCCGCCTGAAGTCAAGGGCTGCCGAACATTGAATTCTTTCAAATCCAAGTTAGAAAATTATCTTATGACGAGTTGCCAAACTAACTTACTATTATGACAAGTGTTGTATTGCATGTTTCCACGTATTCACATTTTTTTTTATGTTCTAGTGATATTCAACTTATTTTATATTTTTGTTTTCATATTTTCCGATAATGGTATATCTCTAATGTGTAAGTTGAGCTATATATAATCTTAATTTTTCTTATTGTGTGTACTTAGAAATATTGTATTCACTGTATACTTTGTGCTGCACTATTTTATTACTACTATTAGTATTATTATTATTATTATTATTATTATTATTATGAATAATTGTCTTTTTTTGTATGCCTCATTTATTTTGACCTGCTGTTCACATATTATTATGCTTTTTTCTTTCTTTCTGTATGTTATATATTATGTCTGATTTCTTCTTATTTGTTGTTTATATTTTATTATTATTATTATCTTATTCAGTTTTGTGTGTAAAATTGTAGTGTAATTTGTAAATTTGTAGTGTTTTTGTAACGCAGTCTTTACTCCTGGTTGAGTGTTAGAGAAGGCCGTATGGCCTTAACTCTGCCAGGTTAAATAAATCATTATTATTATTATTATTATTATTATTATTATTATTTATATGAAGATCTATTGATGACGAGCACTAGATGTGCCACTCTGATTAACTCCAATGCTAAACAAACTGGGAAATTTAGATTAACTATTTCAAGCCGAAATATTCCACATTCGACTTGCTCACAGCTGCTCTAGTGACAGATACTTTTCAAATCTATCCACGCTAGAACAGCACAGTTGACACAATGTAGTTTGTTTATTTATTTATTTATTTATTTATTCACTTATTTAACCTGGTAGAGATAGGGCCATCAGCCCTTCTCTTCCCCTCTACCAGGGGATTCCAACTAGAATATTAAGAATACAATTACAATTATAATTACAATTAATATTAAATTTACAAATACAATAAAAATCAAAGTACTAAAAGATTAACTGATTAATAAAGGCTAGACAGTTTATTGTAAAAGTTAAGAAGAGAGAAGCATTTCTTTTATTGATTAAGTAAAACTTAAACCTACTCTACGCAGTAAGAAATTGCTTAATAAGCTTGCTTTTGAACGCTACTAAATTCCGACAGTCTCTGATGTCACTGGGTAGGGTATTCCACAAGCGCGAGAGCGAGATTGTGTACGATGATGAATACGATGATGTCTTATGTGTTGGTATGGCTAGTGTGCGGCTATTTTGCGTGCGTGTGAAGAGATTATGATATGATGACAGGTAACTGAAACGGGAAGCAAGGTAGGTAGGTGTAGAGGTGTGAAGGACTTGGAAAAGGAGAACAAGAGAATGAAAATTTCTACGTTCGTTAAGCCGTAGCCAGTTTAGAGTTTGGAAGGATGGGGTAATGTGGTCAGCGCGACGGACATCGCAGACGAAGCGAACACAAGAATTATGAACACGTTGTAATCTTTGCGACTGGTTGACATTGAGGTCAGTCAGTAGAAAATCACAATAATCGAAGTGGGGCATTACTAGTGCTTCCACTAGTATTTTCTTGAGTGATAGCGGAAGGAATTTTCGAATGCTGTTTAAGGATTGTAGTATGGAAAGCACTGTTTTGGTAATATGGGTTACTTGGTTATTCCAGTTTAAATGCGTATCAAAGTAAACTCCAAGGTTTTTATCACAGGAAGCAAAAGGGATTAGTGTGTCGTTTAACTTGACTGGAAGACTGACTGATTACAAAGCTCTCGCTAAAGATATTGAAATAATATTTGAAATACGGAAAAAGTCATCATGTGTTGGTCAAACAATGGGGTTTTCATTTGCTACTTTTTGGTTCCTATATCAGTGATTTTATTAGGATCGCAGTCACTCACCTTCTTGCAGTACTCGAGGATCTCCACCTTGTCCTTGAGGCACGGGGCCTTGGTGTTGAGGTCCGTCACCCAGTGGCCGCTCTCCGTCATGTACTGACTGTGGTACGCCTGCTGTTTGTCAGGTCCGCAGTATATCGCAATCTGTGGCTCGAAGTGCGCGGCCGGCAAGTCCACCGTGCCCGAGAGTGCCTGCAAAGACATTACGACACAGTAAGTCCGTGATTTTGGACACATTCACTGTCAAAAATACAGGGTGTAACAGAACTTAATCAACAAACAGACAATTCTCACAATTAAGAACATGAGTTGAAGAAATAATCTGAAATTAATTTTTGCTTCCGTTTTGCAAAATATTGCATCTGTAAATCATTCTCAGTTCTTTGGTATATGTATAAGAACTTTCTTCTGTTACATTTTAACGTACCTTGTTAACATGTTTCGAATTATTTTGGGTCATCTTCAGAACTGGTCGTTGTTGGTCTTGGCGCATCTTGTTTCCTGTGAGAGTGCGTTCGTAGTGTAGAGTCAAAGAGTGTATGTGTTTTGAAATTGAGTTGTGTGTTGAGAATATCGTTGGGGTGTGTTTTCGTGTGTATATTCTCAACACACAACTCAATTTCAAAACACACACACTCTTTGACTCTACACTACGAACGCACCCACACAGGAAACAAGAGGCGCCAAGACCAACAACGACCAGTTCTGAAGATGACCCAAAATAGGTCGACATATGTTAACAAGGTACGTTAAAATTTAACACAAGAAAGTTCTTATCATACATACCTATACCGAAGTGATACAGTGTTGAAAGTTGTGTAATCAAGATGTATGCTCAATTCTTTCGTAACCAAACCAAATTCACGGCACACATCAACTTTCTTTTCACCATTCTCGACTTGTTTTATAATATTAATTTTATCTTCCGCGCTTAAACATTTATTTTCTTTGCAGTCCACCCACACCTGTGGAGTAATGGCCAACGCGTCTGGCTGCGAAACCAGGTGGCCCGGGTTTGAATCCTGGTCGGGGCAAGTTACCTGGTTGAGGTTTTCTCCGGGGTTTCCCCTCAACCCAATATGAGTAAATGCTGGGTAACTTTCGGTGCTGGACCCCAGACTCATCTCACCAGCATTATCACCTTCATCTCATTCAGACGCTAAATAACCTAAGATGTTGATAAAGCGTCGTAAAAAACCCTACTAAAACAAAAAAAAATTTTCTTTGCACCTTGTTCCATTGTGCTGTAACACCTGTTTACAAAGTGAAAGCCTGGATTACAGTAAGGTCCAAAATTTGGCCTGCTATTGCTTGTAAAGGGCTGTTGACGTGCATTTATCTCACAGACAGTCTCTGTTTAATGTATGCAGAGCATGAATTTGAAACAATTTACACTGTTGCTAAATGTCGCTATAAACGTATTGTTTATTAAAATAAAACGTGTCGCATTAAAATAATAAATCACAATTAATACTGACTGTAGCTGTAGTCGAGGGCGTTATAACGAAGTATAACTGCATTTATATTTCGTAGGAGCCCGAAGGTTTGAACCTGTAGGCTTCCAGGGAAGATCCGCAGTATAGACGACAAAAGGTTTTGGAGGAAATCTGAAACAATGCCAGGACAACTGGAATTATCCCCAGCAAGATTAACAGAATCAGCATCTTTGTCGGCTAGGAATTCCAAAGCCGCCCTGTTTTTCACCACAGGAACTGTCGCCATAGCGACGATGGAGCATCTGATTTGCTTTTGTTCTAATGATAAGCTCTGACATCCGCACATCGTGTAACTTAATCCATGCTACAACATTAACAGAATAGAAAACAAAAACCACAATAATAAGCTTACGTTACCAGCTGGTTTTAATGGGGATTCAAACATAATGTTCAATGGTAAATAATTTAACACATGTTGTTAATTCTATACATTATTCAAATAATATCAAATAATTCCCAATATAATACTCCACAGTAATCTCCCAGTCTGTGAGATTATACACGGCAGGAATATAATGAGGTTTTCGCAGAGAAAAGATGAGGAATTTTATACAAGAACTGCCTCTGGGTTCATCTCTTGCCAGTAATTTCACTTTTTAAATGCCAAAGTTAGACTTTCATATAAGAAAAATAACGCAAAATTTTGCTAGGAAAGGGCCATACAAACTATGGCCCGCAGCCTTCGTATTTTTAAAACTGAAATTACGTCGGTTTACAAGCAAAACATATTAAGTCAAAAATATTAATTCTGAGAAAAAAGCATATACAGAATGAACCGTAAGTAATGTCATCAATTGCAGGGGGTTATTCTTTGAGATATTTCAAACAAAATTGTTTAATACAAGTCTGCTCGTTTTTTGCTTCCTTTTCGAGATAACAATTGTTTTATACGAAATATTTCATAGCGTGTTTTGGGAAAGACATCGATTTAATTCCCAATATGATCAGTCAATTTAAGAGAGCAGTGTATTATGATAATGAATGATTGCAAGGATTTTAGTTTTGTCCTTTAAAAATGCAGAAATTTGATCCGAAAAAATGTGACATTTTAAAATTCCTTTCCAGAACTATATGTTATAGATGGCCAGGGTGGCAGCCGGTAGATTGGTGGCCTTCTGTGCCCGAGGTGGCGGGTTAGATCCCGGCCCAGGTCGATGACATTTAAATGTGTTTAAACGCGTCAGACTCATGTCAGTAGATTTATTCGCATGTAGAAGAACTCCTGCGGGACAAAATTCCGGCACACCGGAGACGCTGATATAACCTCGGCAGTTGCGAGCGTCGTTAAATAAAACACAATTTACGATAAGTTAATGTTTCAATTCAAAAATGAGTTTAAGGGGAAATATTTACTCTACAGTAACCATTCTTTTCTTTTTATTTTAGACCTTAATATGTATACACACATCACGAAAAAAATGAACGACCTCTGATAAATAGTATCGCATTAATGGCTGTTTGAAGATAGGCTATTATTATCATTATTTTGCATGTGATAAGAACGTATCAACGCCTCTTAATGGAAGAACGGACAACAGAACGTCACAAACAACATTTTCGCACTGAATACTCGTATTAAAGATAGTCCTCCGATGTCAGACAGGAAGCCTACAGCATGTGAACAGGAACTCTCGTCAAGTATGAAGTGAAATGATGGCTATACAGCATGTGAACAGGAACTCTCGTCAAGTATGAAGTGAAATGATGGCTATACAGCATGTGAACAGGAACTCTCGTCAAGTATGAAGTGAAATGATGGCTGTACTGCATCGTGAATGAATGAAGAATTTCTCATTGCATTATTCAGGATACAACGCAACTCAGCTGACACTACCAACTCCAAATACAAGCATTTACTTTCTCGTTATTGAAAAAAAAGGATTGTGATATTGCAAAAATCTATTTCGAGACACTAATGCATAACCACAACGCTCGTCATATCGAAAAAGCGGACATTAGCCCGTGTGCCTCCTACATCATTCGTCAGATACAATGCAACGACTTTATTTATACGCTGGGTGCAAGAACAGCACATGTTCATTTAGCAGAAATCGGATTCTGAGATTTTCTGCGTAATATCTTCCTCCACCAGAAGAAGAATCAGGCAATCGGCCGTACTACACCTTTGAAAATTTCACCACGACATTTCTTCACAAAAGTTAGTTAATAATGAACAATAATACGGTCCAATCATAGCTTTACTTTGATCAAGAAATCTGTCATATAACTTTAAAACGATGCCCTTTAATACAGTAATTCAATAACTTATGTTACAACAAAACAAAATATGTACCTCATGTTTAAGTTGCATTTTTTGACATTTTTGTCCGATAGGTCATTTTTTGCATTTTTGGTACGTAATTAAAAATTACTTTATCCAATTTTTATTGATGTATATTCCATTTTAAAAATATTGTCTTGCATTTTCCAACAATGTTACATAAAAGTTTAGTTGCATTTTTTGACATTTTTGTCTGATAGGTCATTTTTTGCATTTTTGGTACGTAATTAAAAATTATTTTATCCAATTTTTATTGATGTATATTCCATTTTAAAAATATTGTCTTGCATTTTCCAACAATGTTACATAAAAGTTTAGTTGCATTTTTTGACATTTTTGTCCGATAGGTCATTTTTTGCATTTTTGGTACGTAATTAAAAATTACTTTATCCAATTTTTATTGATGTATATTCCATTTTAAAAATATTGTCTTGCATTTTCCAACAATGTTACATAAAAGTTTAGTTGCATTTTTTGACATTTTTGTCCGATAGGTCATTTTTTGCATTTTTGGTACGTAATTAAAAATTACTTTATCCAATTTTTATTGATGTATATTCCATTTTAAAAATATTGTCTTGCATTTTCCAACAATGTTACATAAAAGTTTAGTTGCATTTTTTGACATTTTTATCCGATAGGTCATTTTTTGCATTTTTGGTACGTAATTAAAAATTACTTTATCCAATTTTTATTGATGTATATTCCATTTTAAAAATATTGTCTTGCATTTTCCAACAATGTTACATAAAAGTTTAGTTGCATTTTTTGACATTTTTGTCCGATAGGTCATTTTTTGCATTTTTGGTACGTAATTAAAAATTACTTTATCCAATTTTTATTGATGTATATTCCATTTTAAAAATATTGTCTTGCATTTTCCAACAATGTTACATAAAAGTTTAGTTGCATTTTTTGACATTTTTGTCCGATAGGTCATTTTTTGCATTTTTGGTACGTAATTAAAAATTACTTTATCCAATTTTTATTGATGTATATTCCATTTTAAAAATATTGTCTTGCATTTTCCAACAATGTTACATAAAAGTTTAGTTGCATTTTTTGACATTTTTGTCCGATAGGTCATTTTTTGCATTTTTGGTACGTAATTAAAAATTACTTTATCCAATTTTTATTGATGTATATTCCATTTTAAAAATATTGTTATAGTTGCTGTCTCACCACTGGTTAATATTGTGACAGCGACGTGAGATTCGAACTCACGACCAGCGTCCCGCAAGAGGGCGGACCGCGCGTGGGCCGGCGCGGGCTTCGCGGAGCACTTTGGGATGGCGCGCGGCGGAGAGGGGAAAGGGCCAACGCGGCGAGAGAGTGGAGAGAGAGTGCGCGCGCATCTGGTGCTGGTAGAGAGGAGAGGGCTCTGGATTTTTCTGGAGTGCCATCTCTAGAGACGCGTGGAACTTTCGAGGCTACGTCGCTGTGATTATAAATTACGGTCGCGAAGGAACGACAGCAGTTTTCAGCTATTCAGTCAGTGAGTAAGCCAGAGCAAGCAAGCCAGACTTGTGTGCCGGAGTTCGACTCGAGTGTGCGTCCGCATCTGCGTCAGCATCCGAAGGCCTGAGTTCGAGTGCAGTGGACCGCAGTTGGAGGGACCTGAGTTCGAGTGCAGTGGACCGCAGTTGGAGGGACCTGAGTTCGAGTACAGTGAACTGTCTCTGAAGGTCTGTGGTTCGAGATACTGTGAACTCGAGTGACTGAGATAGAAGAACTGTGAACTGAGAACTGATACAGACGTGGACAAATTATTAACAAAATTGACGATTTTTATGATAATTCTGTTTACAAAATTTGACTTTTCAATTTAGACTACAGCTGACAATTTTCCATATTTCTATCATTACAGTAGATAGAAATAGGCCTATGCAGAAATGTCAACTGTATTCTAAATAGAAGAGTCAAATTTTGAAAAAATATATAATGAAAATATTCAATGTTGCTAATAATTTGTAAATGTGCAAAAATGTCAACTGCAGTCTAAATTGAAGAATCGAATTTTGTAAAAATATATATTAAAAATCTTCAATTTTGCTAATAACTTGTAAATATGCAAAAATGCCAGTGCAGTCTAAATTGAAGAGTCAAATTTAGTAAAAATATATTATAAAAATCTTAAGTTTCGCTAATAATTTGGAAACATCCGAAATATCAACTGTAGTCCAAATTGAAGAGTCAAATTTTGAAAATATACCATACAAATCTTCATTTTTTTAACGTGTAATTACGCAAAAATGTCAACTGTATTCTGAATTGAAGAGTGATATTTTGTAAAAATATATACTAATAAAAATCTTCAATTTTGCTAATAATTTGTCCATGTCTGTAGTTCTGATTTGTAAATAGTGCTTTGTAAATATTAGTTAAGATTAACAGTTCATTGTTGTTCGTACTAGTCCAAGTAAATTGTCATTGTCGTCGATGGAGTTTTATAACGAATACTGTGTTGAGTGAAAATCCAATTGTTGACGAGAGCGTTTAAGGTGAATTGTAGAAAGGAATTATTGTTGGAAGAATAAAATTTCATTGTTGTGAGTTAAATAAATTTACAATATTTTTTGTTACTAAGGAAAATTATCTTAAATTGGAAATTTATCCTTTAAAAAGGTGGAGAAGTTCAAATATCTTGGAGCAACAGTAACAAATATAAATGACATTCGGGAGAAAATTCAACGTAGAATAAATATGGGAAATGCCTGTTATTATTCGGTTGAGAAGCTTTTATCATCCAGTCTGCTCTCAAAAAATCTGAAAGTTAGAATTTATAAAACAGTTATATTCCCGGTTGTTCTTTATGGTTGTGAAAATTGGACTCTCACTTTGAGAGAGGAACATAGGTTAAGGCTGTTTGAGAATAAGGTGCTTAGGAAAATATTTGGGGCTAAGAGGGATGAAGTTACAGGAGAATGGAGAAAGTTACATAACACAGAGCTGCACGCATTGTATCCTTCACCTGACATAATTAGGAACATTAAATCCAGATGTTTGAGATGGGCAGGGCATGTAGTACGTATGAGCGAATCCAAAAATGCATATAGAGTGTTAGTTGGGAGGCCGGAGGGAAAAAAGACCTTTGGGGAGGCCGAAACGTAGATGGCAGGATAATATTGAAATGGATTTGAGGGAGGTGGGATATGATGGTAGAGACTGGATTAATCTTGCTCAGGATAGGGACCAATGGCGGGCTTATGTGAGGGCGGCAATGAACCTCCGGATTCTTCAAAAGCCATTTGTAAGTAAGTAAGGAAAATGATCTTTAGTTGGTGGTCATACATACATAGTGTTCTACCAAATGTCAGGTCTTTCAGTGCAAACCCAGCATTCTCCAATCTCTCGTTCAAACTGCAGCTACCCTTGATGGATCAGCGACAGTTCTTTACTGAAGGCTGGCCTCTAGCATGTACCATACAAAAGCAGAAATGTAGTGCTACATGTATTTATATCATCAATGCCGTATTCATGTGGTTTCCGATTGCTAAAGTCTGGCTATTGATATTTTAACACAGGCATTGTGGGATTAGATATTCCATCAATGGAGCGCCCAACGTTTCTCTATTGAATGCTGTGCTTTGCTGAGGAAGAGCGGTCCAGAAACTCTCCAGTCATTAATCAGACCCATAGTGAAATTTCGATGAAAAGAGCTGCTGTTTAAAAACGGCGTAAACAATGCAACGACGGCAAAATGAAGGATGAGCCTTCTACCGGCAGTCACATAGTAGCTTGAAATGTGCAGGACTCGAGGGTTTTTTTTTTCTTCTAACGACCCGGAACGAATCTACACACTTAAATCCTGGATATGGGCCCATTGTGCGCTCACATCTCCAAGTCTGACGGTTGATCTGGGTGAGCTTGTGAAACCGACGTTGACAGGTGGGCCATCCTGTCTCAAACTTGCAGGAAAAGGGGACGTATTCAGGAGCGTCACTTCAACTTAACTTTCACTTACATCCGACTTTACTAGGTAGAAAACGCAGAATTTGTATTCAGAGTCATTACTTAACTCTTTCTGTTCGAAAGAATCACTTTGGAATCACTAACATTTCTGTTATCTCTGACTCATGATTCCATTTCGTATCCTCAGAAGTAGTTTCGTTCTTTACCGATAGAGTGCAGCACCAGCCAGTTCCTTGACCAGTTGTTATTAGGAACAGAATTACTTTTTTTTTTTTCTAAATGGTGTCTCTATGAACTTGTGCATCCATAATTGTGGAAAATCACAAAAGGATAACTTATAAAAATTCAGGTCAGATAGGGTTAACTTACACTTCAGTCATAACTTAACCAAATATATCTATAATTTTATGATCGTGTAAGCGAACTTTCTAACCACGAGATGAGTGAGAACCAAAGATATAAGAAACTGACAAACTTCGAAATAGTTTCGCTAGTCCTCAATAGGTGACACTATCATTGGGACGGGTAAAAAAATGTTGGAGAAAGTGGCGAAGCAGATTCAGTATAAATTATTCTCATAATTGACAGTATCAGCGGTTTCCCGATAAATCTAGTGATTTTCAAAATCTTTAGAGAAATTTGATTTCTATAATGCGGGTATATTTGTGTATTGTTCCCTACACTGACTTTTATTTTCGGCATTTATTCATAGAAGCAATAAGTAAGGAAGCCACAAATACAGGAACAAATTATCGATCACTGTCGATTATAGAGGTCAGGTATTTTTAAACGCCAGTCTAAGATTCAAGATAAGTGAAGACTAACTTCTTATCTCACTTACTGCTATAATATACCTGAACAACATTTGTTTACTACCATAGTTAACTTTAAGGGTTGAAATGTGAGCAATTTCCAAGAATCCACGAATAATTACTTATACCTTCTGTATTATATGCTTCTTATTCTCAAGTTATTCCTTTGTAATCATAACATTAATCTAATTTCCAATTTTACTAGTTTATTCCAAAGTTATGTAGCTATAAAGTGTATTTTAACTTTTTGATTACTGTTATATTATTATTACTTACTTACTGGCTTTTAAAAAACCCGGAGGTTCATTGCCGCCCTCACATAAGCCCGCCATTGGTCCCTATCCTGAGCAAGATTAATCCAGTCCCTATCATCATATCCCACCTACCTCAAATCCATTTTAACGTTATCTTCCCATCTACGTCTCGGCCTCCCCAAAGGTCTTTTTCCCTCAGGCCTCCCAACTAACACTCTATATGCATTTCTGCATTCGCCCATACGTGCTACATGCCCTGCCCATCTCAAACGTCTGGATTTAATGTTCCTAATTATGTCAGGTGAAGAATACAATGCGTGCAGTTCTGTGTTGTGTAACTTTCTCCATTCTCCTGTAACTTCATCCCTCTTAGCACCAAATATTTTTCTAAGCATCTTATTTTCAAACACCCTTAACCTATGTTCCTCTCTGAAAGTGACAGTCCAAGTTTCACAACCATAAAGAACAACCGGTAATATAACTGTTTTATAAATACTAACTTTCAGATTTTTTGACAACAGACTGGATGATAAAAGCTTCTCTTATTATTAAAAAAGGTAAAGGTATCCCCGTAACATGCCATGAAGGCACTTGGGGGGCATGGAGGTAGAGCCCCATGCTTTCCATGACCTCGGCACTAGAATGAGGTGGTGTGGTCGGCACCACGCTCTGACCGCCTTTTACCCCCAGGAAAGACCCGGTACTCAATTTTATAGAAGGCTGAGTGAACCTTATTATTATTATTATTATTATTATTATTATTATTAGTCTATCATCTCAAAAAAGTATACACAGTATAGTATGATTTTTCCCCGTTACAGTAAACATTGCTTTTAACTTTATATTAATAAGTATTCTACATAAGGTTAAGATTCCAATTCTTTTTTTTTTGTACCTAATTAATACTATCAGTATTACTTATAATGTTTTGTACTCTAAATTTTGTGCTAACACTTTTCCTTGTTGAAACCTAAACAACGTCTAATTTACAATTTTTCAAAAAACGTATTTGTATTTGCAAGAAAGTTCTTTGATGTAGGCCTACACCTTCATCTGAGATTCATTCCATTTCTGTGGATATTTTTTTTTTTAAATAATAGTATTGAAACGAAATGTAGCCAACAATGAATGAAATGAATGAATTCCGCACTTTCTGCACAGAGCAGCTGCGGACTGGAAGCACTACGTCATTACAATAATATGATGACGTCGAAAAACAAAGTTCACATTTGAAGGAAAGTATTGTCTCTGCATACGAATCCGATACTTTACTTCGTACGACCCAACTTCTGACTTGAGGAAGTCAAGACGAAGTGATGTTAAAGTGACGTTCTTGAATATGATCCAAGTTCTGCACACGAGACCTTAGGAACCTCAGGGTTCGGAGTTCCAAGTTAAGTTTGTTTAATCCATATCAGCATCGGGAACTCGTAATACCCCCAAGACTTCGGCCTATTTTTAACCGTTGCAGACAACGTATGAACTCAAGGGAAGGTGGAGAGAGTTAGTAGATGAAACACCTGAAACTCATACTATCCAGCAGTTACCATGGAAACTGCATAAAGATGACGCACGATCCAGGAACGCTGTACAGTTAATTTCTTTCGCACATTGTGGTTTTGCAGTGGATCAGGTGGTGCACTGTAATAAAGCCGCTCATCCGGAGCAACGCGTTTTACCGGCTCAGCCAGAGTTTTCCTACCTTTGTGCTAAGCCCACTTAATACACTCTCGCGCGGCATCCCGTAACTTCAATTGAATTATGCTGCATGATAATCCCCGCAGTAGATCTTGGCTTTCTGGTCTCTCGCGTGCAAACAATGCTTTACACTACCGGGTCTGAGATCGATTCCAGGCATACAACTCTATTAAGCCGGGGTGGGTTAGATGGAGGCCATACCGTACAGCGCAAGTCCGATCCCAGGCTGATTTGTAGAGCAAAGAAGGTCCTGGATCAGGTTTCCTCGGACTAATTCCTCCTCAGATTATGCCTACCTCAGTTCTCTATCTACATTAATCTATACTAATAATAAATCTGTAGCCAAAAATTTTCTGGTAATTTTCGATTTTACAAAAATAATTGGTGTTAACATGTATAATTAACCATTCTGAAACCGCAAATCGCTTTTTTGAAATTTTTGTTTGTATGTCTGTCTGTCTGTCTGGATGTTTGTTACCTTTTCACGCGATAATGGCTGAATCGATTTATATGAAAATTGGAATATAAATTAAGTTCGTTGTAACTTAGATTTTAGGCTATATGGTATTCAAAACACATTATTTAAAAGGGGGGTTATAAGGGGGCCTGAATTAAATAAATCGAAATATCTCGCTTATTATTGATTTTCGTGAAAACTATTACATAACAAAAGTTTCTTTAAAAATAATTTCCAATAAGTTTTATTCTATACAAAATTTTGATAGGAATGATATTTAATGAGATAAATGGGTTTTAAAATTACAATAACAACGTCATCTAAGGCGCTGTGCTGAAATAAAAATAAATGACTTCGTCTATAAGGGGCCTTGGACAACAACAATCGAAAGCTATTAAACATAGCCTACAGAGAATGTTTCTGTGTTTGTATGAAGCATTACTGGAAGCTAATTAATTGTTTAATTATTATTTCACCATTGGAAAGTGTAGTTTCTCTGGATGGACATAATTCTACAATGTTATTACAGTAACTTCTGAAACATATAGCAAGTAATATAAAGTATACACATTAAAACTAAATGATATGTCAATCTTCATTAAACTATGGTTGCATGTAATAACAATTAAGAAACATGTTAAAGGAATTGTCATTGCACCAAATGATTGCTCTCTGGACCAAAATGACCGCATTTTAATTATTTAAATACAATTTAAATTAAGTAACATATTAAACGATTTATCCTTCTATGAAACACGAATGTTCCCTGGATCAAACGTCCTATTTTAATTATGTAATTACTTTAACATATTTATTTCTAATAGGCGCAGCGGAGCGCACGGGTACGGCTTGTCATAAATAAATAGAGAATACAGCGAGAGGATTCACGTGGAAAACCACTTACACTTTTTTGTCATAGTACGAGTGACGTCATCGTATTACAAGAAAATGAGACAATTTTATCCGTATAAGGCAGTGGTCACCAAATATTAGGTACGTAATATAAAATATAGCCCGCAATACACAGCAAAGAGGAAGATAAGATAGGGACGATACCAAACACCTTAAACTTAATGAATAAGAAATGGCTAAGGGGAGGGAGATCATGACTTACTCCCCATCCTGCTTGTGTATTAAGGAGTTAACTAGCGAGTAAATGCCGACCACTGGTATAGAGTAGCGAGTAAAGTCTTACGTTAAAAGTCACAGAGTGCGAGATCGGGAGTTTCTGATTACCAAAGTGTGAGTGATTCGTTTTGAAGCGATGCACGACCAATCCAACGTCGTGAAAGAGTTCTATCGATGACCTCTAACTTCTCAGTGCCTACGGCAGCCGTGGCGAAAATATAATCGTGCGCCGAGCCACTGTGTAACATGCAACGTGCATAGCACCTATGGAGGGAGGCGGACACCCGAAGGGGAAGTGAAGCAACTGGCTGACTTATTAACGGATTTTCATTTTCCTTACGTCAAGCACTTAAATATAATTTTATACAGTATAAGGCTACAAACTAATGTTTAGTACGTGTAACGAAGAAAGAAATGAATAAGAAAACATAGGACACATTATCACAACCTAAAGTTAACTGTCTTCAGAATGTCTCTGCGACAGAGTTTCAAAATCAGGAATTATGTCACTTACTGCCAGTCGTAGTTGATCACGAAGGTATTTGTCTGCCAGTCGTGATCTAAATTTGGTTTTTACTGTTTTCATTGTTGAAAATAATTTTTCACAAACGTAAGTTGCAGCGAACATGGCTTCAACGGAGCAAGCGAAAGAACGAAGCTTTCGGATATTTATTTTTTGACAAAGATTTGAAAAGTTCAACATTTGCCAAGTCCTTACATCTAGCTTTCTTCTAACATCACATTGTAAGTAAATCTGTGAGTTTAAATTGAAGATCTAACCGCATTATTCGTACATCTGCTGAAAAAGGATCGACGTACAGAGATAATGATGATGATGATGATGATGATAATAATAATAATAATTTATTTTTTCTTATTTTATTGGGTTATTTTACGACGCTGTATCAACATCTAGGTTATTTAGCGTCTGAATGATATGAAGGTGATAATGCCAGTGAAATGAGTCCGGGGTCCAGCACCGAAAGTTACCTAGCATTTTCTCGTATTGGGTTGAGGGAAAATCCCGGAAAAAACCTCAACCAGGTAACTTGCCCCGACCGGGATTCGAACCCGGGCTACCTGGTTTCGCAGCCAGACGCGCTTACCGTTACTCCACAGGTGTGTACAATAATAATAATAATAATAATAATAATAATAATAATAATAATAATAATAATAATAATAATAACACTTAACCTTTTAATGTTTCATCAGTAACATGTAGTATAATGCCGTTTTATGTTATACAACCGTTTTCCTCGTAATACTCGTGAACAAATCATACATTTAATATTCTCATCATATTGGCAGCAAAAAAATGCGTCCTCCCATCCTACTTGGAACTTTCGTTTTTGTAGAGGTACATGGTTTCGAGAGAGACATTTCGACGATACGCCACTCGCAGGTCAGAGACAAATGCAAATGGAACGGAGTTTGACTCCAGTGAGTGAGAGGGTGGGTGTTATGGGAGGTAGAAAGCAAGAGAAATGCATAGCTATCATTGCGAGCCACAATGTGCTCGTGAGTCACATTTTCGCCACGGCTGGCCCACAGGGTGGTGCTTCATCTTGTTACAATATGAAGTTGATAATGGTTTCATAATTATTTTGAGATGTTAATAATAATCTTATTACTATATTTTATGTGGAAGGAAGGGTGAGGGAATATTCTCTGAATGTCGAGAGTTCTTTTGTCAGCCTCAGCCCTCCCTGCTCAGTTCGCAGCGCTGTCTTGAAATAGTTTGTTCTGTTCTTAGAAATTAAATCCCTCTCCCCTTTTATCATAATTGAATCAGTTCGCAGAATCAGGTGCAGCTCGGGTGAAAAATGCATGACTGGAGCTGCGCCTGGGGATCGATAGGAGCGCTGTAAACAAGTGCTGCGCTGCTGAACAACTGCACAGCGGCTGTGTGTATAGGTTGTATCTTCATAACCATGGCAACGTTCCGTGTATGCAGATGCTGAGGATAACAAAAGAAGACGACAACTAAAGTTTAAAATTACAAAATGCTATCTGTATACAATATTTCGCTCTGTGTTTCATACAAGAAAGATAACAAGCAACGTTTTACTTTCTCATTATGAGATGCACGTAAACGGTAACTTAAGACTTCTTGTATAACTTGAAGAGTTTAAGTAGATATTCAAGAAATCTGGTTATACTTTGTTAACACAGTGACGTATTAATTACAGTAGGCGGTGGATGCCTGAAATTGTAACATCTTTAAAATAAAGCAGCTGTGATAAAAAACAAAAGGGAAACAAATTACTTTGAAGCCATAACAAATTCATTAGTACTCGTACACAAATCGGGCCATAAACACAAACAGTTAATTTGACACAGTGTTAACTCCAAAGAATATGAGAAATGTCTGTTATTATTCGGTTGAGGAGCTTTTATCATCCAGTCTACTGTCAAAAAATCTGAAAGTTAGAATTTATAAAACAGTTATATTACCGGTTGTTCTTTATGGTTGTGAAACTTGGACTCTCACTTTGAGAGAGGAACATAGGTTAAGGATGTTTGAGAATAAGGTGCTTAGGAAAATATTTGGGGCTAAGAGGGATGAAGTTACAGGAGAATGGAGAAAGTTACACAACGCAGAAATGCACGCATTGTATTCATCACCTGACATAATTAGGAACATTAAATCCAGACGTTTGAGATAGGCAGGACATGTAGCACGTATGGACGAATCCAGAAATGCATATAGTGTTAGTTGGGAGGCCGGAGGGCAAAAGACCTTTGGGGAGGCCGAGACATATATGGGAAGATAATATTAAAATGGATTTGAGGGAGGTGGGATATGATGATAGAGACTGGATTGATCTTGCACAGGATAGGGACCGATGGCGGGCTTATGTGAGGGCGGCAATGAACCTCCGGGTTGCTTAAAAGCCAGTAAGTAAGTTAACTCCAAAGAACGTAACTGTGGTATTAATTTCCAAATTAATACAATTTTCTGTAACGAGAAATTATATCCATTGCAAACAATAATTTCATTTGTTTCTAATGGCAGTAGGCCTACTTGACTTTCGTCATTCACCCATATGAAGCCAGTTGTGTAGTTTACCGACAGAGTCGTAGACCAGGGTGCGCCGTAGGAGGCTGGTCTACGCTACACCCGCGATCAGACGACGGTGGAAATTTGTTGGGATGCCAGAGGGGAACTGGAACTCCCGGAGAAACCCCTGTTTCCCTGGACAACGGGCTTGCCCAACCTAAGATAGAAATAGGGGGAACGCCGAGGATCGAACCCGGGTCCACAGGATTATCAGTTCAGCGCTATAGCCACTAGACCACCGTAGCGCTATGTGAGAATCGTTTCGACTATCAATTGCATTGCTGTCTCGAGATTAGGCCTCATGGAATGACGATGAAGTAGTTAACGAGAAGGATCCGCCTTGTTAAATTTAAATGCAGGGAGTATGAAGACAGAAATGAAAAGAAATATCAAACTTTTATTTCAAATCCCAAACATCCTTACAATCCCAACCATGCTCACAATAACAATCACGAACAGCATAAATGTTTCAAGGAATTATAGAGGTTTGACGAATCCTCTGTCACTTTATTGTTGGTAAATTTACATGAAACACGTAGCTCAGTTGGTGAGCAATGACCTACTGATAAATACCCAACGATCCTACATAAGTGATATGACCAAAGCTGTTAAAACGAGTATAAACAAACTAAAAAAAAAACCGCTGGACAATTCCACAATAGGAACTCCATTCAACCAGGCAAACAATAGATTTGTTTTCTAGTACACACAGTAAGCACCTTCTGCGGACCTATGGAAAAAGAATTAAGGAAGACATCAGTGAAGTGCTTTGTGTGGAATGTTGAATTGAATGGAGCAGAAACATAGACATTACGACGAAACAAATAGAAGCATTTGAAATGTGGATATGGAGAAGAAGGGGGCGTGTAAGTGGACAGACAGAATAAGAAATGAAGCTGTGTTGGAAAGAGTGGGTGAAGAAAGAATGAAGCTGAAACTGATCAGGAAGAGGAAAAGGAATTGGCTGGGTCATTGGCTGAGAAGAAACTGCCTGCTGAAGGATGCACTGGAAGGAATGGTGAACGGGAGAAGATTTCGGGGCAGAAGAAGATATTAAATAATAGACGACATTAAAGTATATGGATCGTATGTGGAGACTGAGATGAAGGAAAAAAATAGGGTAGATTGAACAATGCTGGGTTAGCAGTGAAAGACCTGTCCTTGGGCAGAACACCATGACTCTAACTCAGAAACAGATGGAGGGAATTATAATTTTTTGTAGATTGATAGTGTTTATCATCCCCTTTAATATATCTGCAGATAGGGGTGCAATTCTAAATTCAAAAGTGGGGGTAGGGGTTTTGACCTTCACCCTCGAAAACTAAATCGACGTGTTTTGCTAAAAATCGTGTCTCCTGCAAATCTAAAATTACTGAAGTTTGAAAGTTTTGAAATGAACATACAGTAGCCTTATAACTTCGTGAAATCAATAATCTTTTAAAAAAAATACTTAGGGGAGAGTTGGGTAGTATCGGACATCGGGTAATATCGGACAGTGCGTTTCTTTCATCTACCACAGATGGTAGTACCTGAAGGACGTGGTTACGTACAGATGCCTCAAACTAGCAAGCTGTCTCGTTCGCGCAGGCGCATAGAGCACTTCTCCCCTACCACTGTCCGCCTACTGCTGTGCACTGTGGACTAGAACGGTACAGCTCAATTCTAATAACAGTTGAGAAGGCTGCATAGGGAGGGTACATCTTGAATACATTGTCAAGAGGTCAACTTTTCAGGTAATATGACTATACCTGGGAATCGGAGAATAGGTGGGCCCCCTCCGTTAGCTCTACTACTTCTCCTCTCCAGGCAGCTTCCTAGTTTGAGGCATCTGTAACTGTATGCGACATCACAGAAACGTAACCATATCATTCAGATACTATCATCACAGAAACGTAACCATGTCATTCAGTTACTATCATCTGGTTGTAGATGAAAGAAACTCACTGTCTGATATTACCCGTTGTCCGATACTACCCAACTCTCCCCTACTTAATAGGGGGAATACTTCCTTCAAAATGTACATCGCTTTGCTCTGGTCGATTTCTTAAATTGTCCAGCACTGGAATTCATATTAGTAAATGCATAATAATAGTAATGTGTCCTTTCTTTTTAAATATAACCTTGCCAGAGCTGCCAGCCGGCACTGACAATGGATGGATGTGACCCGACCGGCAGCAAAGCCAGGAATCAAACGCGAGCACAGCTACAAAAGGAAGTGAGCCTAATTAATTAACAGTTTTCATTTATAAAGCTGCCATGCGCAGACTGGAGTCCGTATTCAAGCCCGGCAGCTTATTGATTGCTAATCACTTTTAAAGGTCATCTCCAGATTCCGACTTACAGGAATCCATACGTCGGCTACACCACATACATACGAAAATACACGCGTATACATGTACAAATAAACATTTACAAGGGGATGATATCTTAAAAAATGTAGAAAATCTTATTTAATCTTAAAGTAATCAAAGGATGTTTAGCAAAAAAGTCAGTTATCCAAAATATCATTTTTGTAAGAATCTTGAAAAAACTTCACAGCATCAAGAATTATTGGTAATTTATACGAACACACTTCTTAGTTATTGGATTATATACGGTAATTAATTAAAATGTTTCTCAGTGAAACGTACAGCAGAGTCCGTATAGGTCAATTTCTGTCAGATGCGTTTCCGATTCACTGCGGGCTAAAGCAAGGAGATGCACTATCACCTTTACTTTTTAACTTCGCTCTAGAATATGCCATTAGGAAAGTCCAGGATAACAGAGAGGGTTTGGAATTGAACGGGTTACATCAGCTGCTTGTCTATGCGGATGACGTGAATATGTTAGGAGAAAATCCACAAACGATTAGGGAAAACACGGGAATTTTACTGGAAGCAAGTAAAGAAATAGGTTTGGAAGTAAATCCCGAAAAGACAAAGTATATGATTATGTCTCGTGACCAGAATATTGTATGCGATGGAAATGTGAAAATTGGAAATTTATCTCTTGTAGAGGTGGAAAAATTCAAATGCCTGGGAGCAACAGTAACAAATATAAATGATACTCGGGAGGAAATTAAACACAGAATAAATATGGGAAATGCCTGTTATTATTCTGTTGAGAAGCTTTTGTCATCCAGTCTGCTGTCAAAAAATCTGAAAGTTAGAATTTATAAAACAGTTATATTACCGGTTGTTCTTTATGGTTGTGAAACTTGGACTCTCACTTTGAGAGAGGAACATAGGTTAAGGGTGTTTGAGAATAAGGTGCTTAGGGAAATATTTGGGGCTACGAGGGATGAAATTACAGGAAAATGGAGAAAGTTACACAACACAGAACTGTACCCACTGTATTCTTCACCTGGCATAATTAGGAACATTAAATCCAGACGTTTGAGATGGGCAGGGCATGTAGCACGTATGGACGAATCCAGAAATGCATATAGAGTGTTAGTTGCGAGGCCGGAGGGAAAAAGACCTTTGGGGAGGCCGAGACGTAGATGGGAGGATAATATTAAAATGGATTTGAGGGAGGTGGGATATGATGATAGAGAATGGATTAATCTTGCTCGGATAGGGACCGATGGCGGGCTTATGTGAGGGCAGCAATGAACCTCCTGGTTCCTTAAAAGTCAGTAAGCAAGTAGGTATACAGTATGTTGTTTGCACATAACGAATAATATCTGGATAATGGGAGCAAAAAATCCTTTAGACAAATTACATTTTTAATTGAAAAGATACAAATTCACAATGCAAAATGCAGCTGTCAGTCGGTGCGATGGTGCTGCCAGCACTGTGTAGATCAATGAAACCTGGACAACTGACATTCTTGCAAGAAATATTGTGGACTACTGACATTTTAACAGAAACATAATTTTTAGAAGTCATTCGACAATGTACTATTGGCGTTTTCAAAGATCTGAATACTTGTGTCCATGCATGTCCCAGAGAACCATCAGATGGCCGCTCTAACTGACATTACCAGATTTTGGACAACAGACGTTTTTGCTAAACATATTTATTTTGCGTTTAATTTCCTCCCGAGTGGTATTTATATTTGTTAGTGCTGCACCAAGATATTTCAATTTTTCCACCTCTTCGAAGGATAAATTTCCTTTTATATTTCCATTTTGTACAATGTTCTGGTCACGAGACATAATCATATAATTTGTCCTTTCGGGATTTACTTCCAAACCTATTGCTTTACTTGCTTTCAGTAAAATTCCCGTGTTTTCCCTAATCGTTCGTGGATTTTCTCCTAACATATTCACGTCATTCACATAGACAAGCAGCTGATGTAACCCGTTCAATTCCAAACCCTCTCTGTTATCCTGGACTTTTCTAATGACATATTCGAGAGCAGATATGTCAATTGATGCCCACAGGAGCAAGCGCGCGCTTTAGAGCTCAGGAGAGACTGAGCGCTTTACAGCGGAAAGGAAAGAGACAGACGAAAGAGGTGGTATATGCCGCTTGGTGGAGCTATATTCAGGGATGGCCAGCACTGATTCAATAGATAAAGGGAAGACAACTTATTAAAACTGTATCCATGTTAATTTTTAGATTTGTCTGAGAAGTATAAGTGCATTATAAGAATGTAAGTTTTAATTTTAATGCTCATTTTTCACAAGTTTGATTTTTTTATTCAAAAGAAATATTTTCTCAACTTTTCGTATAGAAAAGTGAAATTTTCAGGTATGGGCCTATTTATTTAGTAGCCTTACAGAATGTTTTCGTAAATCTAATATACCGTATATACGTATTACTGAAGATAGTGTATTGAACATTTTGAAAATGTTCGCATGGAAATTGTTTGTAAGGAAATGAATTAACAAAGCAACTACTGTTACATCATAAGCAAAAGATACGTGCCCATGTGTTGTAAAAATGTCAGCTCTATAGCTTCAGCAGATTTCGAGAAAATAATTTAATATTCTGATGATAGGAAGTTGCTCACAAATATCACCTTAAAAGCATAATGCGATAAGAGTTTTGTTATGCAATATTAGTTACACTTAAAACAGATACAGCACCTAGGTAACTTTGCGTTGTACTGTAATATTGTTTTGATTAGTTTATTGATTACTTTTGTAAGGCTAAAGATACCATCAATATAAATTCCAACTTAACATGTCATACTCAATCTCTTTCTTTGGAATATCTCTTTCTTTATGAATGATGTGTTTCATCCACTTAATACAGTATAATATTATACTACTATGGAATTTAAGTGAATATTCCTTCTTAACTCTCTATTATGTTATTAAGATTTAAAACACAAGTGCAATATTAAGAAATCAGTGTTAGTACTTTTGTTTTACAGACAATATAGATAATATTAAACAGAAAGAAGCCATATAAAAATAACGACATAAAATTTCACGTTCCGTTTGAAGTTTGTGCACCACTGTTTTCTTAATCCAACAGGTTGCTTATTCATATACACAACCCTTCCTCTTTCCATACTTAGCGCTTGCTGCCCGCGCACGACGCGTCAAGGTCAGAAAAATGCGCTTGCTTTGACATCACTGTTCTAGAGCAAAGTTAAAAAGTAAAGGTGATAGTGCATCTCCTTGCTTTAGCCCGCAGTGAATAGAAAAAGCATCAGACAGAAACTGGCCTATAAGGAATACAATTACACATAAATAGGAAAATCAATTACATAAAAATAAATCGTGTTAATTTACTCTGTACCACAGTTACGCCGACAATGTTTACTGTAGTAAAACCTAACTGTACAAAACTGGCTATCTGTGTCTTAGGTAAACCTTAAAACATTCTTGAAAAGTACTGAATGTCACAGCGAAACAATTTCCGATTTATAGTATTCTCAACAGATGTAGGATATGTGTACACCCCCAGTGAGTTCTTAAGGATTAAATCTGTAACTCAATTTCCCTGAAAATGGGATCTCTGGAGGTCGGAGTAAAGTTCCCTCAGGTGTTCGCCCTCCCCCCAGAGGAGGCAGAACTGCACAAGATAGCGCTACCTTGCTACCCCTGCATGTGAGGAACCGCCGCCGCTCCAAAATGTTTGCGGCTCTGAAAGGTTGCCGACCTCAGCGCAGAGACCCGTGACTCACCGCGGGAGCGAAGGTGACGTGGCCTTCCATTCTGACGTCAAGTTATGGTATTGATTCCCATGCACTGGTCATCGATCTTCCTTGTAGTTGTACGAGAACCGCTGCTATCCTCTGGTACGTTTTACGTCCTCTTATGGTAAGCAAGGATAAAAGTTATCAGTCACTATTAAGTAGTGACATGTAAATGAAATGTGATATTAGTACGCATGAATGAAAAAAAAAGTACGCACGGATTAAAAGAACTGCTTATTTTAAACTCTGTCATGTAAAATTACTGCTGTCATTCTTATATGCAGTTCAAAGACGATGAACATTAAAAACAATTTGTAGGAAAATAGATGGAAGTGGGGTTTACATAGAAATTACAATGACACAATTTATCCACCATATACTGGGTGGCCAATAAGCCACACAGTGTTGCCAAATCAGTCGATTTCCGGCTGATTCCAGCAGATTTTAATTTATTTAAACCCGGAAAATATCCTTGACAGCGGACAGCCGAAAATCTGGCAATTTTTTACATTGCTTAATTGACTCCATTATTTTAATAATAATAGTTTTATATTCCCCATTCTCCTGTAACTTCATCCCTCTTAGCCCCAAATATTTTCCTAAGCACCTTATTCTCAAACACCCTTAACCTATGTTCCTCTCTCACAGCGAGAGTCCAAGTTTCACAACCATACAGAAGAACCGGTAATATAACTGTTTTATAAATTCTAACTTTTAGATTTTTTGACAGGAGACTGGATGACAAAAGCTTGTCAACCGAATAATAACAGGCATTTCCCATATTTATTCTGCATTTAATTTCCTCCCGAGTGTCATTTATATTTGTTACTGTTGCTCCAAGATATTTGAATTTTTCCACCTCTTCGAAGGATAAATCTCCAATTTTTATATTTCTATTTCGTACAATATTCCCGTCACGAGACATAATCATATACTTTGTCTTTTCGGGATTTACTTCCAAACCGATCGCTTTACTTGCTTCAAGTAAAATTTCCGTGTTTTCCCTAATCGTTTGTGTATTTTCTCCTAACATATTCACGTCATCCGCATAGTCAAGAAGCTGATGTAACCCGTTCAATTTCTAAACCCTGCCTGTTATCCTGAACTTTCCTAATGGCATATTCTAGGTAAAGCGAAGTTAAAAAGTAAAGGTGATAGTGCATCTTCTTGCTTTAACCCGCAGTGAATTGAAAAAGCATCAGATAGTATTCTTCACCTGACATAATTAGGAACATTAAATCCAGACGTTTGAGATGGGCAGGGCATGTAGCACGTATGGGCGAATCCAGAAATGCATATAGAGTGTTAGTTGGGAGACCGGAGGGAAAAAGACCTTTAGGGAGGCCGAGACGTAGATGGGAGGATAATATTAAAATGGATTTGAGGGAGGTGGGATATGATGATAGACACTGGATTAACCTTGCACAGGATAGGGACCGATGGAGGGCTTATGTGAGGGCGGCAATGAACCTTCGGGTTCCTTAAAAGCCATTTGCAAGTAAGTAAGTTTTATTTTCCCTGGCAGAGTTAAGGCCATCAGGCCTTCTCTTCCACTCAAACAGGAGTGAAATTATTAATTGGCTAGAAATGTTAAATGTTATGTTTTATTTAACGACGCTCGCAACTGCAGAAGTTATATCAGCGTCGCCGGATGTGCCGGAATTTTGTCCTGCAGGAGTTCTTTTACATGCCAGTAAATCTACTGACATGAACCTGTCGCATTTAAGTACACTTAAATGCCATCGACTCTGACCCAGGATCGAACCCGCAACCAGCCAGCGCTATACCAAGTCGCCAACCAGGTCGACTAATTGGCTAGAATTATTCCCCTAGTAAAACTACATTGCTTAAACAAAAATGTACTGTATGTCTTTCCTATTTTCTGCCTTCCTCTTTGTCTCCTCTATCCACATATCTTAATGTCGTCTATCATCTGATATCTTTTTCTGCCCCGAACTCTTCTCCCGTTCACCATTCCTTCCAGTGCATCCTCCAGCAGGCAGTTTCTTCTCAACCAGTGACTTCAACAAGCCCTCTTTCTGATCAGTTTCAGCATCATTCTTTCTTCATCCACTCTTTCCAACAGAGCTTCGTTTCTTACTCAGTCTGTCCATTTCACACTCTCCATTCTTCTCCATAACCACATTTCAAATGCTTCTATTCGCCTCTCTTCACTTCGTCGTAATGTCCATATTTCTGCCCCATATAAAGCCACACTCCACACTAAGCACTTCACTAGTCTCTTCCTTAGTTCTTTTTCCAGAGGTCCGCAGAAGATGCTCCTTTTTCTATTAAAAGCTTCCTTTGCCATTGCTATCCTCCTTTTGACTTCCTGGCAGCAGCTCATGTTACTGATCTACTGCCGAGAAGTCAAAAGGAGAATAGCAATGGCAAAGGAAGCCTTTTGGACTATGGTTCTTTATTTTAAGAAATCTTTCAATTATATTGTTCTCGTATGGAATAGTTGTTGCACGATAGCTATGGTGTCATTCCACAATAACTAGCTTGTGCATCATACATGTGTTCATCCTCTACATGTGTGGAATGTTTTCCTTAAGGGGAGAGGATGGTATTTTTTGGTGAAAAATGTGCAAATTTTGAAAAAAAAAAAATTGTTTTCTTTAAAATACCCTGTGATATGTGTGGAATGCATTGCATAACATTTTGTGGGTATTTGTACCTTATCGGATGTTGAGTCACCATTTTTAAACTTCCTGCGTTATGGATTTTTAAATCACTCGCCCACTTTTATTGTTGTTTCCGGTAAAGTAAATTTTCAAAAAAAAAATTTTTCTTTAAAATACTCTTTGATATGTGTGGAAATCACTGCATAACATTTTGTGGGTATTTGTGCCCTTATCGGATGTTGAGTCACCATTTTTAAACTTCCTGCGCTATGGATTTTTAAATAACTCGCCCACTTTTATCGGTTTCCAATAACTTCATTTCTTTTGCTACATTGCCAGACAAAAATGGATATAATTTCTAAACTATTGAAGATACATGCATGAAATTTAGAACACGCATTCTTTAGACTATTGGGGAACGTTTCTCTATAACAGAATTTTGTTAATTGATTTCATTTTAAAAATACGTCCGTTTGTTTGCAAGAAAGGAAATCAGGAAATTGTTATTAAATTTTAATTGTTTATTTTACAAACGTAGGGACTAATATCAAAATTCTGTTACAGACAGTTTGTAGAACATGCTTTTGCAAATACATGGCAAAAAAAAAGTTTGAATCTATCTTTTTTTTTATTTTATTGGGTTATTTTACGACGCTGTATCAACATCTACGTTATTTAGCGTCTGAATGATATGAAGGTGATAATGCCGGTGAAATGATTCTCGGGTCCAGCACCGAAAGCTACCCAGCATTTGCTCGTATTGGGTTGAGGGAAAACCCCGGAAAAAACCTCAACCAGGTAAATTGCCCCGACCGGGATTCGAACCCGGGCCACCCGGTTTCGCGGCCAGACGCGCTGACCGTTACTCCACAGGTGTGGACTGAATCTATCTTTAAAAACGGTTTAGATATATCGGTTTTAGTACAATCCTGCATTGGATATTTTTTTTTTTTCAAATTTGGGCCCCCAAATATATATATATATATATATATTTTTTTTATATTTATATTTGGTTGAGTTCCTACAGCTATGAGCTCTCTACATATAAAAAGTTAATATTTTACACCAAATAGGAAAAAAGTTTTAAAAAATATCATCCTCTCTCCTTAAGTTGTGACATACTTTTCTGTCACACTCTGTATATAGCAACGACGAAAATGTCACATCATGGCGTTTGTTTCACCAAGCTCCGTTCGCAAATCTTCACATTACAAACATTCTGAACCTTTGCTGCACAATGTTCTGACTACGCAAAATGCCTGACTTGCTGACGCCCAGGCTGCAGGTAGAGTCAGCAGTCGATAATATCCACCAATTAAAAGTTGTTGCGTCATTGGCTCGCCGAATACTCCATAAAAGATGAGCGCAGCGAGTCCGGGCTCCACTCGCACACGATGAAATTTTAAGCGCTCCAATATTTGTCTGCTGGAGTCATTTCACAACCCGGCCTTTGATCCCACATTTTGGCTGCTGATTTATTCATGCGTCTCTGCAGCATTACTTTCTGTTATGTTTAGTATGGAACAACAGCAACGACTGCCCTCTGTAACTGCCTCATCCGCGTATTTTGTTCCTTTGGCCACAGCCACTGCCATCGTGATCTAGGTTGTGTGACGTCACTCGATGAGTCGGGCTTTTCTATTTGAGTATACGGAGCTGAGTGAAATATATTACTTTATAGCGTGTCGGCGCTCAATTTTATTTAGTGTAATGTGTGTATAAGACCCCTTCACACTTCTTATTGCATAATATGTTGCAGAAATAATTACAAAACTGTGTTATTTTAATGTGAACGGAGTTTTACATGTTAACATAACCTGGTTACATCAACATTTTAAGTTTGAAATGGAAGCTATTCTGAGATTTAATAAAGAAGAATTATTTATATTGTGATTTTAATTTAGCACGTCTACCTTCCTTACTTGTAGGTACAAAATTTACCACAGTCCCTCCTATGAAATTAGTGTATGTACAGTTGTGTGTTAATCTGGTAGGTTAGATAAATACAATTCATTACAACCCAGTACAGTAGGGAACAAATAAATAATACAATTAAATGTTTATTGAATGTAATATGTGCATAAGTTCCATTTATGTGTTGCATAATGTGGCAGGAATAATAAATAAAACTGTGTCATTTTTATGTGAAGAGAATTTACCATGTTAACATAACCTATCTGCGTCAACATTTTAGGCTGTTTTGAGATTTAATAAAGAAGAATATATTTTTAGGATAAACTTCAGAACACGGTTACCGTCCTTACTTATAGGTAGAAAATTCACCACAGTCCCTCCTATGATATGTACATACGTTATATTACTTAGTAGCGCTAAGGTATAGGTTCGGTAATTTCTGAACTGAAAACAGTTGAATTTATTTTTGTGGAGATGCATTTGATCCTATAAGCAAGGCATATTAAACTCCTGAACGAACCGAACTAATTTGTATATGCAAGATGTATGAATACGAAGGCAACTACCTCAGCGCTAGTTTAGCCCTAGTAACATATTAAACTAATCAGACTTCAGACTGGAGTACCGTCTGAAACGAATAAATACAATTGAAGTGTAGACAAATTGCATTTATAAGTTATACGTAGCGTTATGCTTAATTATAATGCATAATTGCGAATATGGAAATAAGGCAAGTACTGATAGAGTAAACATAACCTATAACTTCAACACATTAAAATATGCGTGCGATGCAACTGAAAATTGTTGAAACGTGAATAAATGAATGGGGAATTGGATGTGTAAGAATTTCGTAATGAAGCATGAGTGCTTTATTTCAACTAATTACAATTCTAGATACTGTAACAGTAATGAAAACTATAGGGTATAATTTTTCGTAATATACTAACTATATGTATCTCGTTTTTAGTTCAAATTGTGCATATTATCAAACGTCGTATTATTTACTCGTATAATGTAGGTTATTCACAAATAAAAAGGGCGCAATAATTTACATTTAATAAGACAAATACGGTAAACTAACAATAATGGATTAGACAAGAGTAACATCGGTAACGCTGCACTTAGGCCTAATCACAACTTACTTTACATGCCAGGCAATGTTTCACTTTCACGTATCTATTATTACACATATTTAGCCTACTGTTTATAAGACCAAAATTTCACTTAACCACATAAGGGCGCAATATTTAATCGAAATAAAGGCAGGTATTACACATACGAACTTTGCCTGCAACAACGTAATTTTCACGCCAAAAATAATATTATACCTTAAATTGCAAGTAAATTGTGTCTCAAGCGTCTCACAATCACTGTTTAAAATTTTAGTGACGCAATTACACCGCATTTCAGAGAAATATATGTTATTCTTCATGCACTGCAACTAATTCATATGGTTGAAATACCGCCCTTCGCGATCAGCTGTTAAGCGAGTCACGTGGTCTGCCTTACGGCCTGTATTAGATCACGATGACAGTGCCACAGCCCGTACTACTCCTGCGATGCAATGCCAGGTCCTAGCCAGTGTTGCCAATCAGCGGTTTTCCCGCTAAATATAGCTTTTTTGGATAACCGTCTCGTGGGTAAAATTATATTATCCCGCTTAGCGGGAATACTAGCGGTTTTTAATCTTTAAAGTTTCTGAAATGAAATTCGTATTAGTATTATAAGCGGCTTTCATAATTACATTTAATTCGTTCAGTGTGTGTTCTGTGAAATAATGGATGTGCTAATATAGTGATAATTCCATATTATATATGTTACCGTTAAAACCCGAAATCCGTCAAAATCAGTTTCAGCAAATAAAGATACAAAGTGAGTTTTCGTATGATCTAGAATCATGCCAGGTTAGGTTTGGTTTGTTTAGGATTTTGTTTGGTAAAAGCCTAAACAAAAAACTATACAAACCAAACTTAACCTGTCATTGATTCTAGATCTTACGAAAATTCGCTTTCTGTCTACAGTATCTATATTTTAAAATTAGTTTTTACTAGTTGAAACTGGTTTTGTCGGATTTTGGGTTTTAACGGTAACATATAGTCTATCGTGCAATAAGAATTTAAATATGTTGTGTCTGTGATAAAAGTGTTCAAAATTGCTTTATAGCGCCACATTGGCAATGATAATAGCGTGCAATATTCGTTACATTGGCGGGTGGATGCTCTACCTTGACCGTTATTATTATTATTATTATTATTATTATTATTATTATTATCGAATAATAAGTATACATTAAAATCTAGAGATATTTGTTCGAAAATCGCGGGTTTTCGAAAGTTATCTAGCGGGATTATACGAACAACTGTTGGCAACACTGGTCCTAGCCACCTTATTAGAATGAAAACGTGCTACATAACGTGAAAATGAACTCAAGACATTGAAAAGGGGCAAGTTTCTTAAGAAGTCACTTAATACAGTGTTTTTCACGGATATGGAGGGACTGTCCTTAATAGCCAAAGGTTTTTCTTGACCACATTTCTGGAAAGCCTGCCCTCCGTTACTGTTTCTGATTTAGGTATAATAAGGGTTGAAAAGAAGTTACTGTTTGTACTTCAGTTCCTGTTGTGTGAAGATACTACGGATACAACCAGTTTGCTACTTCAAACAGTTAGGTGCGTATCGTGGCCTATGAACTCATGAACAATGTAAATCTTAAGTGTAACTCCTATCTTTTGACAAATGATTGTCTTATTTAGCTTCATTGATGGAAGAGGGAACCATATTCGATCCTGAAGTAAAGAGCTTATACAGGGTGGAAGTGAAATAACCATGCAGATTGAATAGGAACAGAAAACGTAATTACATTTCTTGATTAAATGCACAGTTAATTAGAAAATTAAGTTGGAAATTGCAGCAGTCTGGCAACATCGCCGCTGACATAGTTATCTTTCTGCTCGTGATAAAGATGTCAGAGTCAACGAACTCAGGTCTGTCTCTATGCGAGTCTCCTTCTCTCGCTACGACGACGTTGCAATCTGCTCGCATCGTTCAGTAGCTTGAAATGAGTGGTTTTAAAATTAAATTTACACGAAAAACGTCCACGCTATGGAAATAGGCAAGAGGGATAAATGATTCTATCGATATGAATAAAATCCTACTCACAATATTTACCGAGTAAAAGGGTGTTAAACATTTGGGCGGGAGGAGGGAATATATATATTTTAGAAGACTATGAGCTTTCCACAAATATGGTATTACACTTTATTGTTATATACAACATGAGCTTGCTCTGAAAATTTGCTGGATTAACTCCCTTACACCCTGTGATGCGGTAAACCTATGATATCCGTCATTGAAGTGTATAAAAGAACCACTAAAGTCACTGCAATTAGTGACAGTTCTTTGAGCAGAATTCTTGGGAAAGAAACAGGCGGATTAACAGGATTAACAGTAGGCTATATTTGATTAGGAAAGCCTTTTCACCTGTTACAGTTAACACTTGAACACCAGCGTCTGGTGCAGCTATTATTTTGACCATGTTGTTATTCCACTCTAATAGAATCGTATTGTGTCATCTCATGTGGAATGGAGATAACCTCTGCCCCTACCGGGAATCGAACTACGGATAGCTTGACTAGGCAGCGTACATTCTATCCGCTGTGCGACAATGGCGACCACATAATTTTGCTTCGTCATGAAAACTTTCTCATAAAATGTTTACCTTGAAGATAGACGCCCATAATTTAAAGAAAAAATAAGCATAACGATAGATTGCTTAGCAACAAGCTGTTACTGCGTGTCGCATTCTTCTTTTCCCCGTCGGTCAGCAGAATACTATGTCAACAACTGTTTCCATTCATAGTAAAGCCGCTTGTTTGACAAATGATACATAGCGTCCGAAAAATCCCTCACCATAGGACTAACTACAGTATGTTGTTTAAAACACTAGTCACAAAGCCTCGTGATATGGCGCGGCATTCATTCTCGATACTTTTGGCTAGATATTCCATGTATCTAATCTTGACTCTGCAAACCCGTGACCTAGCATTCCCAGAAATGTCCAGGGGGTTCGATTTTTGGAGCACGGAGCCCAATGGACAGGACCTCTGCGACCAATCCAATGGAAAAGATACAGTAAAATCACACATAAAATCTGTGGCCGGGAGGAAAAAGGTCTTAAGTAAAAATGTTACACTTTTTAGGAGAACAATAGAAAGATTGAAATTGGTGTCAATTATAGAGTTTTTTTTTAATTAAGAGTTTTTTCCTGGATATTAGTTGTTTATATTTCTTCTAAAATAGGTAATGTTGCTCATTTAACAATTTTCTTGATTATTTCCAAATATAGCCTCACTTAAGCCCATTTAAGACAATAAGTCAAACTGAATAGAAGAGACTATTTAAACATAAGACCTTTTCCATGTCAAAATAAATGAGAAATGTAAATTATTAGAAATGCAAAATGGGTCTTAAACAATTATAGGACCGTTTACCCTGGTGCTTAAAGGAAAGGACATCAGTATGTGATAAAATGGCTAAAATACAAGTTAGACCTTTTTAATAGGGAAGCATGGAAAGTAAACATGTGATGGTTTGTAAGGAATAAAGTATTAAATATTCTCAAGTCCTTTATTCTGTGTGTGCTAGATTCCAAAAGTACTTAGGACATTTGGTAACGCTCTATAAATCCAGTCAGGAGTCTTATTTGACTTTAGCCGTTTTACCAGATTGTAGAGAATTGTTTCCGCTTTCAGAATATATAAAAAATCTCATTTTCACAAAATATTGACTTAAGACCTTTTTCCTCCCTGCCACAGAAGTATCATTAGAGCTCGGAAACTGATGAAATATCATCATCTTTCATAGACATCACAAATAATGCAGGATGCAATACATAGTCGCTTCACTTCAACACGAATTAATATAACCTAATTTTATTCTGCATTTTTTTGGTCTTTTCTTGTCTATTGGCCATTTTTTAGCAAATGTCCTACTTTTTGTTGCATTTTTGCCCTTTTCCGTTTATGAAAGTACATTTTCTTTACGGTGTAGTCGTAGTCTATATTCGGGAACCTACTGTAGATTGCTTACGCAATTCGATTGCTTCTTTATACAAGAATTTTCCTTATGATTGCAACAACCTTGACTCTTGACCAGGACTGTTTCATGCTTTTCCCCATTCAGCGCAACAGAACAAATACTGCAGCCGCAATGCCTGCAATCAGCATACCGTATCATCCAAGTGAAGACGAAACAATTCCGAAAGTAAAAGAAAGCAAAGTTGTTTTTTTTTTTGCGACAGTCAGTGGCTGAATTTGTTGACAACATATTTTCCAGAAATGGAAGTACACTATTTTGCTTGTATTTTACTATTAAAATCATGGTTACTTTTCTTTTTTTAAATTTCAATGTCACATTTTCAAAAATTTAAGATCATTTTATAGGTAATTTTTCTGTGATTTTTAGGTCATCAACCTTCCGAGCCCTACACGTAAGCCTACTGTGATTTCTCCTATGGTGCGGAACATTTCGGAAACCCTGTACAAAAAAACTTCGTTATAAACAGAAGAGAAGCTTTCTTTTTTAAACCGGTTATTTAACAACGCTGTATAAACTACGATGTTATCTATCTTCCATCAAACTGGTGATAGCCAGTTAATTTTACCCGGCATTCGACTGACAGGAAAAACCTCGGAAAAACCCAACCAAATGATCAGCTCAAGCGGGAATGGAACCCACGCTCGCGTTTCACTTGTTATCCCAGAACTAGCTACGCTGATGGAGTTCATTTTCTTGTTTGGATGCACAGTAAATAAATTCTTTCATGTATTTATGTCTTCATTGAAAATAATTTGTAGTAGTATTTATTTATTTAACCTGGTAGAGATAAGGCCGTCAGGCCTTCTCTGCCCCTCTACCAGGAGTTTCCAACTACAATATGAGTAAAAAAATTACAATTAGTATTAAATTTACAATTACAATTAAAATAAAAATTGAAGTACGAAAGTTTACCTGATTAATGAACGCTAGACATTTCATCATAGAGAACAAAGAATATTTTTGTATTTACTGAATTACAAATTGAACCTAGAATAACAAAATTCTATGGTGATGAAATTACCGGATATTGAAATATTTTGTGATAGATTAAGAGAACTATTTACAAGAAGCCATGTCTGAACGAGTCTCAATCACTGACCAAGTGCCTAGTAAGTTTGCGTTTGAATTCAATTTCATTTCAACAGTCCCTGATGCTAGCAGGTAGCGAATTCCAGAGTCTTGGCAGGGCTATTGTGAACGAGGATGAGTATGAGGAGGTGCGATGGGATGGTATTGTTAGTATTGTTTCATGGCGAGAGCGTGTGTTCAGATTGTGGTGGGAAGAAAGGTAAGTGAAGCGAGACGACAGGTACGAAGGAATAGAAGAGTTCAAGATTTCGAAGAGAAGGAGAAGTGAATGTAAATTTCTTTTCTTATCTAGTTTAAGCCAACCTATTGTTTCAGGGATGGGGTAATATGATCATATTTACGAACATTGCTTACAAAACGTACACACAAATTATGAGCACGTTGAAGTTTCGTTTTGTTGTCGCTGGAGAGGTCAGTCAGTAAAATGTCAGCATAGTCAAAATAGGGAAATACAAGCGTCTGCACAAGGGACTTTTTTAAGCAAGAGGGGAGATGAACATTTTAGCACATGGATGATAGAATTTACTTTTGTGCGAGATCGTGCGTATTTGCTTGGTTTCCGCACAAAACCAATCCGCGGAAAGTCTAAAATTCCACATTCAGTATTCCCAACCTAACACACATAACAATTTCCCTCTTCTTACCGCTTAAGTGACATATTGATTTTACTGCTTTAGGCTTTTAACATATTATTTTAGAGACGTTCAACATAGTAATAATTATAAATTGAAACTTACCACTGCAATTTCACCTAAATTGCACTGTTAATTATCGTTTTTTAATATTTGCAAAAATTAAGTAAACTCTACAATTCCACTGAAGTTACTGCATTCGTGATGCAAGTAACATTAAGGAAGCCGTGAAAAAATCAACAAGATTCCAGACTCATCATAGACTGGGGGGGAAAAAAGACAGACGTATATCACGGCCTGCTGGAGTATAGTAAACACAGAAAACATTTTAAAGCAACAATGTTGAAGATACATATTTTTTGTATTGCAAATTTGCCGTCATTGAACAGAAACCAAGATGGAGATTTCATTGCAACTAATTAGAAATTCCTCTTTCAGGTATGTAATAAACGATCTTCGCACAAAATAATGTACGATACACGAGCGGTATGTTTTCTTTCAATTCTCGGAAATTAAAAAAGCTCAACTACGTTTCGCTTTTTCAAACTTTTCCTCGAACATGAAAACTTCAACATACTGCTCTTGTAACGCTTATTACTATTCTGCAGGTAATGTTATTGGAGACATGATAAACAACGCAATTGCGTAATGTAATCAAGATATCCGTGTCGCACAGTCATCAATGCTGCATTAGCAATGCTAACCTAATGCATTTTCCTATTTTTCCCTTGAGACGGTATTAATGGAGTTCGTACCAAGGAGATGCTCTGACGCCTGAACCTCAAGGTAAGACAATACATACACGTGTGATCTACGCCTCGAACACAGATTCTTACCCACACGATAATAAGCAATTAGTAAAAGAGAAAGTGACGGCTGGGTTGTCGGCGTCCTTCTCCAGAACTAGAAGCTTCTGAGGGGAGTTCCCCTCGACAGGCACGGGCGGGGTCCCCAGTGTTGTGCGTGTGGATCAAGAAAGGGGAGTTCGAGACAAAGGGGTGGGCGGACGGGCGGGGTGGAGATTGCCACCAGGGCAATAATTCTATGCCTGGAATAAAATCGCCTCTTAAAAGGAATTCATTCCACTGCGATAAGGATAAGACTAGGCAGTTCTTTGTGGGGGGAACTCTTCAAACACAAAGGAGAGCTGCAGTCTGTAGTGGGGAGAGTAATGGAAGTACTCCAGGAAAACCTTCTCCCAGTTAATACATCCCTCAGGCTCTCCCAACTTAAAGGCTGGGTCTTATATTACAGTATCACCATTATCCTTCAATAAGTAGGCCCAGCGAATAGGGATTATAAAGAATGGGCACTTCGCGTCGATACCTTTGATGTAACCGGACTGATTTCAATGACCTTCAAGCCAGCTAGAGCGTGAGATTCTGCTTTCTGCCTAGAGTTGGCGCTGACATCACACCAGCTAGCAGTCGACACAGCGGAAATATAACACATATAATTAATACATCTAAGTACATTATTTACTCAACTAAAATAAATTGGATCCATAAAATAATAAATCCGTCATTAACTGTAATGTCTAGACTCTAGAGTTCCTTTATAATGAGAGTTGAGACGTTGACCCCAACAACAATTAAAATATGTAATGATTTGATAGCGCTGAAAATGGAAAAACAAAACTCTTACGAGAAGTAAAACCATATACCTATATTATATTATATACAAATATTAAACGAATTTGATACATAATTTTATAATGTATTATATTATTTTATAATATAATTTATGATATCTGAAATATAAAATATTATTATTACAACTAGTTTGTCACTGAGAAATGAGGAAAAGCTGTTAACTTGAATTTATTTGAAGCAAAGCGTTACTGGATTATGCAATAAGGTAGGCGATGTTTGGATCCTGTGTCTCAACTCTATACTCAATTATTATCTTAGCGTATGCTCGATTACACTAACCTCTAGCGCTTGAAAGTGGAACTAAACGCCGGCACGCAGAGAAACAAAACACAGGAAAATTTGCTCAGTGTCCATTCTTTATAACGCCTATTCGCTGGTAGGCCTAGGTGAGTTTAAGGTTGGTTCATTTCTTCTATTATTACAGTAGAACTTGGTTATAGCGACCTCGTTTTGTGCGATACCTCGCCTATAACGTCAAATATTCTGTGGTCCCAACTAATTCCCCATAAAACATATGCTTTCCTACCTTGCTTAATACGACAAACGCATATGCGTCTACCTCGCATATAACGTCATTTTCAAACTCAGTTTGGAATAAGATTTTCTAAGAACCAAAGTATCTTAAGAAATATTTTGTTGAAATCTGACCCTGACAAATTCTTTACAGTCTCCTTCTGTCATAGACCTCTGGAATGCAGGCGGATTCCCCATCCCATTGTAACCTGCCCGAATTCATGCGGTATTAGATCAGTTTCGACAGGAAGTTTTCACTAAGTGCACGCATTTTAACGCAGTATGGCCACTAAAAGACGTGAGTGACGCTTTAGAAGTCATTAGAATTATGAACATTTTCTATGAAGCTAGGTAAGGGAGCAGTGAAATTGCAACTGAAATTATGAACATAGAACGTAATTTAGTCCTAGAAAGTGTGTATTGGGCAAGTAGAAGACAACAGAGTAAAATGACTGATTACTTCACTTCTATGTAAAGTAGTTTGGTGAGTACTGAATAAACTGTTTTAATACAGAATACTCTATTTATAATTCTAGGCCTAGGCCTACGTGTATTTTATTTTTGTTCATTGTAAGCTTAAAAGTCAATACATAAATCTAAAATAAGTCTAATTAAGTTTGTTATTTTTCATTTTCCACCTCACTAGATTGATAATGTGAATCTCGGTTACTACGACACACGTTTATAACAACATAATGTTTAAGGTCCCTTGGATGTCGTTATAACCAAGTTCTACTGTACTTACGAATGGCTTTTAAAGAACTCGGAGGTTCATTGCCGCCAGCGGTCCCTATCCTGAGCAAGATTAATCCAGTCTCTATCATCATACCCCACCTCCCTCAAATCCATTTTAATATTATCTTCCCATCTACGTCTCGGCCTCCCCAAAGGTCTTTTCCCCTCTGGCCTCCCAACTAACACTCTATATGCATTTCTGGATTCTCCCATACGTGCTACATGCCCTGCCCATATCAAACGTCTGGATTTAATGTTCCTAATTATGTTAGGTGAAGAATACAATGTGTGCAGTTCTGTGTTGTGTAACTTTCTCCATTCTCCTGTAACTTCATCCCTTTTAGCCCCAAATATTTTCCTAAGCACCTTATTCTCAAACACCCTTTACGTATGTTCCTCTCTCAAAGTGAGAGTCCAAGTTTCACAACCATACAGAACAACCGGTGATATAACTGTTTTATAAATTCTAGCTTTCAGATTTTTTGACAGCAGACTGGATGATAAAAGCTTTTCAACCGAATAATAACAGGTATTTCCCATATTTATTCTGTGTTTAATTTCCTCCCGAATATCATTTATATTTGTTGCTGTTGCTCCAAGATATTTGAACTTCTCCACCTCTTCAAAAGATAAATTATGATTATGTCTCGTAACGAGAATATTGTACGAAATGGAAATAAAAATGGAATAGTTCATACGTATAGTAATATATTTACTTATATTTTTTCTCATGTATATAATAATAATTAGTAGTATCAGCTTTTTTGAACACATTTGCAGCTCATTTCAAAATTTTAACTTGACAGCCTTGGAATAATTAGAACAGAAACATTAGAGAAAAACGCTGTGTACAGAGACCGGCAGGCTGGCAGACGCCAAAGCAATGGCCATTTTCTCAACAAGAAAAAATAATTTCCTCGAACATTCTCGAAATACATTCTTTAGTAGCATAACAGTACAGTCTCATTACACTCCGTAATTACAAGGCAAACGAAAGTATGACTGTCGATTTGCGCATCGGCCATAATGAAGTCCAGTCCAAGACACATAGCACGCTGCGTAATGGGAGGAGCGCCGGCAATATCAGAAAACTCGGTCCAGTCGCACGCTATTGGTCAATATTTCCTTGGAACCGCAATGCGCTGCTACCACGCATGCGCCAGCTGCTGCCGCTGCTACAATAATCACTCGTTGTAACGCACAAACATTTTTAATTGTCACATCAAAGAAACGCCAGCCAGCAATTCCCATCTTCCTCCGCTTACGACAATCAAACGCTTGTATGTCCCGAGTTATGACCCATTTGTAATCATCAGGAACATTCTGTATAAAGTAATTACCGACAGCGTTGAAAACGTCATGTGTGGGAATGGAGGGAATTTTATTTCCAAAACAATTGTATAGAATATGGTTACCACTGGATGGGAAATTAATTAAGCGATGCAAATGAAGTTTATACTATATAACAACTGCGCTGGATTTGGGCTACTGAAAAAAGAAGAAATAGTCACAATAAAACAATAGCCTGATAAGGAATTGTATATTACAGGAAAAATCTTACGACCATATTCGCAGAACTAGACACAAACATGTTAGAATTTATAGCATGCAAATCCGAAGACTGTTCAACAGAATGAAGATATCGTCGACTTATCGCAACTCAAATACGATTAATTTTGAGATTGTCACACAAATATTCTCTAAATATAAAGATCTTTCGTCGACCTGGGTAGCGTAGTCGGTATAGCGCTGGCTTTCTGTGCTCGAGGTTATGGGTTCGATCCAGGCGCAGGTCGATGGAATTTAAGTTTGCTTAAATGCGACAGGCTCATGTTAGCAGATTTACTGGCATGTAAAAGAACTCCTGCGGGACAAAATTCCGGCACACCGGCAACGCTGATATAACTTCGGCAGTTGCGAGCGTCGTTAAATAAACCATATTTTTTTAAAGATCTTTCTTCTGGAAGTCACATTTCAAATGTTAATACTCACTACCAGAATGCAGTAGTGGCATTCTTGAATTGTCCCATTGGTCTTCGGCGACAATGACTCATTAGTTGCTGTTATTATTCAAGTTTCGGAGCCTTTCTTCTATAATAATAATAATAATAATAATAATAATAATAATAATAATAATAATGGCTTTAATTAACCTGGGAGAGTTAAGGCCGTAAGGCCTTCTCTTACACTCAACCAGGATTAAAACTTGCTTACATAGTTGAACATAAAACTGGATCGGAATTAAGTAATTACATACTGATACAATTTAGGTACATAATGAGATCAAAAGAGGTAGTTACATAAAAATTTACCTCAAAAAATAAAAAATAAACATAGCGGAATACATATTAATGTTGTTAGAATCAAATACGAATCACATAAAAACAGAAGCCGATAATTCAATAAAAAATGCACACAGTAAAAATAAAAATAAACACATATAATGTTATATTTCAAGTTGTGTCATTATTGTTGAAAAATTAGGAAGTACTTATTCATTAGTTCTATATAAAATAATTTAATATTAGGCTAGTACGCACAATGAAAGTTAGCCAAGAAGAAAATTCACCCAAAAAAATTCGCCCAAGAATAATATTAATCCAGGAATATTCGCCCAAAGTGATTACAGCCAACGATTTTCATTCTCACACTCATTCACAGCAAATTCACCCATTGCAATAAAGTTTAGTTCATTTCATAGTAAATACATTTTTAGGAATTCGTTTCCGTGGTAACATTTTGTATTCCGAAATGTGTAAGCGTAGGCTATAGGATTATCTATTTCATTTTCAACATTAAAGTACATAAGATTTGGTGATGATGTGGCGTTGTTAGCAGACGAGGAGACGATACTAAGGAATAATATGCTACTGGAGCTAAATGACAGCTGTGAGCAGTATGGGATGACGATGCAAATAAGACTAAAACCATGGCCATAAGAAAATTAAAGAAGGTAAACGTACTATACGCATTCTAAACGAGGCAGTAGAACAAGGGAACAGCTTCAAATCCAGACTGCAAAATATTTCACAAAAGTATGATGAATTCAAAGCCGAATGACATGTCGTTGAATATTTGCGTGCCTGTGGTTACAAAATTCAAATCTGAAGAAATCCATCCAAGACACGGTTTCTGCAATAAATAGGCCTACAGTTTTTTCAGGAGATATGTGAACCATCCAAAACTTCGTTCCACCTAAATTATTGCATTATCAACTAAAAAAAAAATAATAATAATAATAAAATAATATATTTGAATTTTCTTTCTTCTAATTTTCTCTTGGGTCAATTTATTTGAGTACATTCTCCGATGCGTCAATCGTCCATGGGTCAAACTTCATTTGGGTGAATATTCTTTGTGTCATTAGGAAAGTCCAGGATAACGGAGAGGGTTTGGAATTGAACGGGTTACATCAGCTGCTTGTTTATGCGGATGACGTGAATATGTTAGGAGAAAATCCACAAACGATTCCAGAAAACATGGGAATTTTACTTGAAGAAAGTAAAATGATAGGTTTGGAAGTAAATCCCGAAAAGAAAAAGTATATGACTATGTCTCGTGACCAGAATATTGTACGAAATGGAAAACGTGCGAAATTCAAATATCTGGGAGCAACAGTTACAAATATAAATGGCATTCGGGACGAAATTAAACGCAAAATAAATATTGGAAATCCCTGTTATCATTCGGTTGAAAAGCTTTTGTCATCCAGCCTGCTCTCAAAAAAGCTGAAAGTTAGAATTTATAAAACAGTTATATTACCGGTTGTTCTGTATGGTTGTGAAACTTGGACTCTCACTCTGAGAGAGGAACATAGGTTAAGGGTGTTTGAGAATAAGGTGCTTAGCAAAATATTTGGGGCTAAGAGGGATGAAGTTACAGGAGAATGGAGAAAGTTACACAACACAGAACTGAACGCATTGTATTCTTCACCTGACATAATTAGGAACATTAAATCCAGACGTTTGAGATGGGCAGGGCATGTAGTACGTATGGGCGAATCCAGAAATGCATATAGAGTGTTAGTTGGGAGACCGGAGGGAAAAAGACCTTTAGGGAGGCCGAGACGTAGATGGGAAGATAATATTAAAATGGATTTGAGGGAGGTGGGATATGATGATAGAGACTGGATTAATCTTGCTCAGGATAGGGACCAATGGCGGGCTTATGTGAGGGCGGCAATGAACCTCCGGGTTCCTCAAAAGCCAGTAAGTAAGTAAGTAAGTGTTATTATTGTAACCATTGCGCTAACTTACTAATGGGTAGCCGCTGTTGTGAGCACATTAATATGAAAAATAAATTAACTTATTATTATTATTATTATTATTATTATTATTATTATTATTATTATTACTACTACTACTACTACTACTACTAATACTATTTCAAATGTCATTCATGTACCTACACGGGATAGAACTCCCAACCGTTTGATCAAAGCTATTTCTGGAACCCTGGAAATCCTTTCTGGCTTAGGGCCCCACCATCATAAACATAACACGAACGTAGACTAGACAGCATCAACTAGGGATGCACGAACAGTTGCCTAAAAGTGGGGGCTGCTTGTTATTGTCAAAATTCGGATATTGCAGGGACGTCTGGTCGCGAGCGCAGAGCACGCTGGATGTCGAGTAACAATGCTAATTAACCATAATGAAGGCTTCACTGCGAACTAATGAAAATGCAAATATATCACAACGCAGACCAAGTTTTCAATGGTTGACTGCCAGAGCAGTAAACGGCTTAATCGCAAATGCAAATGGATAAACACAGATTCAGTCCTGCGCAAGCTAGTACAACAAACTGGCTGCTTCCCGTGATGACAGGCTACAACTGCTTTTCACTTCAATAATAATAATAATAATAATAATAATAATAATAATAATAATAATAATAATACTTACTTACTGGCTTTTAAGGAACCCGGAGGTTCATTTCCGCCCTCACATAAGCCCGCCACTGGTCCCTATCCTGAGCAAGATTAATCCAATCTCTACCAACATATCCTACCTCCCTCAAATCCATTTTAATATTATCCTCTCATCTACGTCTCGGCCTCCCCAAAGGTCTTTTCCCCTCTGGCCTCCCAACTAACACTCTATATGCATTTCTGGATTCGCCCATACGTGCTACATGCCCTGCCCATCTCAAACGTCTGGATTTAATGTTCCTAGTTATGTCAGGTGAAGTATACAATCCGTGCAGTTCTGTGTTGTGTAACTTTCTCCATTCTCCTGTAACTTCATCCCTCTTAGCCCCAAATATTTTCCTAAGAACCTTATTCTAAAAAAAACCTCAACGTCTGTTCCTCTCTCAAAGTGAGAGTCCTACTTTCACAACCATACAGAACAACCGGTAATATAACTGTTATATAAATTCTGAATTTCAGATATTTTGACAGCAGACTAGATGACAAAAGCTTCTCAACCGAATAATAACACGCATTTCCCATATTTATTCTGCGTTTAATTTCCTCCCGAGTATCATTTATATTTGTTACTGTTGCTCCAAGATATTTGAATTTTTCCACCTCTTCGAAGGATAAATCTCCAATTTTTATAGTTCCATTTCGTACAATATTCTGGTCACGAGACATAATCATATACTTAGTCTTTTCGGGATTTACTTCCAACCCTATCGCTTTACTTGCTTCAACTAGAATTTCTGCGTTTTCCCTAATAATAATAATAATAATAATAATAATAATAATAATAATAATAATAATAATAATAATAATAATAGCTGCATAGTTAGGAGTCGAATTGAAGTAGGTATATAGGATGAACCGTAAGTAATGCCAAACATTTCAGGGGGTTATTTTTTTTTAGATATTTCAAATAAAAAGTTTAATACAATTTTGCTCATTTTTGCTTCCTTTCCGAGATAAAAATGGTTTTATGTGTAACATTTCCATAGTGTCTTTTTGGAAAGCCATTGATTTAATTCGCAATATACTCAGTCAATTTAAGAGAGCAGTGCATTATGATGATAAATTACTTAAAGAATTTTATTTATATCCTTTAAATATGAAGAAATTTGATTCGAAGTAATGCAACGTATCGTTCTGCAAAGGAATTTTAAAATGTTACAATAAATTCATCTCAATTATTTTACATGCTGTGTGACAGACAAATTTATATTCACGTGTTTCATGAATTCTGTCGAATCAGCGACGTTTCCTTGATTTCAATCCCAGTATTTCAGCCAACACTTTCTTAGCCTTGCTTTATGTTTCACACTGAGAACGCAGACAAATGAATAATGACGCGAGAGAGTCGCAGAAGGCAGTAATATTTTAACACTCTGCATTCTTTAGTAGTGAATTTTATAACCGTAGGGACTTCACATCATCATGCTGTATTGTTGCGTGTCGGGAGGCTGGATTTAATGAGTTGTTAACTTCAAATAAACAGTCTACTTAAAAAAAAAACTACGGGAATTATATTTCAAGTGCACCACTCCCGGATTAATTAACTTGTACGTAGAAAATATGAACAAAATACTGCCAATAGTATAACAGAAATCTTTGTAAACACAGGTAAGACCGCAGAAATGCTCGCAATCACTTTTTGTGATATGAAGTATTTCTATGAAATTTTTCAAATGGTGTATTTCAGCGTTACAACGCATTCTTTTTACACGAAATACAGAGTGATTTATATAGAACTGACGCTTGTCTTTCTTTCTTTATTTCAAAACGAAGGATGCTAGCCACAGTTTGTTATGCCTCAAATGTAGAGTATCTTTGGGAGATTACTAACCTCTATAGCAAATGTTGAAAATGCTTTATTTATTCGGCTGGAAATTCATTTAATGACCAGTTTTTAACGTCAAATTAAGCAGGAGTTTTGATTCCCTGTCACGAGATGCGCAGATGTTTATTCTTTATTCCTCATTGTTGGCAGCTGTTTTCGACATTTTGTTTTAGTCACTGAAAATGCAGTACACATTAAATTAAAAGCTCTACCTTGTGAAGCAATACTGCATTACGAATTCAATTACAGCTACTCAAAGGGCACACCAGAGAGAATTTGGTGTTCGTAATCCCCCCAAAAGAAACACAATACTGGGACTGGTAAACAAATTGGAAACAACTGGATCTCTGAAAGAATATGACAAATATACAGAATAAAGAATAAACATCTGCGCATCTCGTGACAGGGAATCAAAACTCCTGCTTAATATGACGTTAAAAACTGGTCATTAAGTGAATTTCCAGCCGAATAAATAAAGAATTTTCAACATTTGCAATAGAGGTTAGTAATCTCCAAAAGATACTCTACATTTGAGGTATAACAAATTGTGGCTAGCATCATTCGTTTTGAAACAAAGAAAGAAAGAAATGTGTCAGTTCTATATAAATCACTCTCTATAAAGCGGAATGTGTTAATGTGCTCCATATGCCATAATGCATGTCTGCTTATTCAACATTTGTAAACCGATGCATTTTTAATAATTACACATTTATAAACAGTGCTGATATGGGTTACGTGACATACAACGAAAAGAAAATGAATTTCAATTGTTTCCATGGTAACGGGAATAGCTGAAAAACAAATACAGCCATGAACGACTGCCTCTGTGGTCTGGTGGTCGGCATGCTGGCTTCCAGATCTGGAGGTCCCGGGTTCGATTGCCGGGATCGGTTCTCGAGAAATTTTCCTTCTAATAGTAATATGCGTTACAAGAGCGGTATGTTGAAGTTTTCATGTTCGAGGGAAAGTTTGAAAAAGCGAAACGTAGTTGAGCTTTTTTAATTTCCGAGAATTGAAAGAAAACATACCGCTCGTGTATCGTACATTATTTTGTGCGAAGATCGTTTATTACATACCTGAAAGAGGAATTTCTAATTAGTTGCAATGAAATCTCCATCTTGGTTTCTGTTCAATGACGGCAAATTTGCAAAACAAAAATATCTATCTTCAACATTGTTGCTTTAAAATGTTTTCTGTGTTTACTATACTCCAGCAGGCCGTGATATAAGTCTGTTTTTTTTCCCCCACGGTCTGTAAATGCGAACTTAAAACAAACGGTAAGGCTATGTAATGATTTATTTTTCATTTTAATATTTTAACAATATTATTTATATAACATATTGCAGTAATAACATCGGCATCAGGAATCTTGTTTATTTTTTCACGGCTTCCTTAATGTTACTTGCATCACGAATGCAGTAACTTTAGTGGAGTTGTAGAGTTTACTTATTTTTTTAAAATATTTAAAAACAATAATTAACAGTGCAATTTAGGTGAAATTGCAGTGGTAAGTTTCCAATTTATAATTATTACTATATTGAACGTCTCTAAAAATAATATGTTAAAAGCCTAAAGCAGTAAAATCAATATGTCACTTAAGCGGTAAGAAGAGGGAAATTGTTGTGTGTGTTAGGTTGGGAATACTGAATCTGGAAAACAAGCAAATACGCACGATCTCGCACAAAAGAAAGTTTCCTGCGTGCCCAGACTCTGGAAATTTGTACAAACGTGATTGTGATTGCGAGTGTATCAGGTTATTGATGAACCAGTCTTCAAAATATAAAATACAAAATATCAGGAAGGTCGTTGGACAGATATTTGAACACAAGTTTCAACGTCACTTGTTCACATGTAACGCCATCACTTAGCACAAGAGAGTACTAATAGGTGCTAGAGAGTTAACAATTAATTTTAAAAATGGATGGTAATAAGATAAATGAAGAGTTTCGACTTTTACAGTAATCCTTTGCAGAAATCCACAGAACTTCGAATCGATTCCCAGAAGCGAACGAGAAATTTATTTAGCGTATGCTTTGTCTAGCGATAATATCTATCGGGGGACAAGATGCCGGTAGTTGTCAATGATTTCGGTTCAAAAAGATGAGCAAGTAATATGTCGAAGATCTATTTTTATACTAATACATTATGGGACTCCTACTGCCTGCGGTCAGCACGACGCCATTCTGATGACCTGCGATGGCCTCTCCGTTCCATAATCCTCTGCACTGTCATTTCTCTTTTTACAGCGTCTTCTATTCCAGGATTATCGCGGCCTCCTCTTTTTCTCTCTCCAATGGATTTCCAGTTCAATACTCTTCTGGGAAATCTATACTTGTCATCCGACCAAACTCTACCAGTTGTTTCCTTCCAATTTCATGGGTTGCGTCCCTGTCAACTTTCATTATGTCCGTGATTATTTCTCATCTTTTCCTTTCCTCATACGTCTGTAGATGTTTTCCGATACACGACGTTATTAAAAGTCAGAAAACTTTGGTGTCGTCGAAACTGTTAAAAATGTCTACACGAAAATGACGATTAAACATTATTCACAAAATAAAGACAAAACCGAACGGGTTGGCTTAGACGGTTGCCTTTGAGACTCACATTCAGGAGGTCCCAGGTTCAAAATTCGTGGCCGTCGAATCTTACTGGGGTTTTACATGGTTTCTGTCAGTCAACAAAGGCAAATACCGAATTGGAAATTTACATACCAAGATTCATCACCGCCTCAATCACCAATATCATAAACAATAATCAAAATTTATGATAAGTCATATGAACATAAGCCATCTACAACACACAATTTAAAGAGAAAAACAATAGTAAAAACGGCCTAATCACAGTTCCTAAACACGCGATATGACGACAGATATTAAAGCGTGTATAAATAAACTTAACAAAAACAAAAAGACAAAAGAATGCGATATCTTTATGTTAAAAGTTACTAAGACAAAATTAATATATGACTGTCTTTTGTTCTTCAATCATTCCTGAATTCCAAAATGAAGACAGAGTGCAAAATTCATAATTCAAATTTAGGAGTCCTAATTCTTCTTAGAAAATTGGAAAATTGTCTACTGCATTATGTCAATGTACGAAAAATAAACGCAATAGCAATAACACACTTAAGAAATTTTGAGCAGCTTTCATTTGTTACATTTAGAAATAAAGTTGTCATAGCAACTAAAAGGAAACAACTGAAAACTATCATCGTGAGCCTAAACCCCATTCTTTACATAAAAATGAAAACACTTTCATCCACAAAAAAGGGAAAAGCTACTAATCTATACTAATAATAAATCTGTAGCCGAAATTTTTCTGGTCATTTTCGATTTTCCAAAAACAATTGATGTTAACATGTATAATTAACCATCCCATCCTGAAACCGAAATTCGCTTTTTTTAAATTTTTGTTTGTATGTCTGTCTGGATGTTTGTTACCTTTTCACGCGATAATGGCTGAACCGATTTATATGAAAATTGGAATATAAATTAAGTTCATTGTAACTTAGATTTTAGGCAATATGGCATTCAAAATACTTTATTTAAAAGGGGGGTTATAAGGGGGCCTGAATTAAATAAATCGAAATATCTCACTTATTATTGATTTTTGTGAAAAATGTTACATAACAAAAATTTCTTTAAAAATCATTTCCGATAAGTTTTATTCTTTGAAAAATTTTGATAGGACTGATATTTAATGAGATAAATGAGTTTTAAAATTAAAATAACTGCCATCTAAGGCCGTGTAATGAAATAAACAAATGACTTCGTCTATAAGGGGCCTTGGTCAACAACAATCGAAAGCTATGAATCATAGCCTACAGAAAATGTTTCTGTGTTTGTATGAAGCAATATCGGAAGCTAAATTAACCGATTTGTATAATTAATTATTATTTCACCATTGGAAAGTGTAGTTTCTCTGGATGGACATAACGCTATAATGTTATTACAGTAACTTGTGAGTGAATTGAGGACAGGTAAGATTAAAATAGCTTCTTATGCACAGAAAACTTGATAGGTTATTCTGTATATTCATTTCCTGTATTTCTTATAATAATGTTTATGAACATATTCATTTTTATCTCAGAGAATTAACGAACAACGAGAGTGTATTGATTTAGTATGCAGTAATAGTACGTTAGCTTAGCAATCCATTATTTAATAATTCAAATTTTAACTATGCACAATTGAATCGTGTTAAAATACATAAAATATATATGCAATAAATGCAATGCAAAAAAATTGGGTAATGAGCCAAGCAGATTATGTTGCGCTTTGTAAAAGTTGTTCCTCCTGAGATTCAAGAGCTCCCACAACAAATTAAAAACTTTCTAATTCGAGTACATCCGTTATCAACACACTTTTTCATAATATAATATAATATAATATAAACATAATAATAAATGTGTAGCCAAAATTTTTCTGTTAATTTTCGCTTTTCCAAAAATAATTGGTAATAACAATTAAGAAACATGTTAAAGGAATTGTCATTGAACCAAATGATTGCTCTCTGGATCAAAATGATCGCATTTTAATATTTTAAATACAATCTAAATTAAGTAACATATGAAACGATTTATCCTTCTATCAAACACGAATGTTCCTTGGATCAAATGTCCTATTTTAATTATGTAATTACTTTATATTTATTCCTAACGGGTGCAGCGGAGCGCACGGGTACGGCTAGTATAAAATAAAAATGAAGACCCACAACAGAATAGAATCATGCTTTTATGTGAGCATTATTTCCAACGACTTCCCCAGAGCCCTGACTTCTGAATGACGTTACACTACAATGGTAACCGATTTATATATAGGAAGGAAAATACAGGGAGCAGAGTGATCAAGGTCCTCAGATGACATTTACAACGTTTAACAAAAGAAACCGCCCACGAGACTTACTTTGATGATGTGATATAAAAAGTTTGTTTGTGGGGGTGCACAAGATCCGGCCTACGATGCAAAGCAGACCTGTAATAACATCCCAGACCTGACTTACGAATATGTTAGCTCGGTGCTCTGATTCGTGACTTGCAGCTGTCGATCATAGAGAATTGCACTGTGTATTACATAGGCCACACACACTCTTTGCATACTCTTCAAAATGCAGCTGAAAGTGGGTTAGCATCAGGCAGCGCATTTGTGTGGTCCCAAACGTACAGCGGATCGAGTAGTTTCTTCTGGTACATCTATTACGTCGCGTGAATGCATAAGCAGGATAAAATTGCAAGCAGATACGCATAGACTATGAATCATAGTACATGATGTTTATGTAAAATTCCAAGTTATGACTATATTGTGATCTGATTCTAATACTGAGTAAGTTGAATTTTCATTCAGAATTTTATGTTACGGTAATATTATTTTAATTTATCAATCTAAGTTATATTTTGTTTAATTATGATCTGTATTTTTTAAATAATTTTCTAAGTGGGCTCGTTTATGAACACAAGTTTGTCCCATTACAATGTCGCTACTCACTAGAGCCTAAATTAATTTAACTTAATTTATAAAATATACAATATTTATTTCTTCTTTATTTTCTTTCTTTCAAAAGAATACCACCAGCAGTCATTGAAAATGTTAAGCAGGAATTTGTTCTGCGTCTTTCACATTGCCAGATCGTAAATAGGCAACGTTTTGAACATTTAATTGGTTGAACATTTACTTCTATAACACATTTATATTAACTATTAATTTTGTTACCATAGCAATGTTTGCTGTAGTCCTATAAAACAATCGATAACTTGTGTAACCATAGAGAATAATAAAATCTTTCAGATGGTATACAGAGATATACAGGATGTAATTTTAAAATGTTTCCGACGACGTCACAACTCCTACAACAATGATATCAAGAATGGTTTGTTTTTGTGAAAAAGTGTCTTTTAAAATACAGGGTGTTAAAAAATAACGTTTACAACGTTTTAGGGATGATAGAGGAGCTAAAAACGAGGTTTTAAGTGACACAAGTTTAGCAGATGCGCCGTTTTGCCGCTAGATGGCCTGAAGGATAGATGACTTGACTTCCGTCACAACACACACACACACACACACTGGTTAGTTCTGTTTGTGTAGGGCCTTATCTGTTGCCTAACAATCTCCGTGGTGGTAATTATTTTGTTTTTCTACGCGACGGCCTACCAGAACTTTTAGAAAATATCCCCATTGAACGAATATGATTTCAGTTTGACGGTGCCCCTACACATTTTTATCGTCGTGTCAGGAACCACCTAAATGCTACATTTCCCGATCGTTGGATTGGCAGGGGTGAGCCGGTACCGTGGCCACCTCGATCACCGGACCTAACCCCACTGGATTTCTTTTTGTGGGGAGACGTGAAACGTTTTGTGTACGAGACATCAATCGATACGGCAGAAGACTTAGTTGCTCGCGTTGTTGAAGCTGCACATGTTATTAGAGACAATGTTGGCCTTTTTGAGCGTTGCAGACACTCCATAGTACGAAGGTACCAGTTGTGCAATGCCTTCAATGGACGGCAGTTTGAACACCACCTCTAAAACGACAATTGGTCTTGTTCTTTATGGATTACACTAACACTTACGTACACAATAAACGGCGCATCTGCCAAAGTTTTGTCACTTACAAAAGATATTTGTTTTTACCTCCTCTATTATCTCTGAAACATTGTAAACGTTATTTCTAACACCCTGTATACTGTTTGACGAGTCCGAGCGTTTTTCGAAAAACATTTCCATTTAGCTGTAGCAGAAAATATGTGTGACTTTTGAAACGCACTGTATATGTGCAAAATTATTATTACTATTATTATTATTATTATTATTATTATTATCATCATCATTACTAGTGAACCTACATGGATGCCCGCCCATCCTATCCTATCCTCGGGGAGCGGCGTCATGCTGCGCCCGACAGCCGGCCGATACTTTGACTGAATACGCTTGTCACACCAGGTGACGGGCTGGTCGCTACACAGCGTGACGGCACAGCTACTCAAAATGCAACAGCTCGGCCGATACCAGCAGTCAGTGTTATAAATCCATTGTCGTCGTCCTCATATTCATCAACAGGTCCCATTTTTCATGACAGAATATTGTTCAAGAAATCACGTTTACAATGGCGCTGAAGTTAAAAATAACTTCAGAGTAAGAAAAATTGCCTAAAATACCAGGAGCATTTCCAGGTCTTTAGCCCTCCATAGATGGCAATGGATTTCTTAAAGACACAACACGAGGCAATTTTGTTATTTTTGGTCCAAAATTACGACTTTCATTTTTATCATTAAATAATACTGGAATATGTATGATAAGACTTTCTTGTGTTAAATTCTATCGTACCTTGTTTACATGTTTCGACCTTTTATGGGTCATCCTCAGAACTGGTCGTTGTTGGCGTTGGCGCCTCTTGTTTTATTTCCTGTGAGGGTGTATTCGTGTGGTGTAATGTAGAATCAAAAAGTGTGTGTGTTCTGAAATTGAGTTGTGTGTTGAAAATTTCGTTGGGGTGTGTTTTCATGTCTGTATATTTCACACCCCACCCCAACACACCCCAACGAAATTCTCAACACACAACTCAATTTCAGAACACACACACTCTTTGACTCTACATTACACCACACGAACACATCCTCACAGGAAATAAAACAAGAGGCGCCAAGACGAACAACGACCAGTTCTGAGGATGACCCATACAAGGTCGAAACATGTAAACCAGGTACGATAGAATTTAACACAAGAAAGTCATATAATACAGTGTTAAAAGTTGTGTAATCAAGATGTAAAATAATACTGCATAAGGTGTAAAATATCCCTCCAACAATTTCCATGCCCATAGAACGTCCAATGTTTTTACATTCATCTATAAACAGCAGTTCCAAACTTATAAACTCATTTTTCTCCGGACAGGTTTTTGTACATGTTCCCTTACTAAAAGTATTCCTATGCTTACAAATGTTGTATTACTGTATACAAAAACTTTAATGACGTGAATTCTGTCTATTTTGAGTGAGAGTTATTTAAATAAAATTATATAAAGGTTGTGGAGTTTATTATTTAACAGAAGCGAGATCATGAATATGAGCAATGAAGAATGATAACCTACATCCGAAACAGAAAAGATCATTATTGTTTATGAATTAAAAATAGACATGCATGAAACTGTTGACAATTTAAAGAATAATAATTCTTTATTTATATACTGGCAGGGTTAAGGCCATAGGGCCTTTTCTTACACTCTACCAGGTCACAAAGTATACAAGCGGTTAAAATTTAACAAAAAGTTAAAGAACAGAATACTAACATATTACAAAACAAATAATAATAATAGCATAATAAAATCGACACTAAACAACATGAAAATAATACCATAATAGAAAAAAGAAAGTAAAATACATTGAAATATAGTAAAAGCAACTCATTTAGTACAAATGGTTAATATGGAAAACGTAAGGAAGAATATATCAAAATGGAATGTAATAAAATAATAAAAAAAAAGAAAAGAAATACGAAAATTAAATAAAATTCACAATAAAAAGGCTATGATAATAAATTCATCTGGTGATAAAGAGAACAAAAAGGGGAAAGGAAGAAAAAAGATATTTATATATTTTTAGGAAACTATCGCAGAGAAAAGGGCTTATAACTGAAAGGAATCAGAATTGAAAAAACGCAATTTATGAAAAAAAAAAAATGTGTAAGTAATAAGAAATGTGTACCTTAAGGAATAATTAGTATTTAATATGTACCGTGTGTACTTTGATTTGATCATGAAGTAACTCAAAGAAAATCAAACATCAGTCCCGTGCATTATCTTCCTAGCATTGAAAAGAAATTGTTACGTATTTTCTTTACATTTGTAAATAACTGAATCGGCCGTTTTATTTCCTATAACGTTTTACATGTTTCAACAGATCTCGTCTCGTGGAGTGAACTTGTCAACTACACTGTCATGGGTTGCTGAAACCTGGATCGCATTGTTGTGTATTATCAAGGCTATCTCTAGAGATAGCCTTGGTATTATCCAACGAACAAACGAATTTCGTAATTCATTTGTTTTGCTGTGTTGCAACGTCCACTTTTCAGAACTCAGATTAAACTTGAACCAAATTAATGAAAAACGAGTTCTGTATTATACAACGCGACAAAGTCGTAATCTTAGTTCATTTTCTGAACTTGGTTCTAAATGGTGTACATTATTTTCCATATTATATTATTTACTTGTTATTGTAATCAAGAAATAATCTTATCAAAATATCACACTAAGTTTTTATATCTATTGGATAAATTAAATTCTCTTGTAATATACGAGGCGTGTTCTTAAAGTAAGTTCCAAAAGGGTGTAGTAAGTAAACGGGAAGATATTTACAAACTGTTTTTGTTGCATTGCATTCCCCACACTTCAATTACTTCTCAACATAATCTCCACCATTATTGAGACATTTATCGAGTCGTGGCACAAGTCTTTCTATCCCCTCATTGTAGAATTCGCCCGCCTGCAATGCGAACCACTCCCGCACTGCTGTTTTCACTTCGTCGCCATCAAAACGTTGACCACCGAGGAACTTCTTGAGGGGCAGGAAGAGATGAAAGTCACTCGGAGCCAAATCCGGGCTGTAGGGGGGATGGTCAATTTGTTCCCAGCCAAATTTCGAGATGAGATTTTGGGTGTCGTCGCCATCAAAACGTTGACCACCGAGGAACTTCTTGAGGTGCAGGAAGAGATGAAAGTCACTCGGAGCCAAATCCGGGCTGTAGGGGGGGATGGTCAATTTGTTCCCAGCCAAATTTCGAGATGAGATTTTGGGTGTCGTCACCATCAAAACGTTGACCACCGAGGAACTTCTTGAGGTGCTGGAAGAGATGAAAGTCACTCGGAACCAAATCCGCTGTAGGGGGGGATGGTCAATTTGTTCCCAGCCAAATTTCGAGATGAGATTTTGGGTGTCGTCGCCATCAAAACGTTGACCACCGAGGAACTTCTTGAGGTGCAGGAAGAGATGAAAGTCACTCGGAGCCAAATCCGGGCTGTAGGGGGGGGATGGTCAATTTGTTCCCAGCCAAATTTCGAGATGAGATTTTGGGTGTCGTCACCATCAAAACGTTGACCACCGAGGAACTTCTTGAGGTGCTGGAAGAGATGAAAGTCACTCGGAACCAAATCCGGGCTGTAGGAGGGATGGTCAATTTGTTCCTGTCCTCATGATTTTTTTCATCGACAGCACGCACCAAATTGTCATTGACCAAAGATGGCCGACCGGTATGCTGCTTGTCATGCACAGAGACGCGGCCCTCTTTGAACTTCCTAACCCATCTCCTGACCATTCCATCACTAATGGCATCATCACCATACACCTCACAAAGTTGACGGTGAACGTCAGCTGGTTTGATGTTTCTAGCATTCAAGAAATGGATAACAGAGCGCATCTCTCAGTCGGCGGGGTGCTCGATCACTTTAAACATTTAAACTGATCATAACTAATCCCACACACGGACTGAAGCTCTGAAACTGCATGCACAGCTTGTTTGAAGATTGAAGAAGAAAATATGCATGCGCAAATTAACGATTGCAGCGATGTGACGGCTATAACTGAAAACGGAACTTACTTTAAGAACACGCCTCGTAAAAATAATTTGTATCTAAAAATCAAACATTTTTGTTACAATGAAGTGACAATTCAGTTAAATTTACGAGTCTATGTAACAAAGTATAAAATTAGTTTTTATACAAAATAACTACCAAATTTATTCTAAATTAATCTCCAGTCATCTGTTTTTATACAACCGGGCCTAAATAGAGAACGGAGCAAGTCGGGCCGCGCAGAAAAGCATGAAATACGGAATTCATCTTGCATTTCTCTTTACAGAAAACTTTGTGATTTTTCTCCCCTTCTTGGTCGAGTATAAATTCTTTGGTCGGCGAGAAAGGGCACATAAGTCAAAAAGTCGATTTTTCTGTTTACCTAATCACATAAGTCTCATATTTTTTCTAATTTTTGAAATAATAAATTTCCTTGTATTTTAAATTGAAAAGGATATTACTTTAACACACATGAATTTCATTATAATACTTATATTCAGTTAAGAGTAAATTAAAAAGAAAGTCTCTCCTGAAAAATTATTATTGTTTTACTTATGTGCCTTTTTCCGCCGACCAAAGAATTGTTTGGGGGAGGTGGGATAAAAAATATCTTCTGGAACGTGACAATATGTGTATGGAGATAAAAAAGGATTATGTTAAAAAAATTATCAATCAACTTTTAATGTTTCTTTTTGTTGTAGAATTATTTTAAAAACTTGCAGATCTAATGCTTACAAAAAGAGCCCAATATTACAAGTTAAGACGGTGAATGTCCTGTTACTACACACCATGTTATACGGTTGTTCACGATCGCTCTGACACTCAAACGTCTATGAGAATCAGTAGCCGTGCTGTCTGCGTAACTTTCTACACAAGTCGTCAGCAGGTCCCCAATAATCTGCCCACACATGCTCAATGGGGTTGTGGTCAGTCGATCGAAACGGACGGACATTCAATATGCCTCATGCAGTAGGTCTGATATGGCAGGGTGAATAGGACTTCCTACAGTGAGAGTTCATGGCTGTAAACGGGTGTGGGGAGCAATATTGGCTACTTTAAAAACAGGTTGCAGCTAGGCTTGTTCGACTGCTAGCGAAATACAGAGAAAACGACGTTTAGAAGGCTGTCATAAAGCGGACAATTAAACAGAAGTCTGTTAATTGAAGGAATTGTAGTAATGTACAACCTATGGTTCCGTTATAAACCTGTAGGAAATAACACAACTCTCAGCATTCATACACAGGGCTCCTACAAAAGACCTTTCCGGCTTCGAACACATGTAATTTACCTTCTATGTATCTGAGGTGCATGGAAATAGCATCAATGGAAAGAGAAACTCAAAAAGTTCAGTTGTGACAACAATTTATTTAAATTCTATTTATTTAAATTTAAATATACAGAATAAAGAATATAATTACAAAACAAACAAGAGAAATAGAAATAAAATAATACAAACAATATAAAAAGAAGATACAGTAGTATTAACAAAATTTGAGACGGAATGAGCAGCGCTCGTGCTCGGTCGCAGTTCAGATGTAATATTAAAATAAAAAGAATAATAATAATAATAAAAATAAATAAGTAAAATAAAATAGGAAATAAAATTTAAATTTCAGCGGCAATGGAATTATATAATATAATATTAACACTAGAGAAGAATAATATCGCACGTGAAAAGTAGGACTAATATATATTTCAAAATTATAGAATACAAATATAATATAGGTTGATTAATTCATACATATAGGCTATAAATTTATTTAATCAGATTGAAGATATTAACACGTTTCTAATTTTCTTGTTATATGTTAGTGGGTTATATGTTAGAAGTTCTGGGTGTAATTTAGTTAAAGCATTGTACAACCGAGGGCCAAAATTAATGCTATGCTTTAGACCAGCAGATGTGAGACATTTAGGTTCTACTAATGTTGAATTAATATTTCGTCTTGTGTCATAATTGTGTGTCTGTAATACAAACTTATTACGATTTTTATGATACAATTTTAACAGTGTATACTTATAAATTTGTTCAATATTAAATACATTAAATTCAGAATAAATTAATTTAGTTGGATAATGTTTCCTAGTTGGTAACACTGCCTCATAATAGCGCATGTGCTATAAACAAATTTGTTCATTGTTGAGGCGAAATGGCTGCTATAGAGGACAGAAAAGCTTGGTTTTCATGTGAACCAGTCGGTTATTAATGTGCAACGGCATTACCGAACAAAGTTTGGTGCAGATCCACCCAGCGGGCCTAGAGTTCGTAAAAGGTACACTGATTTTAAGGCAAGATTCTTCGCAAGGCGTTGCGATTTCATCCGTACCGACTACAGTTGCTACAAGCCCTGAAACCAGAGGACAAAGTGCTACGAAGAAATTTCTGCATAAGTATGCAGACTTTAATTGAAAGCGGTGATGAATTTATTCGTTCCGTGGTGTTTTCTGACGAAGGCACTTTTCATCTTTCTGGTAAGGTGAACAGACATAACCTCAGAATCTGGGGGTCGGAAAATCCGCATTCCTACGTGGAACTTGACTATTGGCTTCATATGTGCCTTGTTACCAAGGACCAAGGGGGGACACATTGAACATCTTTAAGGTAGGTAAGGAATTAAACGTAAATTATATGTGTTCGAAACCAGAAAGGTCTTTTGTAGGAACCCTGTATAAGTACCGATTTTCATAAATACAAAATAGATATCAATATTACATGATTGATTACTTTATGCGAATTTGTGCAAAACTGACACCTAAACACTACAAGCACCAGGCAACATTAATGAAGACAAATATCTTAGCTCTGATCTGTAACGTCTATATTCAACCTACATTAATAGAAAAATGTATACTAATCTGTAGCCGAAATTTTTCTGATAATTTACGATTTTCCAAAAATAATTGGTCCTAACATATATAATTAACAACCCTGAAACCGAAAATCGCTTTTTTGAAATTTTTGTTTGTATGTCTGTCTGTCTGTCTGGATGTTCGTTACCTTTTCACGCGATAATGGCTGAACGGATTTCGATGAAAATTAGAATATAAATTAAGTTCGTCGCAACTTAGATTTTAGGCTATATGGCATTCAAAATACATTATTTAAAAGGGGGGTTATAAGGGGGCCTGAATTAAATAAATCGAAATATCTCGCTTATTATTGATTTTTGTGAAAAATGTTACATAACAAAAGTTTCTTTAAAAATCATTTCCGATAAGTTTTATCCCTTGAAAAATTTTGATAGGACTGATATTTAATGAGATAAATGAGTTTTAAAATTAAAATAACTGCCATCTAAGGCTGTGTAATGAATTAAAAAACAAATGACTTCGTCTATAAGGAGCCTCGGACAGCAACAATCGAAAGCTATGAAAGATAGCCTACAGAGAATGTTTCTGTGTTTGTATGAAGTAATATCGGAAGCTAAATTAACCGATTTGTATAATTAATTATTATTTCACCATTGGAAAGTGTAGTTTCTCTTACTTACTTACTTACAAACTTACAAATGGCTTTTAAGGAACCCGAAGGTTCATTGCCGCCCTCACATAAGCCCGCCAACGGTCCCTATCCTGAGCAAGATTAATCCAGTCTCTATCATCATACCCCACCTCCCTCAAATCCATTTTAATATTATCCTCCCATCTACGTCTCGGCCTCCCTAAAGGTCTTTTTCCCTCCGGTCTCCCAACTAACACTCTATATGCATTTCTGGATTTGCCCATACGTGCTACATGCCCTGCCCATCTCAAACGTCTGGATTTAATGTTCCTAATTATGTCAGGTGAAGAATACAATGCGTGCAGTTCTGTGTTGTGTAACTTTCTCCATTCTCCTGTAACTTCATCCCGCTTAGCCCCAAATATTTTCCTAAGCACCTTATTCTCAAACACCCTGAACCTATGTTCCTCTCTCAGAGTGAGAGTCCAAGTTTCACAACCATACAGAACAACCGGTAATATAACTGTTTTATAAATTCTAACTTTCAGATTTTTGGACAGCAGACTGGATGATAAGAGCTTCTCAACCGAATAATAACACGCATTTCCCATATTTATTCTGCGTTTAATTTCCTCCCGAGTGTCATTTATATTTGTTACTGTTGCTCCAAGATATTTGAATTTTTCCACCTCTTCGAAGGATAAATCTCCAATTTTTATATTTCCATTTCGTACAATATTCTGGTCACGAGACATAATCATATACTTTGTCTTTTCGGGATTTACTTCCAAACCGATCGCTCTACTTGCTTCAAATAAAATTTCCGTGTTTTCCCTAATCGTTTGTGTATTTTCTCCTAATATATTCACGTCATCCGCATAGACAAGAAGCTGATGTAACCCGTTCAATTCCAAACCCTGCCTGTTATCCTGAACTTTCCTAATGGCATATTCTAGCGCGAAGTTGAAAAGTAAAGGTGATAGTGCATCTCCCTGCTTTAGCCCGCAGTGAATTGGAAAAGCATCAGATAGAAACTGACCTATACGGACTCTGCTGTATGTTTCACTGAGACACATTTTAATTAATCGAACTAGTTTAGTTTCTCTAGATGGACATAATGCTATAATGTTATTACAGTAACTTCTGAGTGAATTGGCGACAGGTAAGATTAAAATAGCTTCTTATGCACAGAAAACTTGATAGACTATTCTGTATATTCGTTCCCTGCATTTCTTAGAATAATGTTTATGTAAGTTACATCCGTTATCAACACACTTTTTATATAATGTAATATAATATAATATAATATAATATAATATAATATAATATAATATAATATAATATAATATAATATAATATAATATAATATAATTTAAGTTATTTGAAGAGTTCAGAACCATAGTCGGCCAAGCGCCATTTACTGAATACGTAGAAAACAAGGGTTAAAATTAAGTTATTACCATAATTCAATGGAAAAATATAGCAAGTAAAATAAAGTATACACATTGAATCTAAAAGATGCCAATGTTCATTAAACTATGGTTGCATGTAATAAAAATTAAGAGACATGTTAAAGGAATTGTCATTGCACCAAATGAGTGTCTCTGGACCAAAATGATCGCATTTTAATTATTTAAATACAATTTAAATTAAGTAACATATTAAACGATTTATCCTTCTATCAAACACGAATGTTCCCTGGATCAAATGTCCTATTTTAATTATGTAATTACTTTATATTTATTTCTAACGGGTGCAGCGGAGCGCACGGGTACGGCTGGTATGAAATAATTTTGTGGAACTGAAATTTGACTTCGGTTGCCATGGAAATGCTTATGCTAAATCCGATGAAATAATAATGTGAACAAAGGGAGTCAGTGTGTATATACCTCTACCTGGAAGAGTTTATTATAATCCAATACATTAGCCTATATTGAAAAAATACCATTTTTCAATTGTGATTTGACATGAATGCGAAACGGACGCGTGCACAATACATGCGTAACTATACAAAGTTAATACAGGGCTGGCATTACTCACATACAGATGGATAAAACAATCTATTTTCTTCTCATCTTTTCAACTACATTTCAGACACGACAACACTCGAAATATAACGAATTTCAATAACTCCATTAGCGATAGTTTATCTGTGCTCTAGGTCTCTGAGCATGCGCAGTATCTTGTATCTGGGACTTAAATATTCAAGTGGTCTATTACTTTTTTATGGTACTGTAAGTGCTTACTTCAAGTCCGAAGTAAAACGACACTTTGTAGCACTTTGGTACCCCTGCTAAAACAGAATATTTACATGTTCAATGTGGTGACCATTGGAATTAATGCATAATTACAATCTTTGGATGAATAATTAATTTCTTTTTCTTTCTGAAACGCATTCAGAAACAAACGAATTTAGCTTAGCAGTTACATGTCAACATATTGGAGATTTATCCTTCGAAGAGGTGGAAAAATTCAAATGTCTTGGAGCAACAGTAACAAATATAAATGACACTCGGGAGGAAATTAAACGCAGAATAAATATGGGAAATGCCTGTTATTATTCGGTTGAGAAGCTCTTATCATCCAGTCTGCTGTCAAAAAATCTGAAAGTTAGAATTTATAAAACGGTTATATTACCGGTTCTTCTATATGGCTGTGAAACTTGGACTCTCACTCTGAGAGAGGAACATAGGTTAAGGGTGTTTGAGAATAAGGTGCTTAGGAAAATATTTGGGGCTAAGCGGGATGAAGTTACAGGAGAATGGAGAAAGTTACACAACACAGAACTGCACGCATTGTATTCTTCACCTGACATAATTAGGAACTTGAAATCCAGACGTTTGAGATGGGCAGGGCATGTAGCACGTATGTGCTAATCCAGAAATGCATATAGAGTGTTAGTTGGGAGACCGGAGGGAAAAAGACCTTTAGGGAGGCCGAGACGTAGATGGGAGGATAATATTAAAATGGATTTGAGGGAGGTGGAGTATGATGATAGAGACTGGCTTAATCTTGCACAGGATAGGGACCGATGGCGGGCTTATGTGAGGGCGGCAATGAACCTTCGGGTTCCTTAAAAGCCATTTGTAAGTAAGTAAGTAAGTAAGTTACATGTCAACACTTTGTCAACAGTTATTTTCAAAATGGCCCGTAATGGCAGTGCAGAGTTCCGAAACTTTTCTATAGTCTATGAAATCCAAAACTTATCAAAACTTAATATATATCAACGATTTACTTAAAATTGACATTGAGAAATATTCTGGTACTCTGTATTCTTATGCTGATGATACTGTGGTTATATTTAGCGGTTCGAGTTGGAATGAAACTTATAAAAATTCTAACAGTGGTATTAACATTACCCTATTAAAGAATGGCTGGATGCTCATTTACTTTCTTTGAACGTTTCTAAAACAAAATTAATACCATTTTCATTAACATCACATGGCCTTGAGCAACTAAAAATGAATAATAACAGAAGTATAACAATACATGATTGTAACCTACCTACTTGCTCATGTAACGCTTTGAGTATATCCTCACAAGTTAAATATTTAGGCATTATTATTGACCAACATTTAAAATGGGACAAGCATATCTCCTTCCTGTGTAACAGATTGCGTAAAACAATCCACAGATTTTCCATTCTACGTTCTTATTTACCTGTTTATGTTCTGCGTACTGTGTACTTAGCTCTGTGTCAATCAATAATTCAATGTGGTATATTACGTTGGGAAGGAATGGCAAAATCGACTCTCCATCCTTTAAATTTGACGGACTGGAAGGTCCGGGGTTCGATCCCAGGTGATGACAGGATTTTTTCTCGTTGGCAAACTTTCAGAACGGCCCCAAGGTTCACTCAGCCTTCTATAAAATTGAGTACCGGGTCTTTCCCGGGGTAAAAGGCGGTCAGAGCGTGGTGCCGACCACACCACCTCATTCTAGTGCCGAGGTCATGGAATGCATGGGGCTCTACCTCCATGCCCCCCAAGTGCCTTCATGGCATGTTACGGGGATACCTTTACCTTTACCTTTACCAAAAAAGAATTATCAAAATTTGTCTATATAAACCTTTTGATTACCCAACAAAATTAATTTTTCAGGAATTTGGTGTATCAAATCTAGAACAAATTTATAAACAAACATTGCTGATTTACTTCCATAAAAACCACAATAAATTTAAATTTGATCCTCACGAATACCATACGAGACAAAACTACGGTTTCTTTCTAAATACTCCCAAATGCCACACAACTGCTGGATTAAAACACAGCAGAAATTTTGGACCCAAAATATATAATGCGTTAATTAGAGCTTACCCTGAGCTAAGTACACTTAACACACATATATTTAAGAAACAAATCAGATTAATTATTTAATTATTTAAGCTAATTGAGTTAAAAATTGATACTCTAATATTCATGTACTTTTGTATTTTCTATTTGTATACAGACCCTATTATTACATGCTGTATTATTTTACCATTTATTAATGTTATTGTGCTCAATGAACTCTCTTAATTTTGTGATATATTTTGTATAACTGATCTGAACTGCGCCCGAGCACGAGCTTCTGCTCTTTCGGGCTGCAATGCCTAATGTAGCTCAAGTGTAAAGTATTAAATAAATAAATAAATAAATAAATAAATAAATAAATAAATAAATAAATAAATAAATAAATAAATAAGTAAATAAATAAAAATCATAAAGTTCATATATATTTTGTTATACAGCAAAAGGAATCTCGTTAGATCAGCAATCCTACGGAAGATATGAATGTTATTGTGTGATCTTGAAACACATTCGTGTCTTAGAATTACAATAAAAAAATAAGGATACACAAAGAATAAACCTTTCGCAGTAACAGTAGAGAAACGCTTTAAAAAGAATATTAAAAGCGTCTTTGTACGACACAGAACAAAACATCACAACTGATTTTCATCTCAAGATGTGACGAGACAAAGGATTCCGTTGAAAATTCTTGGAGCGACACACTTCAGTCCTAACAACATCTCCAGGAAAAAAGAAATAAAGCGACATCGTCATCGGTGTTCCGAAACAATAACGACAAATCGCACCTTTGGGAGAAGAGTGTCACAAATACGAGAAACCTTCATAAATTGGGTTACGGATTCCAGTATCCAAGGTTACCGACGTGGACCTTCAGCTGTTTTAAAAAAAAGGACTGCCACAAGCTTCCCCATGACGTCTTTTGTGCATTTCGTGACAATTCAGTTCCCCAATCACATTGTTCATGTTATTACTGTTTATAGATTATTTTCCCCGGAAAAAGCTATGAGAAATAATGCAAGATAAAGGATATCTCATGCTTTGATCAAAGTGGTTCAGAGTTTGTATAAAAGCACAAACATTGTACTTAATATTTTAGGAGAAAAATTCGCTCCGGCGCCGGGGATCGTACCCGGGTCCTTGGTTCTACGTACCAAGCGCTCTGACCACTGAGCTACGCCGAACAATAACTACGGATTCTGAATTCGGTGTAGCTCAGTGGTCAGAGCGCTTGGTACGTAGAACCAAGGACCCGGGTATGATCCCCGGCGCCGGAGCGAATTTTTCTCCTAAAATATTAAGTGTCAATATTACAGATAAATTCTGTAGGACAAATTAATACATCTATAATATAGGGTGTAGGAAACGAGACAGAAGAAACAAACCAAGATGTTGCACTGAGATATCCTTCGTCGCCAGTCTTTTTAGCATAAACAATGACTACGTTACTAAACAATGGAAAAATCGTTTTAAAAGAGGAATTTTATTAAATACACATCGATTGGCACCCAAATTATTTTTGAAGAAACAGAAGACGGACTAAATAGAGCGGCCAGTAACATCAAAGAATTAATGAAGACATTTGATTGAAGATTTCAACTGTTAAACAAAATTCATGGCATTATTATGAATATATGGATCATAAGCGGAGACTAAGAGGAAAGCAGAAAATAGGAAAGTTCGGAGAATGCTGAGTTTGCAGTGAACGACCTGCCCTTGGACAGAACACTATGAATGAATGAATATAAAGTGTAACTTTCAAATTATACCAAGCATGTATTTTTAAGCCAAGTTGTAACATTTTAAAAATAAGAAACATGTGTAGGTGATCCGTGTTGTGAAAAAAATTCGTGAAAAAACTTTTGACAGGTACTATCTAGCGGAAATTCCGGTAACTTGGCAATACTGGCTTGCAGATGACTCTAGCCTGTAAAATCGGAGCTATGTGTGATGCTCAATTCATAAAACTGGCGTAGTTGCTATGGTTTTAAAATACTTCTACAAAAAAATTGAAATTCGCTCAGAGCCCAGAACTTGGTTAAATTTGTGAGATTACTATGGGCAGAAAAGCCAGGATACTGGCATAGCTGAATACTAGTGTTTTCAGAAACGTCCGGAAAAATACGGAACATTCAGCACTGACACGTTAAATTGAACTTTGGTGTGTAATTTTCATCGCGCTTATCCATGTTGTCTTTGAACATATTAAAGCAATAAAATAAATAATGAAATTAAATATTACTATTGAAAATTAAGTACTTAAATAATACATTGAACAAAATGAATTGAAAATGTAGGCCTACTCCTTAAAAAAAATAGGTTCACATGAGATACACTGATAATTTAGTCACGCGTACAATACTTTTTTGAAGAATGGATTTCTTGTAACAGTTATTGTGAATCATTAAATCATAAAATGCAACTTCATTGAAAAATGATTTCACTATAAGCACTGATTTTACTGTCTTTATACGAAACTTGTTTTTCTCCCGCGAGTTCATGCGGGAGAACAATCTTTCTTCTGCATTGTGCCAGGGATATACAAAATGAACTGTATCAAGTTTTTTTTTAATTTGGAGCATTTCATCAACATTTTTGAACAGAGCCACCTAGACTTCATCTAAATGTTTTGATTTAAAAATTTTCTACAATTTACTACTGGAATTTTCTTTTGAATTCAGATCATTTTTCACTTATTATGATCTCATCAAACAAGTGATAATCAACAATGTTTGATCTGGTAGCAGTTTGCTATAGTATGAACTGTTTTAAGAACACTGTATGCATTCAGTGTCACCTCCAATGTTGCCAATGTAGCGAATTATAGTGTTACCAACAGTGACGGTGACTGATAGTTATAATAAAAAGGCAGTTGATATTCCCAGCTTTGTTTTTTCAGTCATAAATTTTTTAATGAGAGACAAAACATGTCTCGAAGACCCCTTTCTGGACAACGGGACACATTAGCGAAAAAGGGAACGTTCCCGTATTTTACAGCACGTATGGCAGCCCTGGTGAATACTAATCCCTCACCATAACTGTGATAAACTACAATGAAGAACAGAACTCACACCATCGAAGGCAGGGAAAATCTCCTTCCGGTTCCGAACATATTCAGTAAGTGATGGTCCAGAACTTACCTGCAACAGAAAGAAAACTTAACTAAAACCAGAGCTTAATATATCTAATTATTTATTATACATATCCTAGATACTCAAGTCATTCCATTTTCCCGTTAACTAAAACCAGAGCTTAATATATCTAATTATTTATTATACATATCCTAGATTCTCAAGTCATTCCATTTTCCCGTTAACTAAAACCAGAGCTTAATATATCTAATTATTTATTATACATATCCTAGATTCTCAAGTCATTCCATTTTCCCGTTAACTAAAACCAGAGCTTAATATATCTAATTATTTATTATACATATCCTAGATTCTCAAGTCACTCCATTTTCCCGTTAACTAAAACCAGAGTTTAATATATCTAATTATTTATTATACATATCCTAGATTCTCAAGTCATTCTATTTTCCCGTTAACTAAAACCAGAGTTTAATATATCTAAATATTTATTATACATATCCTAGATTCTCAAGTCACTCCATTTTCCCGTTAACTAAAACCAGAGTTTAATATATCTAATTATTTATTATACAAATCCTAGATTCTCAAGTCATTCCATTTTCCCGTTAACTAAAACCAGAGTTTAATATATCTAATTATTTATTATATAAATTCCAGATTCTCAAGTCATTCCATTTTCCCGTTAACTAAAACCAGAGTTTAATATATCTAATATTATACAAATCCCAGATTCTCAAGTCATTCCATTTTCAAGTTAACTAAAACCAGAGTTTAATATATCTAATTATTTATTATACAAATCCCAGATTCTCAAGTCACTCTATTTTCCCGTTAACTAAAACCAGAGCTTAATATATCTAATTATTTATTATACATATCCTAGATTCTCAAGTCATTCCATTTTCCCGTTAACTAAAACCAGAGTTTAATATATCTAATTATTTATTATACATATCCCAGATTCTCAAGTCACTCTATTTTCCCGTTAACTAAAACCAGAGCTTAATATATCTAATTATTTATTATACATATCCTAGATTCTCAAGTCATTCCATTTTCCCGTTAACTAAAACCAGAGTTTAATATATCTAATTATTTATTATACATATCCCAGATTCTCAAGTCATTCCATTTTCCCGTTAACTAAAACCAGAGTTTAATATATCTAATTATTTATTATACATATCCCAGATTCTCAAGTCACTCTATTTTCCCGTTAACTAAAACCAGAGTTTAATATATCTAATTATTTATTATACATATCCCAGATTCTCAAGTCATTCCATTTTCCCGTTAACTAAAACCAGAGTTTAATATATCTAATTATTTATTATACATATCCCAGATTCTCAAGTCACTCTATTTTCCCGTTAACTAAAACCAGAGTTTAATATATCTAATTATTTATTATACATATCCTAGATTCTCAAGTCACTCCATTTTCCCGTTAACTAAAACCAGAGTTTAATATATCTAATTATTTATTATACATATCCCAGATTCTCAAGTCACTCTATTTTCCCGTTAACTAAAACCAGAGCTTAATATATCTAATTATTTATTATACATATCCTAGATTCTCAAGTCATTCCATTTTCCCGTTAAGTAAAAGCAGAGCTTAATATATCTAATTATTTATCATACATATCCTAGATTCTCAAGTAATTCCATTTTCCCATTAACTAAAACCAGAGTTTAATATATGTAATTATTTATTATACAAATCCCAGAGTCTCAAGTCATTCTATTTTCCCGTTAACTAAAACCAGAGTTTAATATATCTAATTATTTATTATACAAATCCCAGAGTCTCAAGTCATTCCATTTTCCCGTTAACTAAAACCAGAGTTTAATATATCTAATTATTTATTATACATATCCCAGATTCTCAAGTCACTCTATTTTCCCGTTAACTAAAACCAGAGTTTAATATATCTAATTATTTATTATACATATCCCAGATTCTCAAGTCATTCCATTTTCCCGTTAACTAAAACCAGAGTTTAATATATCTAATTATTTATTATACATATCCCAGATTCTCAAGTCACTCTATTTTCCCGTTAACTAAAACCAGAGTTTAATATATCTAATTATTTATTATACATATCCCAGATTCTCAAGTCATTCCATTTTCCCGTTAACTAAAACCAGAGTTTAATATATCTAATTATTTATTATACATATCCCAGATTCTCAAGTCACTCTATTTTCCCGTTAACTAAAACCAGAGTTTAATATATCTAATTATTTATTATACATATCCTAGATTCTCAAGTCACTCCATTTTCCCGTTAACTAAAACCAGAGTTTAATATATCTAATTATTTATTATACATATCCCAGATTCTCAAGTCACTCTATTTTCCCGTTAACTAAAACCAGAGCTTAATATATCTAATTATTTATTATACATATCCTAGATTCTCAAGTCATTCCATTTTCCCGTTAAGTAAAAGCAGAGCTTAATATATCTAATTATTTATCATACATATCCTAGATTCTCAAGTAATTCCATTTTCCCATTAACTAAAACCAGAGTTTAATATATGTAATTATTTATTATACAAATCCCAGAGTCTCAAGTCATTCTATTTTCCCGTTAACTAAAACCAGAGTTTAATATATCTAATTATTTATTATACAAATCCCAGAGTCTCAAGTCATTCCATTTTCCCATTAACTAAAACCAGAGTTTAATATGTCTAATTATTTATTATACAAATCCCAGATTCTCAAGTCATTCTATTTTCCCGTTACATGAAGTAAAGTGAAAAAGTTTGATGGTAGAAAAAAATACGTCTGTACTTTTACACAAATAGAAGATCTGACATCCCTAAAATCAAGAAGTATATTTTTAGCTTGCTATATGTGTACTGCTACTTCACCCAAACACTGGACGGGTTTTGTTCATACTGAGAAAATGTTTAAATTTATCTCTGAGTGTTCTATTAAATACAGTAATTCTTATTGAACGGATGGTGGCTTCTTATTTTAAAATACCACAATCCAAGTTTGCAATATTTCAATGACAACATTCTATGACACACCATGTAAGCATGACGTATTGTCTTACAACCATAAACAATCGTATACATGATTCTCTTAATAAACTATGTTACTCTAGAGTCAAAAGAATTTGTTATTATTAGGGAATGAATGTTGATGAAATATCATTATTTTTCTTTAAACTTTAAAACGATGCCCTTTAATACAGTAATTCATTTCATGCTATAGCAAAACAAAATATGTAAAATGAGCATCTTCTGCGGACCTCTGAGAAAAGAACTAAGGATGAGACTAGTAAAGTGCTCTGTGTGGAGTGTAGCCTTGTATGGAGCAGAAACATGAAATAAAGAGAATGGAATAGAAGCATATGAAATGTGGATATGGAGAAGAATAGAGCGTGTGAAATGGACAGACAGAATAAGAAATGAAGCTGTGTTGGAAAGAGTGGTTGAAGAAAGAATGATGCTGAAACTGATCAGGAAGAGGAAAAGGAATTGGTTGGGTCACTGGCTGAGAAGAAACTGCCTACTGAAGGATGCACTGGAAGGAATGGTGAACGGGAGAAGAGTTCGGGGCAGAAGAAGATATCAGATTATAGACGACATTAATATATATGGATCATATGAGGAGACTAAGAGGAAGGCAGAAAATAGGAAAGATTGGAGAGAGCTGAGTTTGCAGTGAACGACCTGTTGGGCAAAACACTGAATTAATTAATTAATTAACGAACGAATGAATGTGAAAACATTAAATTCAGACGTTTGAGATGGGCAGGGCATGTAGCACGTATGGGTGAATCCAGAAATGGATATATAGTGGTAGTTGGGAGGCCGGAGGGAAAAAGATTTTTGGGTGGCTAAGACGTAGATGGGAGGATAATATTAAAATGGATTTGAGGGAGGTTGGATATGATGGTAGGAACTGGATTAATCTTGCTCAAGATGGAGACCAATGGTGGGCTTATGTGAGGGCGGCAATGAACCTCCGGGTACCTTAAAAGCCATTTGTAAGTAAGCGATTTTATTATTTACAGGATAATTTACTTGTGAATTCTTAAATCCAAACTTTTGTGAGAAGGTAGGTATCAGGACAGCGTTTCTGACGACAAAAATATCAAACTTTCAATGGAAAGCAAATCTAAACTTCGATACTGGGGCTCGAACCACGTTCGCTAGCCAGATGTTACAAAAGAATGCACATAAAATTAAGGGGAATTTGTGCGTAGATTTAAAAGTCCAGGACTCCCCACTGTACAGCTATATAGCTTAACTAGTGGCTTGTGCAGCAAATACTGCTGCAAACTAAGTTCGTTAGACATTCAAATAAAAATTTTTCAGATTTATTTTCAATGAAGAATACTTGTCTTTTTTATAGATATTTGCTTCCATAATAATGAAACATACTCCCTCTGAATGGATTTTTTTAGGCCAAATACTTTTTCTTGAACCTATCCAACTTCAGTTTTTGAGTTTCAACGCGAAAACGCAAGTATCAATGTCAGGACGATAGCAGTAGCTATTTCAGGTCATTGTGGATTGTAGGCAAAATTTCAAAAAAATGTCAGGTTTTGCTCAGCTTTCGAACAATAGAATTTTCGTGTAGCTGCTGCATGTAGAACTTGAAATGTAGAGCGTAAAATCATTTTATCCTACTAAGAGATCTTGCTGAAATGATCTGGAGACTACAAAATTTTCTAGGCCTCTTATTTTATCAGTAAGTAATACCTTTCTATCTTTCCTTAGGAACTGTAATTTTTGCGCTCTGAGGAGCCAATACTGAAGACAATGACACATATCAATATCTACACTACACCGCCATTAAGTATATGAAAAAGACCCAACCCCACTGGGCTAATAAGTATAAAAATATTTGATTTTTAATAACAATATTATTATCTTACTTAAGTTTTGTAGTTATATATAGCAGCCACTCAGTAAATTATAGAAATGAAGATCTAAATTAAGATATTCTCTACAATTACTTACATAACCACAAAACATTTCACTTTCCTGTCATCAATATAGCATCAATATTATGTACAATTAATGAAAAATAGATGCATCATGATATTAACTATAATAATATTTAATTTCTAATGGTAATAATGTCATCAATCCACCTCAAGTTTCGTAGATTTGAATATCCAATACACAGCTGTACTCAGAAAATTATACATTGCAGAATCAGTTTTTAATAACAAATTGAATTGAGCTCTAAATATGTCGGCAATCCTGCAGGTCATGACCTTCGTGTAATAGCCTATTGTTTATTGTAGTGTGTGTTTTGTTCTGAAATTCAATCAAGTCGGCCGTGATTTAATAAAATAGTTCTCAAAACTGACAACAGATGGATTTTGGAAAATAGGAAAATTATGTAGGAAAATTGACATTTCACTAAAAACTACTACTTTTCCGAAAAACTTTGGATGCCAGGCATGAAAATGAGGGGTCACTCATTAAAATCCGTTCAGCCGTTTTCCCGTAATTTCCATTACCAGTTCAAATTATATTTATATAGATTACATTTGTGAAATAAAGGATGACACAGCGGATATATCAGCAGGTCTGCCAATGCACTGCAGGATACACATTTAAGTCCGATAAACGGCGGTGTGGCCGGTATATAGATTTTCGTTGCGGTGGCAACCCCCCCTCTTTTAATTACTGTCCGGTACGTGACTCACAGCGCTCCTAGCGGAGGGCGGTCCAACTCGAGAACAGATGAAGGAGAATGAGTTATATCGTCCGCAGCACAAAGAGACTCGCGCACAACTGAATCGTATCTGTGAGGAAACTTCAATAGGCCACGACGATTAATTGCCACCGAGCCATTATGACGCGCGGGACGGCATTGTTCCAGATTTTGAAGAGCGCCACCCAGCGAGGCAATTACCGCAGAAGGAAACCTGCGGGACAACAATAACACCTGTCCGTGACGAGAGTATCGACGAGGATTGATCTGCGGCCTCTTATAGCCTACCTCCCGTCCTAACGCTTCTCATGAAACACACTCTTGTACGCATTATAATAATAATGAAGCAAGGTGAGACATCATACACTACAGTACTTTCATTCATAATTCCAAACATGAACACCGTCTACAATATGCACGACGAAAAATATTAAACATATCCAGACCTCTCAGCCTACCTTCCTTCAAAATACTTACCATTAATGGCAATATTTTGCATTTACATTCCATCACTGTTCGCTATGAATGAGGCCTACAGTCCGAGATGTTAAATGTCAAACAATTCGATATCTTACAGCCTACTTCCATTCAAAATGCTCACCATGTACAAGTACGTATATTCCTCGTAGATTTTATGCAACCTTCTATGTGACTTCACAGAAAATAATTTTTCCTGTGCAAGATTAACCCTGTCTCTATCATCATACCCCACCTCCCTCAAATTCATTTTTATATTATCTTCCCATCTACGTCTCGGCCTGCCTAAAGGTCTTTTTCCCTCAGGCCTCCCAACTAACACTCTATATGCATTTCTGGATTCGCCCATACGTGCTACATACCCTGCCCATCTCAAACGTCTGGATTTAATGTTCCTAATTATGTCAGGTGAAGAATACATTGCGTGCAGCTCTGTGTTATGTAACTTTCTCCATTCTGTAACTTCATCCCTCTTAGTCCCAAATATTTTCCTAAGAACCTTATTCTCAAACACCCTTAACCTATGTTCCTCTCTCAAAGTGAGAGTCCAAGTTTCACAACCATACAGAACAACCGGTAATATAACTGTTTTATAAATTCTAACTTTCAGATTTTTTGACAGCAGACTAGATGACAAAAGTTTCTCAACCGAATAATAACAGGCATTTCCCATATTTATTCTGCGTTTAATTTCCTCCCGAGTATCATTTATATTTGTTACTGTTGCTCCAAGATATTTGAATTTTTCCACCTCTTCTAAAGATAAATCTCCAATTTTTATATTTCCATTTCGTACAATATTCTGGTCACGAGACATAATCATATACTCCGTCTTTTCGGGGTTTACTTCCAAACCTATCGCTTTACTTGCTTTCTATACTAAGAAAAATACACGATGCATTCACAGTGACAGGAGTAAAATTCACATGTCGGTTGAAAACCTAAATTCATTTTGAAAGCAATGAAATGGTATAATACAAGCTTAATATTTATTTAAATTTTCCATTAAACAAAACAAGATAAAGCTTAACGTCTCTATGCCAACCACAGAGAATATTCAGCGGAGATGAGTCTAATTACAAATTGTAATTTTATTCCGTAGGTACTTAAAACCTGTTTAAAAATTGGATTAATTAGAAGTGGAAGGTTTGAAAATGTACATGGAAATATTTATTTAACGTTCCTTTCAAAATGCGAGAAGAGAGAAGATGGTGATTGTATTTCTAATTCTTTAATGAACGAATATTCAAAGTACCAGAGATAACCAAACGATAGTTCCATAGCTCATTAATTTTAACGTCTTTTTTTTTCAACTACAGACGCTATTTAGACACGATAATATGGTAATTGCGTATAAATGCAACAATAACGAATATTATTCGCCAGACTGAAAGGGTCTGATTCTAGCAGGCAGTTCTGTGTGTATGCTTTCCACCAAAACAGCGCGAGATTAGTTTCCGGGTCGCGCCTCAGATTCCGACGGCCGTGGAAACAGTTGACACCCGGCGCGCGCGTCTGCTCTTCGGTTATTAAATCTGTCTGCACGCTTGTTGGCTCTGTACAAATTTACAGTACAACACCTCCTTATTAAAGTTTCACATTCTCATCACGCTAAGTATGGGGAAGGACTGTCAAGCTGCTAAACGTCTATTCCGAGGCTTTCCAGAGAGGGAACGACTTCATCCTATCTTGCACTGGAGAAGGTGGCAAGGATCCATGAATCCCTATAATTGCGTGGAACGTTTTAAGTGGTTGGTGGTTGTGTGCTTCTATGGGTTTGCATGTTTTTAGGTTGCGATGTGTAGGTTTATGAAATAATCGTTAAAACATGTATCTTTCTTTAATTACTTTCATACAATCGTAAGTCACCGCTTGATGAAAACCATCTCAGAATATAGATGAACACAATATAATATTTGTTACTCAGTCAAATGACAAATCAATGTAAAATAATGACTTATATTATATGGTCATTAAGTTTTATACACATGAATTACAAATTGCAAACGTTTTCGCCCATTCAGGCATCTTCAGGCACAATTATACAATTATATGGTCATTAAGTTTTATATACATGAATTACAAATTGCAAACGTTTTCGCCCATTCAGGCATCTTCAGGCACAATTGTATGCAATTTGTAATTCATGTATATAAAACTTAATGACCATATAATATAAGTCATTATTTTACATTGATTTGTCATTTGACTGAGTAACAAATATTATATTGTGTTCATCTATATTAATTGACAATCTGAATATTTCCATCATGCTTTCTAAGTTCATCTCAGAATAATCATCAAACAAAGAACTTTAATTTTTACGATCTTACTAATAAACCGTGTACAATTTCTCCTTAAATTCATGCTTACCTAACCTAAAATTACAGTACATAAGTACCAAGAACAAAGAAGTTTCACCGAAATCCAAGCCATGAAAGATATCGAAACTGAGCATCCAAGCTATGCTGCTTTTTCTTTCATGGACAGACATGATCTGCGGGACAAAATTCCGACACATCCGGCGACGCTGGTATAACCTCTGCAGTTGCGAGCGTCGTTAAATAAAACATAACATTTAACATTTAGGCAGGGCAAATCATATTAGGAAGTTTAAATGTAGAAAACAAAGAACAGACGTGGCAAAATTTTCCTTTGTTAACCGCACAATAGTAGACTGGAACAGCTTACCTGCGGCAATCTTTCAGGGTGGTCCTCTCAAAATCAATATATTTAAGGAAAGGCTGAGAAGATTAAACTGAAAACGTAATTGTAGGTGCAGTATAATTATCTAAGTTGTGTCATGTAATTAATTAAGTTGATATGTATTTAATTAAGATGATACGTAATTTAGTTGATATGTAAATAAATTAAGGTGATATGTAATTAATTAAGTTGATATGTAACTAATTAAGGTGATATGTAATTTAGTTGATATGTAAATAAATTAAGGTGATATGTAATTAATTAAGATGATATGTAATTAATTAAGATGATATGTAATTTAGTTGATATGTAAATAAATTAAGGTGATATATAATTAATTTGATATGTATTCAATTAAGATGATATGTAATTTAGTTGATATGTAAATAAATTAAGGTGATATGTAATTTAGTTGATATGTAAATAAATTAAGGTCATATGTAATTAATTAAGATGATATGTAATTAATTAAGCTGATATGTAAATAAATTAAGGTGATATGTAATTAATTAAGATGATATGTAATTGATTAAGATGATATGTAATTTAGTTGATATGTAAATAAATTAAGGTGATATATAATTAATTAATTTGATATGTATTCAATTAAGATGATATGTAATTTAGTTGATATGTAAATAAATTAAGGTGATATGTAATTTAGTTGATATGTAAATAAATTAAGGTGATATGTAATTAAGATGATATGTAATTAATTAAGCTGATATGTAATTAAGGTGATATGTAATTTAGTTGATATGTAAATAAATTAAGATGATATCTAATTAGTTAAGTTGATATGCATTTAATTAAGATGCTATGTAATTTAGTTGATATGTAAATAAATTAAGGTGATATATAATTAATTAAGTTGATATGTATTTAATTAAGGTGATATGTAATTTAGTTGATATGTAAATAAATTAAGGTGATATGTAATTAATTAAGGTGATATGTAATTAATTAATGTGATATGTAAATAATTAAGGTGATATGTAAATAAATTAAGGTGATATGTAATTTAATTAAGATGATATGTAATTAATTAAGGTGATATGTAATTAAGATGATATGTAATTTACTTGATATGTAAATAAATTAAGGTGATATGTAATTAATTAAGATGATATTTAATTAAGTTGATTTGTAATTAATTAAGGTGATATGTAATTACTTAAATTGGTAATAGTTGGGTGAAATAGAAGTACTTATAGGTTAGGTTTACTTTTGCTTATTGTAGGCGTTATTATAGAATAGTTTTTATTTATAGTCCTAGCTTTATTGCATCTATTTATTTATAGTTAGAAATAAAAGGTTTATCTTATTTTATTTTATTTTTCTTTTATTGCTGTAATTATTGTAGAATTATAATGGTATTGTTGTATATTATATATCATTGCCACCGGGTGTATACCCAATTGTAGTGTTAATAAATACATACATACATACATACATACATACATACATACATACATATACATACAACTTGTTCTCCGCCAACAAACATGATACAGAGCAAAGGCGGACGTACGCATGTCCAACTGGTGAAGACGATATTCATCGTTTTGAAGAGAATTCTGCAAGAAGTACGGGAAGTCTAGGATGTCGACTGCAAACAAGTTTGGAGCATATTGCGTGCGCAGGAATTACACCCGTTCCATCCACAAAAACAGCATGCTCTGCTTCCGGGCTATTTGCCTGTTAGCGTACAATTATTGCTGGTTTGTTTCTGGAACAGAGCACGGAGGAACCCGGATCACCAGCTGTCGTTTTCACCGATGAAGCGTATTTTACAGGGACGGAATTTACAACTGCCATAACACAACGATTCGGCGTGAATGTCTGGAAAGGTAACGTGAATTACACTCTCATTAGTCCTTACCCATTCCCACCATGACTGAACGCACAAAATTTAGAAATTTTTCTGGATGTGACGCCAGAATTTCCAGAGGATGTATCATTGCAGGTACAACAAATTATGTGGTTCGAACATGAAGGGATTCGTACTCACGTTGCTGGTGGCGTGTAAGAACACCCGGGAACACTGTTTGGAGTGGAAATGGATCGGAAGACGAGGACAGTTTTCTGGCCTCCAAGGTCTCCGGACTTATTACTTCAGGATCTTTCTATGAGATGGGAATATATGACAGAATTATTTTACTCAGCCGATGGAATCTAATAGCTGAGGCTTCGCAAATCATCAATGATACTGTCCACACCTGTGGAGTAACGATCAGCGCGTCTGGCCGCGAAACCAGGTGGCCCGGGTTCGAATCCCGATCGGGGAAAGTTACCTGGTTGAGGTTTTTTCTGAGGTTTTTCCTCAACTCAATACGAGCAAATGCTCGGTAACTTTCGGTAGCTGGACCCCGGACTCATTTTCACCGGCATTATCACCTTCATTTCATTCAGACGCTAAATAACCTAGATGTTGATACAGCGTCGTAAAATAACCCAATAAAATAAATAAAATCAATGATACTGCTGGAATTTTCAAGCGAACACGACAAATAAATAAATACTAATACTAATACAATCTCTTCGCTGCAGAAAATCATATAACGATCCTATACTGTGTACAGATACGACCACGTAGGTCAAAGATGGTTAATTTGCTGTTCGGTGTTGATCAATTTGAGTTAGTTATCAAAACAATGAACGATAATCGTAGCTCAGTCGGCTCAGGCGTTTGCCTGACGATCCGGAGTTGCGATCGGACTTGGGTTCAATTCCCGCTTGGTTTTTTCAGAGGTTTTCCGGGGGGTAAATTCTGTAATCATTCAATTGAATTTCTTGTCTGTGTTGGAAATAGGATTTGTCGATTAGTTCCTATTCTTTCTCATATAATGAAAATAAATAATTAAGACACCTAGAAGTGAGATTATAGATATAGGCGAATGTCAGGTAATCTACGGCGAATTCTCGACCTTAAATCGCCAAATACCATCTCTAATCTCACCGACGCTAAATAACCAACTACAGTAGAACCTCTATTATCCGTGGTAATGAAAGGGGTTGACTGAACGGTTAATCGAAAAAATCGGATAATCCGTACCAAAAAAGATTTTCATGAATAAAGTGCATAATGTAGGCCTATAGTTTCGCAATTTCCTCGTTGGTGTTATGTTTAACATGGTAGTTCGTGGCTCAGAAGTTCACTAATTTAAGTCTGGTTATCAGTGACGGGTTTTAAGGACTAAGGGAACTCCTTGTGATGGTTGTCTGCCGAAAGATAGGCGTAGAGGCCTCGTGTTGTAGATTTACACACTCGTACTTTATACAATTTACCTTCTTTTTATTAAATCGCGCACAGTTGTAACGCCAATCTCGTATTCTGATTCGATATGAAATAAAGTTTCTGCTTTTTGCAAATCTCTCAGTTATTTGATCTTTTTTATACTTAGCACAACACGTTTCCTTTCGACACCCATGGAAGATATTTTGTATATGTTATACAGAACGTCCACACCAACAGTACAACAAGGACTGAATTGTACATGGGTTTAGCGATTATGTGGCACTTCTTGAGGTCATTTTCTTGAAAGCAGGTAGTGATTATTTTACAAGTTGGGAAAAACACCCTCTCCAACAAGTAATTGTATAGGACTTCATATTTTGTCCTGTAAAAGAGAGAGAGAGAGAAACAGTCGGATAATCCGCCAATCGGTTAATAGGGTGACGGATAATCGGGGTTCTACTGTAGTTGATACAGCGTCTTTAAATAATCAACTAAAATATCGAACTAAAATAGTAAAAATATATTTTAACGACACTCGAATTAATCAATCAAAAAAAAAAAAATGTTCTAAACGCAAGACGCAGGGGAGAGAGATTTTTTTAAAATGAATGCCGCGTTACTGTGCCTACGGGCTAGAACCAGAGCCTTCGTATTCAGCTACGATGAGCAGAACTCGCAGCGGGCTTTGGTGTAGGGTCGCCATCGACTTCCTTAATCCAGTCTTTGAGAGCAGATTCCGTTTCCCATTTTCTTTTTCACGAAACGTTTGCGTATAACGCACTCACATCGGCACTTCAATTTAACTGAGTATAAACCCGAACTCTGAAAGTAACGCTAATATTACTACGTCTGAAGGAAATGCCCATCTCAAAATATCCATATCCTTTATAAGAAACATGCGTAGGTACGTTTAACATTACACCGAAATGATGCCTGTATTACATTCACCATCAGGTCAATGTTGGGAATCTCGGAGTGAAATGCTTCCACAGCGAACAACCGCAGAAAGTGAAACCGTGCCATATTATGCACGAAAGCTACATCTTTCTAACAACAGTAATATGCGTTACAAGAGCGGTATGTTGAAGTTTTCTTGTTCGAGGAAAACTCTGAAAAAGCGAAACGTAGTTGAGCTTTTTTAATTTCCGAGAATTGAAAGAAAACATACCGCTCGTGCATCGTACATTATTTTGTGCGAAGATCGTTTATTACATACCTGAAAGAGGAATTTCTAATTAGTTGCAATGATATCTCCATCTTCGTTTCTGTTCAATGACGCCAAATTTGTAAAACAAAAATATCTATCTTCAACATTGTTGCTTTAAAATGTTTTCTGTGTTTACTATACTCCAGCAGGCCGTGATATACGTGTCTTTTTTTCCCCCAGTCCATAAATGCGAACTTAAAACAAACGGCAAGGTTATGTAATGATTTATTTTTCATTTTAATATTTTAACAATATTATTTATATAGCATATTGCAGTAATAACATCGGCATCTGGAATCTTGTTGATTTTTTCACGGCTTCCTTAATGTTACTTGCATCACGAATGCAGTAACTTTAGTGGAGTTCTAGAGTTTACTTAATTTTTGCAAATATTTAAAAACAATAATTAACAGTGCAATTTAGGTGAAATTGCAGTGGTAAGTTTCCAATTTATAATTATCACTATATTGAACGTCTGTAAAAATAATATGTTAGAAGTCTAAAGCAGTAAAATCAATATGTCACTTAAGCGGTAAGAAGAGGGAAATTGTTATGTGTGTTAGGTTGGGAATACTGAATGTGGAATTTTAGACTTACCGCGGATTGGTTTTGTGCGGAAACCAAGCAAATACGTACGATCTCGCACAAAGAATATTTTATTTCCTTGCAAGGATTAGACTCCAATTTGCGGATACGACTTATTATACCTTATTCAATACATTGAAGGATAGAAAGTTTCAAGGAAATCCACATTAGGCAGATACAAGGGTATAATCCACCCTATCCTTACTTTGTATCAGAGATTTCAATTTCAACAAAACGTGAAGAATCTGAATTGAGAAAAAAAAAAAAGACGTTGGGGAAAATATTTTGATCACTTTAACATATTATTACCCGAGAATTGGTAATGTGAAAAAAACGAGAAATTTGACATTTATGTAAGCATTCAGGTGTAATGATAAAATAAGACCAAAACAATGAATGAAATGCTGACATCCGGTTTCGAAAATCAGCTATAACGGCTGGAAGGATCATCTTGCTAACCACACGATACCTCCATTATGGTTGGATTATAGTCCACTTCTGCTTCGGCATGTGGACGTGAGGTCAGCAGCCGACCGGTCAGTCTTGGCCCTTCATGGGCTGTAACGCCACGGATTTTTTTTTCATTATTTTGTTTGATTAGGCCTGATTAATTATCTGAAGGTAATTATCTAATAATGAAGTAAAACTGATTTTGAAAATAACATTTTCTAATTTTATTTCGTATTATTCATATTCATACACACTTTGAGAGAGGAACAGAGATTAAGGGTGCTTGAGAATAAGGTTCTTAGGAAAATATTTGGTGCTAAGAGGGATGAAGTTACAGGAGAATGGAGAAAGTTACACAATTCAGATCTGCACGTATTGTATTCTTCACCTGACATAATTAGGAACATTAAATCCAGACGTTTGAGATGGGCAGGACATGTAGCACGTATGGGCGAATCCAGCAATGCATATAGAGTGTTAGTTGGGAGGCCGGAGGGAAAAAGACCTTTGGGCAGGCCGAGACGTAGGTGGGAAGATAATATTAAAATGGATTTGAGGGAGGTGGGATATGACGATAGAGACTGGATTAATCTTACTCAGGATAGGGACCAATGGCGGGCTTATGTGAGGGCGGCAATGAACCTCCGGGTTCCTTAAAAGCCAGTAAGTAAGTAAGTAAGTCAGTAAGTAAGTATTATTCATATTGCCCCACAATATATCCAAATTACCCCACATTTTCAAAATCCTGTACAACTTTGCGGGAAAATCGGGTAGCTCAACTGTGACTTCAGTTCAGTTATTTTCATTTTATGAAATTTCTATGTCTTCTTCAAACATGTAAGTACAACAGTTCATATTAATATTAGCGATTTATGGGTATATTCCAAGAAAAATGTATGTATGTATGTATTTATTCACACTGCAATGGGTATATACCCGGTGGCAGTGGTAACTAATTACACTCAATAATGACAATAATAAACTTATTAATTAAAAATACAATTAATGATAATACTAATAATTAATACTAATAATAATAATAATAATAATAATAATAATAATAATAACAGGGAATATACTAAATTAAATGAAATGATCACTTAAAATAACATTTGAAATATTCTAATTTGTATCTTAAAACTAAGATCGAACTAAAACCCACGAGTATGATATGTTCATATCTGCACAAGTACCTTTCAACATTACACTCATTTCGCTGTCAACTCACTCACTGCACTGGAACTACGACACATTTCACTGATTCTATCCTGATTTCACTAACACTTCAAAAACATTTCACTGTTCAAATACTTTGCACTGCCACTATAAACTATAAAGCTTCACTGACAGGAACACGTTTCACTGACACAACACACTTCACTGACACAACATACTTCTTCACTGACACAACACACTTCACTGACACGACATACTTCTTCACTGACACAACACACTTCACTGACACGACATACTTCTTCACTGATACAACACACTTCACTGACACAACACACTTCACTGACACAACATAATTCTTCACTGATACAACACTTCAATAACAAAATATCATTTACACCCTTTAAGTACTGTGTATAATTACCGTCTATTAGTAAGGTCCTTAAGCCTATTTTTAAATACATTTTTGGTTGTTGGTAAAGCCTTTAGTAAGTCTGCAGGTAAAGCATTCCAGTCCCTGATAGTACGATTGAGAAAAGAAAACTTTCCAGTGTCCGTCCTCTGTCTTCTTTCCCTCAATTTATATGAGTGGTCGTTCCTTGAAGAGTAATTTGGCGGCTGCAACCTATTTTTTATTTCTTTCCAGGCAGGCTCACCTCTGTATGTTTTGAACAGTGCGCATAATCGAATTCGCAATCGAATGTTAACATTTCTGAAATTATTCAAATTACCCGTCTTTAGTGTATGTCAAAGGAGACAGTAGCGGTATAAAACGCGTTTCTAAAAGAATTTACTCACGATTCTTCCTGCCATACATATTCAAATAACGAAAAGTATCCACATCTCTGCCCTGTCGGTCGTTGGACAGCCGAGCGAATGCTGACGCAGTGAGGAATCCTGCAGCCGCAATCTCGGCACCCCTCCAGGCCAGCTTCATCATACAAAAAAAAAATTCCACCCTTTCCCCTAAAAATAAGATCTCCCCAGTTCCCGTTCAATTTACTGCTATAATTGCAGTGGGGGAGTGAGAGCCTGTTAATCCTCGATTTGCTCGCTGAGTGCCGGGATCGAATTTTGGGGATCTCTGTAATACCCCAACTCCACTTCCTGGTCTGTCTTCTGCAGGAGGGGTCGTCTATCACGCCATCTGCGGACTGCACGCAACGAAACTCTCCGTCTTGGAATATTAATAAACGCATTATCATAGATAATAGCATTAACTGCGACTATTTTTCGAATAGACGGGAACACCGGAATCTGAGTAAAACTGATAAAACGAAATTCGCTTAATAAAAGCCTTCTTGTTTAGTTGGTTATTTAATGATGCTGTATCAAATACTGGGTTATTTAGCGTCGATGAGATTGGTGATAGTGGGATGGTATTTGGCGATATGAGAGCGCCATAGATTACCTGACATTTGCCTTACAGTTTACTAAAACCTCGGAAAAAAACAGCGGGAATAGAACGCAATTCCTCATCGGCAGGCAAGCGCTTTAGTCAACTAAGCGACGCCGGTGGCTACAAAAAGAACTATGTATAGGCCTAACTCAGGTTCTACTTACATTTCTAATGGCACAAAAACTGTGGCACTGTATTGCAGATAATAACGAAAAGACGATAACTGATTTAGAAGCAGTTACGGAAACTTTTGAAAACTAAAAAAGATTCAACGTTCGGAAGATAGCAACCTACTAGATCGACACACTGTTACATAACGTAATAATAACTTCATAATACTTACTTACTTACTTACTTACAAATAGCTTTTAAGGAACCCGAAGGTTCATTGCCGCCCTCACATAAGTCCGCCATCAGTTCCTATCCTGTGCAAGATTAATCCAGTCTCTATCATCACACCCACCTCCCTCAAATCCATTTTAATATTATCCTCCCATCTACGTCTCGGCCTCCCTAAAGGTCTTTTTCCCTCCGGTCTCCCAACTAACACTCTATATGCATTTCTGGATTCGCCCATACGTGCTACATGCCCTGCCCATCTCAAACGTCTGGATTTTAAGTTCCTAATTATGTTACGTGAAGAATACAATGCGTGCAACTTCATAATAATAATAATAATAATAATAATAATAATAATAATAATAATAACAATAATAATAATAATAATGTTTTATTTTCGCTGGAAGAGTTAAGGCCATAAGGCCTTCTCTTCCACTCAACCAGCCTTAATCAATACAATACATATTTAAATTACGAATATTTACACTACACTTAAAAGGTTCTCCAGCAATATTCTTCAGTTTTAACGACTAGTAGACTACATATTTATTTAAATTTACATAAACCTATAAGGTAAATTAGTCGACACCTGTGGAGCAACGGTCAGCGCGTCTGGCCGCGAAACCAGGTGGCCCGGGTTCGAATACCGGTCGGGGCAAGTTACCTGGTTGAGGTTTTTTCCGGGGTTTTCCCTCAACCCAATACGAGCAAATGGTGGGTAACTTTCGGTGCTGGACCCCGGACTCATTTCACCGGAATTATCACCTTCATTTCATTCAGACGCTAAATAACCTAGATGTTGATACAGCGTCGTAAAATAACGGAGTTATATATGAATCAAATTCCACTTTTGCGAAGTCCAATAAAATGAAATAAAATAAAATCTACGTCTCAGCCTCCCCAAAAGTCTTTTTCCTCAACTCTCCCAACTGAAACTCTACATAGTTATGGGTGAATACAAAAACCTTCGGGTTCTTTAAAAGTCATTAGTAAGTAAATAATCCATAGGCCTACCTATAGCGCTTTCCGTTGGTAACACCACGTAGGCCTAAATCTGAGTTATGTGTTGGTTCCATCTTCAAGGAAGGTCAGGGAAGGGCAACCTATCTGTTCAGTTCCAGCAAACATTGGAATACAATTGTAGTAAAAGCGTAAAACGTCATAACGATATGTTCTTGGAGTTCTTTTATTTTTTTTTTTTCTGATTTTCTTAGAAGTTATAGCACATTTCACATGTCACTAAACACGTCACTCAATAAACTATCAAATGTGATGGCTTGCAGTAACAGCAGTTAAAAAATAAAACTCCCATGAGAGTTAGGAACACCCTGTACATATCTGTGACTGCTCAACTTCTGACAAAATTGTTCGTCACTGCGTCTCTATTGAGCCGGGCACGCGCGTTTCCTGTGTTTTATTAGTTATAAACTTGCGCCGTTATGGGCTATTATGAGGTCGGAAAATAAACGTCAACACGGCATTCCAGATATTTCACCACCAATCACGTGGGCGCCGCTTTCTAGTGAAATACTGCGCTGGAATGAATGCCGCCCCGACATTTGCATATTTGAAAAACGCCGCGACGAGTCAATTACCCCGTTTCCATGGAGACTCAACATTTGTATCACTGCAGTAATCGGTATGCGTGGACATTTGTACTGACAGCAGCGATGCCAAGCACACTGAAATATTAATTTGGGTCCCGTCATTAACATATCCAGTTCATCTGTCTCCAGAGCAACAGCCAGGAATCATCCTTTCACTAGCAACTCATTCACAAACTATTTACCATCATGAACATCTCCACTTACCCACCTAACCTGGCTAACATTTAGCCATCCAGCCAGTCATCTGGCCGGACATCCATTCACAATGACCTTACATCCATTCAGCCACACATCCACTCACCTAACAGCACACCCAACAACCTAGTTGCACACCCAATCACCTAGCCGAGCACCCAACAACCTAGTTGCACATCCAATCACCTAGCAGAGCACCCAACAACCTAGTTGCACATCCAATCACCTAGCAGAGCACCCAACAATCTAGTTGCACATCCAATCACCTAGCCGAGCACCCAACAACCTAGTTGCACATCCAATCACCTAGCAGAGCACCCAACAACCTAGTTGCACATCCAATCACCTAGCCGAGCACACAACAACCTAGTTGCACATCCAATCACCTAGCCGAGCACCCAACAACCTAGTTGCACATCCAATCACCTAGCAGAGCACCCAACAATCTAGTTGCACATTCAATCACCTAGCCGAGCACCCAACAATCTAGTTGCACATCCAATCACCTAGCCGAGCAACCAACCTAGTTGCACATCCAATCACCTAGCAGAGCACCCAACAACCTAGTTGCACATCCAATCACCTAGCCGAGCACACAACAACCTAGTTGCACATCCAATCACCTAGCCGAGCACCCAACAACCTAGTTGCACACCCAATCACCTAGCCGAGCACCCAACAAACTAGTTGCACACCCAATCACCTAGCCGAGCACCCAACAAACTAGAAGCACATGCAATCACTTAGCCGAGCACCCAACAATCTAGTTGCACACCTAATCACCTAGCAGAGCACCCAACAACCTAGTTGCACATCCAATCACCTAGCCGAGCACCCAACAAACTAGAAGCACATGCAATCACCTAGCCGAGCACCCAACAATCTAGTTGCATACCTAATCACCTAGCAGAGCACCCAATAACCTAGTTGCACACCCAATCACCTAGCCGAGCACCCAACAAACTAGAAGCACATGCAATCACCTAGCCGAGCACCCAACAATCTAGTTGCACACCTAATCACCTAGCAGAGCACCCAACAACCTAGTTGCACACCCAATCACCTAGCCGAGCACCCAACAAACTAGAAGCACATGCAATCACCTAGCCGAGCACCCAACAAACTAGAAGCACATGCAATCACCTAGCCGAGCACTCAACAACCTAGTTGCACATCCAACCACCTAGCCAAACATCCAACAACCTAGTTGCACATCCAATCACCTAGCCGAACACCCACCAATCTAGTTGCACATCCAACCACCTAGCCAAACATCCAACAACCTAGCTGCACATCCAATCACCTAGCCAAGCACCCACCAATCTAGTTGCACATCCAATCATATAGCAACACACGCAATAACCCAGCAGCAAATCCAATAACCTAGCAGAATGCCTAATCACCTAGCAGCACACCCAAACACCTAGTTGCACACCCTATCACCTAGCCGAGCACTTAACAACCTAGTACCTAGTTGCGCACCCACTCCCTGGCTTCCATCCACTTATCTATACATTCACCCAAGTATAAATTTACCTAACGACCCATTGAACCATCTATTAAACAATATATAGTCATTTTTGAATCCACCCATCACTTTAAATAGCCAGCAATACATTTCTGTATCAATTAATTCTATCCAGGATTTCTGTAAGTACGCTTCCATCCCTTCATTAATCACTGACCCCCTTAGAGTTGTCGGTATGCATAACCCCAAAGTATTCATTTAGTTCCCTAAATACTCATCGTCACTTCCAACCATCCGACCTCTGAGTACAATCTGAAATTTTCTTGAAACCCTGCGGAAGACAATACGACAGACTAACGGAGCCACGACTACAACAGGAATCAGAGTGGTTGACGCTGCTTCCCGTATATTTCAAATGGCATGGGCAAAGAGCAGGTTTACTACTTCTAGAGGATGTGAAATTCACTTTCCCTTTTGTTTAATGCGCATGAGCGATTTACGCACACAATGCGAGCGTTCAACGCGGTCAAGTTACCCGCAAGCCGCCTCCACCGAGACTGCAGTGTCATCGCACCCCGCCCGCATTCATCTGTTTTATTAATCGCTCTGTATCGACAGTGGCGCCGGAGGTCTCGGCGCCACATGTGACAAAACTTTCCGAAATGAAGAAAAATACTCATAACCGTGTTAGTTAATAGCAGCGAACAAGACGGTACTCCGATAACGTGGAACAATTCGGTTGTCTACAGCCCCCTCATTAGAAGGACGCTGTTCTCTCTTTGTACATTAGGGCTACACTGTTTTCTCCTCAAGCACATATTTCATTATATTATTAAATGTATACATCTTGATTACACAACTTTTAACTCTGTATCACTTCGGAATATGTATGATAAGATTTCTTGTGTTAAATTCTAACGTACCTTGTTTACATGTTTCGACCTATTTATGGGTCATCCTCAGAACTGGTCGTTGTCTGTATACTTCATATTGTTCTAGTGTGTTTACTTTCTGGCTGCATTCCGAACGACTACTCAACATACCAATGAACCAACAGGATTACAACGAAGAGCTAAACACAATCAAATACATAGCATAAGAAAACGGATACAACCCCAACATAATAGACAACATAATACGAAAGACAAAACATAATCACGAAAAACATAAGAATACAACACAAACACAAGAACACAAAAAATACATCACACTAACATACGAAAACAAAAACACACACAAGATTGCAACCTCATTCAAGAAATTAAACTACAACATCGCATACAGAACAAATAACACTCTACAAAAACATCTCAACACACGAACAAACAAATACAACCACACAGGCGTATACAAACTCAAATGTAACACCTGCAACAACTTCTAGGGGAGACTGGGGCAAAGTGGTCACCTTAAGAGAAAATAAGCTACAGAACGTAAATTAGCTTTGTTTTCCTCTCACAATCTTTGCTACTAAAAAGACGTTTCCTTCCCCTTTTTAATACAATCATTACGAATTGTTTACTAATTCAATTTTTTATGCAATCAAGAATTTTTTGTTTGTCTGCACATTGACCACTTTACCCCAGTCCCTGGGTAATGTGGTCCCCCAAAAATAAAGATACTTCTAAATGAATGATGACAGTTATATTATGAATTTTTTCGACACAGAATGTATATTAAGCGTTTTTATCGAATAGTGCACCATTAATTCACATTGCAAAAAGACATAAACAAAATATAGTAGTGAAAGTAGAACATACCTCAATGGAAAAAGGAACGCTGTCAACATTCATATACAAAACCTGTGTTAGTTTAAAAAAAATAACATAGCATTGAGTGTAGAATTAGGATAATAAATAAATTATTGTAAACATTTCTAAACACAAGCTAGTCTTTGTGCGAGATAATATATTTTTTTTTATTTTTTAAGTTTATTTACACAGAAATCACATTTGAAATCGTCGCTGCCATCATCTTCAAACACAGCACATTCCTCGTGAGCCCATTCTAAGCATGATGAACAACGTATCTATCCTTCACCTCCAGTTGACCTGAGATAGCCTATGTGTCCTTACAGAAAATGCACTCCGCATCATCATTATCACTTCCTTCCTCGCTGCTTGTTTCTTCACGAAGAGCGACCTTCGTCGTTTTCTGTTGCTGTTTCTTAGTTTCAATGTGATTATTTTTCATAATATTTCTCCGCACTCCCTTTATTGTGGACTGTTTGTTGTTCTTAGTTTTATCTTTGGCTCCTTTGTCCTCTCTCTCTTCAGCCAATTGATTTTTATACGGACTACTGGTCAGGATTTCAGCTGAATCTGTTTTTCTCTTTTGGGAACGGGCAATAGTGGATTTGGGTGGAGAACTGATATCTTCCAGATTTACTGTAAAGGATGAACTAGGCTGGGGAGAAATTGCTGCAGGAAGAATGATAATGGAACCATCATTAGGCGTATCTGAGGATGTGGATGGAACTGGGTCAACACGCAAGGTTTCTGAATCGTTAGAAGATTCTACATGATTGAGAGGCCTGTCAGTAGGCAACGATGGAGCGAAATCCGTATCATCAAAAACATCTTGATCAAGAGGATATAATCTACATTTTTTGAAGCAATTTATTGCATTTGTAGGTGTTGCTGCTCGTAGATAAGCCTCTCCAAAAGTTTACTGACCTAAAACTGTGTCTTGGTTCGAGTTCATTACTCTTCTCTTAAGAGTCATTCTTGGAATTCCGAATAATTTGCTGGCTTTTTTGCAGCCCATTTCACCCTTCCTAACACACCTGATAGCCTCGCGCATTTTTGTTGGACTCCAGCTCTATTGGGAAGTTTTGCGGGGTCGATTTCTAGACATTTTATCTATATTCTGCAACAACAAAGAAATAGTCACGAATTTAACAATTTCTGGGGCAAAATGGTCCCCTAGAAAAAAATGGGGACCACGTTACCCCGACCGCTCTATTTTAAACAAAGTCATGGCTACGGACGGATACCATCTTGTATAGTTTCGATAAACATTGAAATATGTAGTATAGAACTGGGTCTTACTTGAGCAATAACTTTATATAGTAACTCTCCTAATGACAGAACGTACAGTGCTATGAAACAGGAAGCTTACCTTACATCAGATCTTCAAAAAATGGAATTTCCTCTGTATCTTATCATTTAACACGTCCAAACACTTCAGCAGACACGTACGTAATGGCTGGATAGAGAAGGAAGTACTACGGAACTCTAAACGGAGATGGCAGCTCCAACTGGAGAGATAAGTAGAGGGTACCACTTTACCCCGGGGGACCACTATAGACAGGTCTCCCGTACATAGGACAGACAGGCAGATCGTTTCAAACACGTTGCAAAGAACACATCACAGCCATGACAAAATTACAAAACACCTCCACATATGCAGAACACATCACAAATGCTAAACACATCCACAGAGACATTAACACAGACATGGAAATACTGCACATCCAACCAAATAGCCAGAAACTAAACACATTACTAAACACTAGTAGAAAGGTAATACTTTAATCTTTTTAGTGAATGCTGTAGGCCTATAACTACTATTCAACAAAGAATGCGAGATTTACATAACTGAACTGAAAATCAATTCATACGTAACACATTTCCTTTAACATGAACGTATGGTAACCATGGCAACACGGTGCAGAGCTTCGTCATACGCAAGGAATACATTACCCACAATTCAGTGCGCCGGCAGTGAGGCAAGGGAAATTCAAGAGATGCAATAGCACGGGCACACATCAAGATGCATGAATAATTCTCTCTCATAGCACAGATTATATTTTATAAATTAGCGTTCTAAATGCGTTCCGTACTGAACAGGAAGTGGCTTCGAACAAGCTCAGCCCGACAGTTTCCCGAGAGACAAAGCTAATGTTTATTTTCCACCCATATCGACAAGGTCTGCGCCCGGCATTATGTTTATCTATCACACATGACTTGGCGCCATGCTTACCACACAATTTAGCACTTCTCAACGTTTAGTGATTGTGTTGAACAGCGTCATCAAGACCACGTAATTAATTCACCATTATACATTCTGTGTATTCCGAAAAATTGAAGGAATTTTTTTTAAAATAAATGCAAATTTGAGATATTACGCATATGGTGAGCGTATTCTAGAGGCCATCTACTAAATTAGTTGTTAGGGGAAAAAAAACACCACAGGCCTATGTTACAGGAGTGGAAATTTTCATAAAACAACCATAGTCAAAAGACTTTTTTTTTTTTTTTTTGTGAAAACAGTTATTGTCCAGCCAGGAAGATGCTAGCATTTACAAAAAATATCCCATTCATATCACAAATGGGACACAAAGCATGGACCGACATCAATTCTAGATTAGCAACACCATCATACTTAGGCAGGGCAAATCATATTAGGAAGTTTAAATGTAGAAAACAAAGAACGGACGTGGCAAAATTTTCCTTTGTTAACCGCACAATAGTAGACTGGAACAGCTTACCTGCGGCAATCTTTCAGGGTGGTCCTCTCAAAATCAATACATTTAAGGAAAGGTTGAGAAGGTTAGATTGAAAATGTAATTGTAGGTCCAGTGTAAATATCTAAGTTGTGTCATGTAATTAAGTTGATATGTAATTAATTAAGATGATATGTAATTAATTAAGGTGATATGTAATTAATTAAGATTATATGTAATTAAGTTGATTTGTAAATAAATTAAGGTGAAATGTAATTAATTAATATTATATGTAATTAAGTTGATTTGTGATTAATTAAGGTGATATGTAATTAAGATGATATGTAATTAAGTTGATATGTAAATAAATTAAGGTGAAATGTAATTAATTAAGATTATATGTAATTAAGTTGATTTGTGATTAATTAAGGTGATATGTGATTAATTAAGATGATATGTAATTAATTAAGATAATATGTAATTTAGTTTATATGTAAATAAATTAAGGTGATATGCAATTAATTAAGATTATATGTAATTAAGTTGATTTGTGATTAATTAAGTTGATTTGTAATTAATTAAGGTGATATGTAATTACTTAAATTGGTAATAGTTGGGTGAAATAGAAGTACTTATAAATTAGGTTTACTCTTGCTTATTGTAGGCGTTATTATAGAATAGTTTTTATTTATAGTCCTAGGTTTATTGCATCTATTTATTTATAGTTACAAATAAATTTAGGTTTATTTTATTTTATTTTTTTTATTGCTGTAATTATTGTATATAATTGGTATTATTGTATATTATATATCACTGCCACCCGGTGTATACCCAATTGTAGTGCTAATAAATACATACATACATCTTGAAACATTTATCCACACAATTTTAAACTGCAGTAGATTTGCAGTAGTGCTTCTTACATACACGGTAAAAGCCACCTCAGAGAAAAATACTTTGCCACGTGAAATGTTGTATTACAACAGTTATCGATCATTTTTAGGTGCAGAAGTAACCTCATGGAAGAAACGTAAGCAACGAAAGGAGAAGAAACAAGCTATAATATAAAGAAGAAGAAGAAGAAGATTAAAGGAGAGGCACACTTCAGCCACAACAGAGTATTTTTTCGTAAACATCCATTGTCCACAGTTACCTACATTTACACGTGTCTTTCTATGAGGCAATTCAAGCTATAAATGTGCTTCAGTTTTCCTACGTTTCTACAGCACTTTAAGAAATGGCATGATGAATTTCACACTTGAAGTGTCAACAACACCCATGCCAGATAGTTTTATGAAAATATATGTTTCTGAACTATGGTTTTTTATATTTCACTAGAAAAAAATACCTTCAATTTATCATGTTACCGTTATCATTTATATTTCAGTCTACGTTACATAACCACATGTACAACATTATACAGGATGTTCATAAAATAATATTACAAAGGTAACTGTAATAACAAACACTGTTGTTGTTTAGTCAATTGTCGGAAGATAGGTTGAAACCTCATGACATAAGTGACGCCAATAACGCATCGTCCGTGCGGCAACTAAGCCAAGAGATAATGGGGTAGAGTGGCCCTTTTTTCCCTCTCATTGCATTCACCACTGTGTAGTAACATATTTCACAACTAGAACTTCAGATAACAAACAATGAATACCGACCGAGGTGGCTCAGACGGTTATGTTTGAGAATCGCATTCGGAAGGTCCTAGGTTCAAGCGCTGTAGTCGGCCAATCTGAGTGGGGTTTTTCATGGTTTGTCTCAGTTACAAAGGCAAGTGCGGGATTGGAAATTCACAAACCATCATTCATCACCGTCTTAAGCATCAACACCATAAACATTAAAAAAAAATCTAAATCATTTACATGAACAGAAGCCATCTATAATACACAACAGAAACAAACTCAACAATAGTAAACGGCCTACTGATATACCCAAAGATCCTACACACACGATATGACCACAGACATTAACGTGTATTCAAATAAACTTAACAAAAAAAATCACTTAACATATTCTTATTCTTTTAACCTTCCGCTGGCCACGTTAAAAATGTCCACGCCTGTGGAGTAACGGTTAGCGCGTCTGGCCGCGAAACCAGATGGCCCGAGTTCGATTCCCGGTCGGGGCAAGTTACCTGGTTGAAGTTTTTCCGGGGCTTTCCCTCAACCCAATACGAGCAAATGCTGGGTAACTTTCAGTGCTGGACCCTGGACTCATTTCACCGGCATTATCACCTTCATATCATTCCGACGCTAAATAACCTGAGATGTTGATAAAGCGTCGTAAAATAACTTACGTTAAAAATGTTACGTGTATTGGAAAATGGGTCATGGGTCTCGAAAGACCCCACATACCCAGCGGAGGGTTAAATACGCATGTTGGAACAGATGAGTGGTCTGAGAGACACAGAGCTTTTTATCAGTGCTTTGATGATTATTACATAATATTCAGACAAATTTTGGAGCATTTAGCTATTCTTCACTCATAAAAGCGCTATGATATTTAGTTTTGCTCCAAAATAGAGGAAAATTCAATCACTTTGGTTTTGTACACAAACAGATTAGAATAATTTCGACTGCCTGAGCTATTGAATATCGTGTTCCAATAAGTTTGGGGCACCTTCACATTAAGCTCTTAATGTTAGAGAGCGCACATTGATATCACTTTCCTGGACAACAGACTGGTCGAAAAGTTCCAATTCTCTGACCACCGACGTCTCATATTGACTCCTTTAGACGTTTTTACTGAGTCTATATAAGTAAAAGTCGAAACTGACTTATCCATCAGACCAGAGCCGGGCATGAGAGCGGCTCCATTTAGTCGGCCAGAGCTGCTCTCGCTCCGCAAGGCACTTCAATTCCAAGCTGGAGCAGAACGCTCACGCAGTGGCGGACTCGCATTACAGCTACCTTCCCTGCATTAATATAACAAGAGCCACGGTTGTTCTAGTCATTCAGTCTGTCACTACATAATAGTTTATAAGGATATTACATCAATCCATTGTACAGTACAGAATTTATAACACTCATTAATTTAATGGAATAAACTTCTCTCTATGCACACACACAAATCATTAGGCTTATTTACATAACCCATAAGCACACTGCTTTAACAATTACATAATGGTAGGCTATTAATAATATAAACATATGTAATAAAGGATTACGATAATATAATATAATATAATATAATATAATATAATATAATGTAATGTAAAATAATATAATGTAATGTAATATGTAACTTTATTTAATATAATATGATAGGATATGAGATGATATATGATACATCATAAACTGTAATATACTATACTATGATATAACATAAAACTTGTCTAATTTAAAATTATATATCGGCATTACTAAATGTATAATGACTTATAATGCAATATAAATGTCAAATAGATACTCTAATATAATGTACTTGAGAAACATCTTTAAGTTATGTCAATTTATGGCGGTCATTACCAACATATTTGTCATATTCAGTAGCATGTTGTAAAGAATAATGTAGTTGGATATTGAAATCAGTTGGGGTGTTTTATGCCAAATGAAACACTTTGCTAATCCACTGCTCTCTACGAAAGAGAACTCCTCCTCCCATGATACATTACAAGCATTGGGGGTAGCGGGACGCTTTAGTGTATGAGCGGAAGCTCCGTCTTCAAAGTTCGCCATCATACTGCAGAGTCACCACTGCACCGACACTGAATGACGTACAGCATGCATACGTTACAGCGCTCGCAAGAACCGCTCTTTAAAGCACACAGCGCTCATTTCTCATGTGCCCAGCCCTGCATCAGACAATGATCGGGAATTGTGCGAACGTATATTCTCTTAAAGCTACTGAAATGTATTTTTGGTGGGCTACGCTTCGGGTAATGAGGAAGTATAACATATTTAACTGAAATGTCACTGCACTGCAAAGATAGATAACGCAACCCGCTCGACATGACAGCGCAGCAAGGCAAGTTGCACATGTCAATTAACAGTAATCGCCTATGCCGCTGCTGACAAGGGCTATCGGAAATTGTAATTTGAAGCTATCCACTGGCAACGTTCATAAAGCGATCCCGCTTCACTTTAGCTGGAAGAATGTGTCTCAGCATGCGCATGTTATTCACAGTATCAGTGAAAGTCACACAAAAAATAAACGATGAAGTAAAAAAGACAAAAAATTTGTTGGCACAGAGATTCGATCTACGCTATCACGCATAAAAGTATACGTCGCTATGCATTCTGACAGATCACTTCTTGGCATACAACTCTGAAAGGGATGTGTTGTGTAGTGAAGGAATTGAACAAGACCGTGCAATTTTTTATGGAGGCCCATCTGAATGTGTTCCAATATCTATACATATAATTTGAACTGGTAATGGAAATTACGGGAAAACGGCTGAACGGATTTTAGTAAATGGCCCCTCATTTTGAAGCTTGGAACTCAAATTTTTTCAGAAAAATAGTAGTTTTCAGTGAAATGTCAATTTTTCAACATAATTTTCCTATTTTCCAAAATCCATCTGTCGTCAGTTTTGAGAACTAGCTAATTGCTTTTCAGAATAAAACAAAACACACATTACAGTAAACAATATTACACGAAGGCCATGATCTGCAAGAATGCTGACATATTTAGAGCTCAAATTAAATTAATTATTAAAAACTTAACTTACTAAAAATAATTTACAGGTTCGATTCTGTGGTGTGTAATTTTCTGGGTACAGCTGTGTATTGGCTATTAAAAACTACAAAACTTGAGGTGGTTTGATGACATTATTACCATTAGAAATGAAATATTATTGTAGTTAATGTCATGATGTGACTATTTTTCATTAATATACATATTAATGCTATATTGATGATATGAAAGTGAAACGTTTTGGGGTTATATAAGTAGATGTAGAGAATAACTTAAATTAGATTTTGATTTCTATATTTTACTGAGTGGAGGCTATATAGTATATATAGTATATGTTACTGAAAGCTATAAAACTTACGTAAGATAATAATATTATTAAAATCAAATATTTTTATAGCTATTAATCAAGTGGAGTTGGATCTTTTTTATATATTTAATGGCGGTGTGGTATAGATATTTATATGCGTGGTTCTCTTCAGTACTGTATGTTTCATTATTATGGAAGCAAATAACTTTCAGAATGTCTGGTATTCTTCATTGAAAATAAATCTGAAAAATGTTTATTTGAACGTCTAATGAACTTAGTTTGCAGTATTTGCTGCACAAACCAATAGTACTCTCCAAATCCTGCAATTAGTATGATATTAGTTAAAATTCCCTATTTCTACTCCACGACCTCCCCATGTAATATTATGAATAGCGTTTCTGAAAACGGCAACACGAAAATGAAAAGAAAGAAAAATGTTATTAAATTCCCAAAGGTTTAAAAAAACATTAGGGACTATAAATATTATTTCTGTAACTAAGATAGTACGAAAGTGTATATGAACACAATTACACAACATTAGCTTTTCTTGCACTATCATGGACTATCAGAGCCATACCTTGTGCACCACTTCAATTCTCCATTTTCACTAAATGGTATACACACCTAAACACAACGAGAATGGGGCATATTTCGTCATAAAAATATTAAAGCAGATATTGGGGAAAAGAAAAACAAAATTCAATGATCATACTTGGATCACCACACGCACATTCTTAATCAATATAATGGAGGGAGAAATAGTTGACAGGAAGGGAAGAGGTAGACCGATTAGAAAATGCATCAAATTTATGCTCAGTAGAATGAAGAGTGACAACTATGAGGAATTTAAAACGGCAGCAGCCGTAAGAGAATGGACAAGAAGAGGCTTTTAGAATTTATTTATTCATATTTTACCAAACATAAATACACTCGTGCAATATAAAACCATGGAAACAAAGTCATGAATACAATAATCACACATTGTGAATAAAATTACACACGTTGAAATATCGCATGTCCGCACTACAGCAAAGGTCAAAGACTGCAAAAGTTATAGCAGCGACGCTTTTCTCCTACAAAACGACACTTGAGACACTCAGCGCCGGGGAAGTGGGGAGGGGGGGAACTCTCAGTAAAATGGAACATCCTCACAACAGTGCTGCATAGTGAGTTATCTCTAAAAATAAAATTCTCGCAAAGTTAGCAAAAGGAAAACAAGAGCATCTACTTACTACAGAATTAAGAAGTAGGACTAGTCTCAACAAGCGACGCTTAAGCCTGTGTGACAGCTATCCGATGACTTTATAAATTACGCCCAGGAATCAGCGGGCCGGAGACTCGCGCTCCATTTGTTGCGCCCGCATCCGGCTCTGATTAGCGCAGGACGCTTCTGAACGTCCGACGACGCCTACACAGCACTGAACACCAAATTAATTCAAATGTGCTTGATTCGTCGGAGTACAAAATCTTGACATTACTGCATTTGGGGTGATTACAGTAAATTGCTATGTTTTAGACGCAATCATATTCGCTGACGATTAGATGGATAATCTTCAGACTCAGAAGACGGTTTACAAATTTCCAGCCCAATAACATGAAACACTCATCGTTATTTACGTCGACGTTTTCATAAAAATCATCATAATCAACACTTTCCTCGTGCTTGTAGACACCCTCGTAGTAGTGATCAACGTCATCGTCATTCATGACGTCACCATCCTCGTAGTAATAACTACAGGGACATCATTTTATTTTTACTAACATTTTTAATATTAACCTGGCTATACCTTTAGAGAACCGGAAACACCGTTCGCTACCCCATTCCACAACCGGAATTCGATGATACTGGCGTAAAACACAAACAAATCACTTTACTAGGTATAGGAGGGAAGAAAAGTAGTTCATCCATTTACGTAAACTAGGAAATATCGCGATTTTGAGTTCGATAATTTAATCAAAATACAGTACTGTATTAACAATGAGTGTTTTTACTCACGAACTGAGCTGTCCATGAGGACGTATTCATTAGGCCTATGCAGTGTACATTATACTGTCTACAGCACATTAGCGTACACTATAGAGTTAAATTGAAGAATAATCATAATATGGATATTCAAACACATTTTTGAAAATGGTGGCCGTTCATTTCGATACAGGCTTCAGTTCTTTTGTGCATATTATCGCACTATAGACTATTGCATCTAATTCCAATTACCAGTTTCGTCCTTCGTACTAGTAACTCATGTTGAAATAATTCTGTACCTACTCTACAAAAGAGTACCTTACGTACTGTAAATTCAATCTTCACTTCTGCCCGACCCGCACAGATAAAATTACTCAGACATGCTATCTACTGTCCGTCCAAGTGGTTATGTCGCAGGATCGTAGAAAGGAGGGAAATCACGTGACAGTTAATTACTTAACGAGGCCCTTTTATTTAAGTCATTTTAAATAGTTGTATAATATTACGTAAACGTCCAATTCCTAACAGAAATTAATGTTTTCAGAAAAGAGCTAAGACAGCCCTGCTTTTACAGAGAGGCGTGCAGAAGCAGGTGGGGGAAATCGGGATGCGACGTAGGCAAACGGACAGTACCTGTGCGAAAATATGATTCAATATTAAAAGTTCTTTCGTCACTGGAAAACAAGAAGATATTTCTGGAACGTACTATACTCAGTAACTCACTGCTGTTTACTATAAGCGGCCTTGATTCTGTCTGGAGAACAGTTGAAACTTCATTAGTAGAAGGGGTGGGAGTGAAGTACATTCAAAAACTCAGGTACAATAAAAATTGAAGTAAAAATAAAATGATGTCCCTGTACTTTCGTTGTAGTCATCATCGTGTCATAACAATTTTCGTAGCCACAGGCGTAGCTCGGTCGGTTAAGGCGCTTGCCTGCCGATCCGAGTTGCGCTCGGGCGCGGGTTCGATTCCCGCTTGGGCTGATTACCTGGTTGGGTTTTTTTCTGAGGGTTTCCCCAACCGTAAGGCAAATGTCAGGTAATCCATGGCGAATCCTCGGCCTCATCTCGCCAAATATCATCTCGCTATCACCAATTTCGTCGACGTTAAATGACCTCGTAGTTGATACAGCGTCGTAAAGTAACCAAGTAAAAAAACCAATCTTCGTTGCAGACAAAACCACCTTCATCGCAATCAAAACCACCCCTGTCACGGTCAAATCCATCTCCGTCGCTATCAAAACCACTTTCGTCGCAGTCAAAACCATCTTCGACGCAGAAATACCACTTTCATCGCGGGCATAACCACCTTCGTCATGGTCAAACCGCCTTCGGCGTAGCCAAAGCCACCTGCGTCGCAGCCAAAACCACCATGAGTGGTAGTGGTAGTAGTAGGCATATAGATAGTTGTGATAGTACCAGAAGGTATAGCATTACAAGTAGAACTATTTCCAGCTCCTATCATAACAAATTACGCTGTCAACATAGGGGAGAGTCGGGTAATATCGGACAGTGAGTTTCTTTCATCTACCACACGATGATAGTACCTGACTGACATGGTTACGTTTCTGTGATGTCGCATAGAGAAACGTAACCATGTCATTCAGGTACTACCATATGGTGGTAGATGAAAGAAACGCACTGTCCGATATTACCCGACGTCCGATACTACCCGACTCTCCCCTAACAGATAGAAAATAACTGTCAATTGAAGTATATGTCGGTAGCAAAAATTCGATAATATAGTTGGCAAAAGAAAATTAAACCTGACAACTATAAAACCACCATTTTATTTTTTTTATTTTATTGGGTTATTTTACGACGCTGTATCAACATGTAGGTTATTTAGCGTCTGAATGATATGAAGGTGATAATGCCGGTGAAATGAGTCCGGGGTCCAGCACCGAAAGTTACCCAGCATTTGCTCGTATTGGGTTGAGGGAAAACCCCGGAAAAAACCTCAACCAGGTAACTTGCCCAGACTGGGATTCGAACCCGGGCCACCTGGTTTCGCGGCCAGACGCGCAGACCGTTACTCCACAGGTGTGGACATAAAATCACCACAATCCACTAGTATGCCTATATGTAGTCTAGTAATAGGGGGTAAATAGCTTTCACCGTTAGGGTATAAAGCATGGACAGGGAGTAGCCTGTCTCAGAGAAATTAGCTTCTCCCGCTACAGTTGCTGTAGGTCGAAAGTACTCATAATTTCTGCTCTGTTTACAAGACGAGTTACCTGTCTCTGGTAGAAAGTAAGAAGACCCGGACTACAGTAACAGTGGCAGTGGTAGTAGTAATAGTAGTAGTAGTAGTAGTAGCAGTAGCAGTAGTAGGAGTAGAACAGTGGTAGTAGAGGTAGTAATAGTAGTAGTAGTAGTAGTAGTAGTAGTAGTAGCAGCAGTAGTAGCAGTAGCAGTAGTAGGAGTAGAACAGTGGCAGTAGAGGTAGTAATAGTAGTAGTAGTAGTAGTAGTAGTAGTAGTAGTAGCAGTAGGAGTAGAACAGTGGTAGTAGAGGTAGTAATAGTAGTAGTAGTAGTAGTAGTAGCAGCAGCAGCAATAGCAGTAGCAGTAGTAGGAGTAGAACAGTGGCAGTAGAGGTAGTAATAGTAGTAGTAGTAGTAGTAGCAGCAGCAGCAATAGCAGTAGCAGTAGTAGGAGTAGAACAGTGGCAGTAGAGGTAGTAATAGTAGTAGTAGTAGCAGCAGTAGCAGTAGCAGTAGTAGGAGTAGAACAGTGGCAGTAGAGGTAGTAATAGTAGTAGTAGTAGTAGAAGTAGCAGCAGTAGTAGCAGTAGCAGTAGTAGGAGTAGAACAGTGGTAGTAGAGGTAGTAATAGTAGTAGTAGTAGTAGTAGTAGTAGCAGCAGCAGTAGCAGGAGTAGAACAGTGGTAGTAGAGGTAGTAATAGTAGTAGTACCCACACCTGTGGAGTAACGGTCAGCGCGTCTGTCGCGAAACCAGGTGCCCTGGTTCGAATCCCGGTCGGGGCAAGTTACCTGGTTGAGGTTTTTTCCGGGGTTTTCCCTCAACCCAATACGAGCAAATGCTGGGTAACTTTCGGTGCTGGACCCCGGACTCATTTCACCGGCATTATCACCTTCATTTCATTCAGACGCTAAATAAGCTGAGATGTTGACACAGCGTTGTAAAATAACCCAATAAAAAAGTAGTAGTAGTAGCAGAAACTATGGTATTAGAAGCAGTGGTGGTCGCATATTATTTTAACACTAAGATAATATCAATCTGTAGCAAAATTTTACACGTGGTGATACACTGACACCACTTTATCAAATTCTAATACGAATAATACACATTTTATTGTTACTTTAAAATGTTAATTTTTATAACAATGCTGAAAGAATGTAAAAAAAAATTATTGTCCCTTGAGAGATAATTCTTCAGAGTTTAAAACTTCTCACCACATAAACAGTTTTTATAACACATGCTTTAAAGATGCTGGCATTCAAGTCGTGGGGGAATGAAGGACACATTTAAAACTGTGACCTTTGGGACGACTTTCCGCTAGTGAGGGAGAGTCCCTCGAACCTCTGCATGAGCGAGTGGTGTCAGAGCAGTGATACTACAAGCTTACGGAAATGTCAACATCATTCTTTCTTCACCCACTCTTTCCAACACAGCTTCATTTCTTATTCTGCCTGTCCATCTCACACGCTCCATTCTTCTCCATATCCACATTTCAAATCTTTCTAGTCTCTTCTCTTCACTTCGTCTTATGTCCATGTTTCTGCCACATACAATGCCACACTCCATACAAAGCACTTCACTAGCCTCTTCCTCAGTTATGTTTTATAGAGGTCCGCAGAAGATGCTCCTTTTTCTATTAAAAGCTTCCTTTGCCACTGCTATCCTTTTGACTTCCTGGCAGCAGCTCATGTTACTGCTTATAGTACGATATTAGCGCAAATTTTAAAATCCTCTAAATGTTAACACTGTTTCACTGGATAAGTACTATCCGTACTAATCTGATTTTTACTCTGTCAGTAGAGAAAGTGATAAGGAACGATTTATCCCTTTACAATTTGTCAATAAAATGGACGATTTTGTTGCAAATTAAAAAAAAATATATTAACAAACATCGTTATTTCCTGGCATTAAGAAATCTGGCAAGTGTACTGCAGTGACTAAGGGACGGAATGCTGCTATCCAGACCGATGTCATATTTATTCGTAGCTGAGCTAGCAATGCGCTTTTGTCAAATACGCAGACTTTCAGCCTAACTTTCTAATTAACCATGCACTTAGTTACAAAACGCATAAAGGTTTTTTATATTAATTTTATGCTCGACCATGCCGAAATGCAGTAATTATACACCTGGTAGTAGCCCTTTAATGCACCTCATTAAAGTACACCTATTCATTATAATTCAGTTGTTCAGCCAATGAGAAATCACCATTGTACCATTATAAAGCCGCAAGTATCGATTATTCTCGGATATGCAATCGAAAGACAGTTCGCGGAAATTTATTTTGATGTACCGAAGTACATATGATATTTCCATGCAGATATTCTGCTTTCTCAGATGATGAGAGAGAGATGGAACGGAGAAAAATTCTCTCCGGCGCCGGGATTTGAACCCGGGTTTTCCGGCGTGGCTTAGTGGTTAAAGCTCAGCACGGAGAGCTGAAAACCCGGGTTCAAATCCCGGCGCCGGAGAGAATTTTTCTCCGTTCCATCTCTCTCTCATCATCTGAGAAAGCAGAATATCTGCATGGAAATATCATATGTACTTCGGTACATCAAAATAAATATGATATGCGTAATAAATCACTTCGTGATTTAAAGACGGCGCCCATACCGTCGGACCCCGGCCAACCAGTCACTCATCTGAGTGCACCTCTACACAAGTATGGACTTCGGTCCTGCGTGCATAGACATCTATGACGTAGTGCAGAGGGCGGCCACTAGAGGGAACCCAAGAGATGGAGCTTAATCTGAGACGATTCTCAACGGTGTCGGGATTGTATCCGGCGTGGCTTAGTGGTTAAAGCATCAGCACGGAGAGCTGAAAACCCGGGTTCAAATCCCGGCGCCGGAGAGAATTTTTCTCCGTTCCATCTCTCTCTCATCTCTCTCATCAGTTAGCGGAAAGTCACGGAGGCTGGAAATCCAATACTATCGCAGAAGGTTATGTTCTGTTACTATAATAATTAGCGTTAATTGTAAATAATATTCAAATAAATTCAATTTGTCATCTCGTTTTTCAATTCTAAATCAATTTCCAGGTTATATCAAGACTAATCTTCATGTTATTCTCTAGATTATATCAAGGTCAATGACATTCGTGCCTCGGAAAAATCAATACTTTCGCGTCTGCGCACATCTCACAATTTAGGTCTGTTCCGCTCCTCACTTACATAACCATAACATGAATACTTCTGAATAATTTCAAGTTAGAAATATGGTCGAGCATAAAAAGTCGTATGAAACTTGCCTATAATGGTAATTAAGACGCTCGTATGAAAATTATGAAACAAACATACTCGCGTCTTAATTACTATCATTGAAGGCCCGTTGCATAATGTACCTACTATTAATGTATTACATTGCCCCCTTTAATCTGTACAGTCATATTATATCGCTTCCACCCTGTACAATTTTGTACCGTGCAGCTAGATAAAGTAATGCATCACTGTTTATTCCATCATATTGTAAACGCGGTAAAAGTTTCTAAATAAAATATTTGGTTTATCTATAATGTTTTGCTATATCCTACATAAAATCCCAGTAGTAATGGAGGTGGTGGTGGCAACTGCAATTATTAAAATACGTCTAAACAAGCGCATTCGCACAATTCCCTTCAAAGTATCAGCCAGCGTAATGAGGACCCTCCACTGCACGCCGAGGGGCTGAGGGCGTCTTATCACATCCTGCGAGCGAGCGAGTGTCTGGGGGTTTATACCTCTAAATCCGCGCTTAATGGGCCTTAAAATGAAACAAGGGGCGGGGGAGATAGAGCGCCGGCATTCGTCAGTGTCAAGAGGGTCGTGGATCGATTCCGGCGCAAGATGATCTACATGCGCGCAGCGTCTGGCGTGGGAGTCGAAGAATTGACTGCAGCTCAAGTGCGCGTCATGATTACACAATTCACACGGCGCGAGGAGCTGGCAAGTCGGACGTGACGTAGTCTCCAAGTTTATATATTATACAGCATAAATGAAAATCGCTACATGACGTCCTTGTCAACCCCAATACAGGCCAAGTCTGCCCGAAGGGTAGCGACATGTTAAGGCGCCCACCTGTACAGACAATCGGCATTAATGACAGAACATATGTCAGTCCTACGTGCCCGCCGTCTTTACCCCCATTACTCATTTCTAGAGGCTCAGTATTAGATCAGGGCCGAGCATGAGAGCGGCTCCATTTAGCCGGCCAGAGCTGCTCTCGCTCCGCAAGGCACTTCAATTCCAAGCTGGAGCAGAACGCTCACGCAGTGGCGGACTCGCATTACAGCTACTTTCCCTGCATTAATATAACAAGAGCCACGGTTGTTCTAGTCATTCAGTCTGTCACTACATAATAGTTTATAAGGATATTACATCAATCCATTGTACAGTACAGAATTTATAACACTCTTATTAATTTAATGGAATAAACTTCTCTCTATGCACACACACAAATCATTAGGCTTATTTACATAACCCATACACACATATTGCAATCTCCTCACCACGGTTCTACGAGACAGGCGTATGGCTTCCACTTCCCCTACTTGCTGTGGACAGAGTTCATCTGCCAATATAATTAAACATCGCTTGATGAATTCACCTTCGTTGAATGTTTTCAATTCCTTTGCAATTTCATGGCAAATTTTGTAGCTAATTCTCATAGCCGATTCACTAAGTGCATTTTGTCATCCTGTTAATACATGAGTTGTGATGTGATGTGATGTGATGTGATGTGATGTGATGTGATGTGATGTGTGTGGTGTGTGATATGTGGTGTGTGATGTGTGATGTGATATATGATGTGATGTTATGTGTGTGGTGTGTGATGATATATGATATGATATGATATGATATGATATATGATATGATATATGACATGATATGATATGATATGATATGATATATGATATGATATATGATATGATATGATATGATATGATATGATATGATATAATATGATATGATATGATATGATATGATATGATATGATATGATATATGATATGATATGATATGATATATGATATGATATGATATGATATGATATGATATGATATGATATGATATGATATGATATGATATGATATGATATATGACATGATATGATATGATATATGACATGATATATGATATATGATATGATATGATATGATATGATATGATATGATATGATATGATATGATATGATATGATATGATATGATATATGATATGATATGATATATGATATGATATGATATGATATATGATATGATATGATATATGATATGATATATGATATGATATGATATGATATGATATGATATGATATGATATGATATATGACATGATATGATATGATATATGACATGATATGATATGATATATGATATGATATGATATGATATGATATGATATGATATGATATATGATATATGATAGACTATATGATATGATATGATATGATATATGATATGATATGATATGATATGATATGATATGATATGATATGATATGATATGATATGATATGATATGATATGATATGATTATGACATGACATGATATGATATGATATGATATGATATGATATGATATGATATGATATGATATGATATGATTATGACATGACATGATATGATATGATATGATATGATATGATATGATATGATATGATATGATATGATATGATATGATATATGATATGATATGATATATGATATATGACATGATATGATATGATATGATATGATTATGACATGACATGATATGATATATGATATGATATGATATATGATATATGACATGACATGACATGACATGACATGACATGACATGGCATGACATGATATGATATGATATATGACCATAAATTAATACAACATAAAGAAAATGTTTCTCAGGTGCATTATATTAGAGTATCTATTTGATATGTATATTGCATTATGAGTTATTATAGTACATTTAGTAATACATAATTTTAAATTATACAAATATACTATACTATGATATATCATAATACTTGCATAATTTAAAATTATATACTACTAAATGTATAATAACTTATAATGCAATGTAAATATCAAATAGATACTCTAATATAATGCACCTGAAAAACATTTTCTTTAAGTTCTATTAATTTATGGCGTTCATTACCAACATATTTGTCATATTCAGTAGCATGTTGTAAAGAATAATGTCGTTGGATATTGAACTTCTTAATCAGTTGGACTGTTCTATGCCAAATGAAACACTTTGCTAATCCACTGCTCTCTACGAAAGAGAACTCCTCCTCCCATGATACATTACAAGCATTGGGAGTAGCGGGACGCTTTAGTGTATGAGCGGAAGCTCCGTCTTCAAAGTTCGCCATCATACTGCAGAGTCACCACTGCACCGACACTGAATGACGTACAGTATGCATACGTCACAGCGCTCGCAAAACGCGCTCTTTAAAGCACACAGCGCTCATTTCTCAGAATCACGCAATGTGCCCAGCCCTGGATTAGATCAATGAAGAAAATCCATAACCCATTTGAAATCGAACCCGTGATATTCCGGCTTTGCAGCGTTATGCTTTAATCCCTAGGGCTAAAACAGTGTTTCCCAAAGTGGTGGTCGCCTAAAAAGTCTATTTCATCAGTCCATTAGTACGTATATAGAGTAAAGGTTGGTAATATTGTGATATGAATAATATTGTGATAGTCCTTCATGAGTATTTTTTACAATTTTACTGAGCGAGAGGAAGATCGGTTTTGCGTCAACGTATTAAGGGAATGTTCGTCGCTCAGTAAAATTGTAATAAATTATCAGAAAGAACTATCACAATATTACTCTATCACAGTATTACCAACCTTTAAGTTTCTTCGTCACACTTTTTGTTTCATTTCAGCCAGTTCAAGGCAACTGTTTAAAAACAGATTCAGTATCCATCTGTGACTGTCGCAATTCTTTTGACTTTCTTCCGGAAATACTAAAAAATCTCTTGTTTAAAATTGTGCAAACTTAGGCCTAATTGCGTGTCCATAAAGAAACAACAAACTCGGTATTTTCGTAGGCTTCATTCGTTCATTCATTCATTGTTCTGTCCAAGGGCAAGTCTTTCACTGCAAACCCAGCTTCCCCCTGTCTTTCCTATTTTCTGATTTTCTCTTAGTCTCCTCATATGATCCATATATCTTAATGTCGTCTGTCATCTGATATCTTCTTCTGCCCTGAAATCTTTTCCCATTCACTATTCCTACCAGTGGATCTTATGCTGATTATTTTACCCTGATTTCGATTATTAAAAAGGTTTCATTTCGGTAAATATTTCATACAAAAAAAAAAAACAAGTAATTTCATGTATATTTCGCACACTGAAGAAACTTAAAAAATAACATTTTTTTAAGTTATTATTGAAACAATCCCTTTGTAACTAACAGAAAATTGTCTGCATCATTAATTAAATTCATAATTCAGTTTCATTCGGCTGTGTGAGGGTGAAGACAGTCTTCTTGAGCTCTTAATGGCATTTGTTGCGGGAAAGAGAAATGACCGTTGCTTGCGCTGCTCCCTGGAAGCAGTCCCTGAAACTATGTCTACATACATCGTTGCCAGATACCACCGTATGTAATGCTGAACGATCAAATATGTAAAAATGTTGGTTTATATTTAAAAAAAAAAATCACTTTTTGTTTGGAAGAAAGAGTCATTTTTCGTGCAAATTCTTCATGAAACCTGTTTATTGTTTATTTTATTTTTTTATTTTATTGGGTTATTTTACGACGCTGTATCAACATCTAGGTTATTTAGCGTCTGAATGAGATGAAGGTGATAATGCCGGTGAAATGAGTCCGGGGTCCAGCACCGAAAGTTACCCAGCATTTGCTCGTATTGGGTTGAGGGAAAACCCCGGAAAAACCTCAACCAGGTAACTTGCCCCGACCGGGATTCGAACCCGGGCCACCTGGTTTCGCAGCCAGACGCGCTGACCGTTACTCCACAGGTGTGGACCTGTTTATTGTTGAAAATATCGTAATTATAGAATAATTTTGTGAATTTATATCGATTTCGCGAAAAATCGTAGATATATTTCACTTAATTTTGGCCTTTGCACGCATAAAATGAAGTTTTTAACACATTTCGCGTATATCGTTAATACCAAAACATCACATCCCTAAGTATAGAATGTTTACAACGCTATTCCAATGAACAACGCGAATATCTAAACCTCTCATGGGGGGACAGCGTAGCGCAGAAAAGGAACGTGAAGGAGTCCCAGCTCTTGAAATACGGCACAGCCGAGGGGTGGGCTACAACACTGCCCTTTCAACCCTTGTATCTATATCTCAAACTTTCTCCGAGGACCACGACTCATATTTTAACCCGGAATAATCGCCATTCCGTGACCCCAAAAGGAAGACGACGCCGGAGGCTAGCATCGCGATAAAAACATCAGCCGGACAAATGAGTCCACAGCTCCTTGGAAAGCACGCAGATCAGGCCGAAAATAGGGCAACGACCAGATGAAATGCGCTGCACAATACAGCCGATCTTGGACGGAGTTTACAATTTTAAAATAGAGAACGCTTCAGTGTATCCGTCCCATTTACCTTAATTTGGAGCTGATCAGTAATTGAATAATCCCCTGGCCGCGGTACGAACGCTGCGCAGGTTTCCGAATAGGAAGGTCATGCACTGATAACATTTTCACTATAAAACAAATAATAGAAAAAAGGAGAGAATTTAATTGTCCAACATATATTACAGACGTGGACACATTATTAACAAAATTGACGATTTTTATGATAATTCCATTTACAAAATTTGATTTTTCAATTTAGACTACAGCTGACAATTTTGCATATTTCTATAATTACAGTAGATATAAATATGCAAAAATATAGGCTATTCTAAATCGAAGAGTCAAATTTTGTAAATGATATATAATAAAATCTTCAATTTTGCTAATATTTTGTAAATATTCAAAAATGTCAACTGCAGTTTAAAGTGAAGAGTCAAATGTTGTAAAAATATATAATAAAAATCTTCAGTTTTGCTAATAATTTGAAAATATCCAAAATGTCACCTGTAGTCCAAATTGAAGAGTCGAATTTTGTAAAAGAATATACAAAAAATCTTCCCTTTTGCTAATAATTTGTAAATATGCAAAAATATCTATTGTAGTCTAAATTGAAGAATCATATTTTGTAAAAATATATAATAAAAATCTCCAATTTTGCTAATAATTTGTCCACGTCTGTATATTCATAGATTTCATAAAAGCCTTTGATAAAGTGAAAAGAAAAAAATTATGGGAAATAATGGTTAACAGAGGTACACCAAATAATATTACTGAAACATTTAAAGAAATATACAAAGGTACAACTATATGTGTAAAAGAAAGAGGTGGAAATTTTAAAACAACAAGTATTAACACCGGACTAAGACAAGGGTGCTGTACATCACCCACTTTATTTAATTTATACCTAGACAACGCAATCCGAGAATGGAGACAGCGGCTGAACATTTTAAATATATCCTCTGATTATAATACGAAGAATTTTATAATGACACTCCTATATGCAGATGACCAAGTAATAATTTCTGACAATGAAGACACACTACAAAGAGCATTATTTGAACTCCATAAAATAATTATTAACTACAATTTTGATATATCAAAAAATAAAACCAAAGCTATGGCATTTCAAGGAACTCATCCGCTAAGATGTAAACTTGTATTAGACAATAATATAATTGAACAAGTAAATACATTTAAATTTTTAGGATCATCAATATCATATATTAAAGAGGTAGATATTGGAAATAAAGTTGAAATGTTTTCAAAAATATGCGGAAGAATTAAAAGAACTTTAAAAATAAAGTAAGAAAAGATACGATGATAAAATTTTATAAAACTATGGCAGTTCCTGCAGCTCTATATAGTAGTGAAACTTGGACAATGACAAGTAGAGATAAAAGTAGACTACAGGCAGCAGAAATGAGGTTTTTAAGATCAGTTCTGGGAGTCACTAAAAGGGACAGAATCAGAAATGAAGACATAAGAAATCAATTACAGATTTTTAGCCTAAATGAAGGAATAGACCATCATAGACAAAAATGGCTAGATCACGTAGACAGAATGGATGAGAGAAGATACCCAAAGAAAATATTAAATTATATACCAGAAGGGAAACGAAACATAGGAAGACCAAAAAAAAACGATGGAAAGACCAATGAACTAATAATTTGGAGCGCGCACAAGCCTTTGTAGGGCTTAATGCATGAAGAAGAAGAAGAAGAAGAAGAAGAAGAAGAAAATAAAGAACGCACACAATACTAGTCCTTCTACCCCGTGTTCAATTTTCAAAAGGGAGCTTTCGGTATTTGTTTTTACATTCACAACGTCATACGTCTGCTTGCCCAGCCTAAACAAATATTAATAATATTTCAGTCAATGCTTATCACTCCAAGTAGGTGAATACATTAGTGTTATGTCTTACATTGTGTATTTTTAATTTGGACTAACGTTTTCGCTTTTTATATAAAGCAGGCATGTCAAAAATCAGACACTGAAAGTGCAGTGTATGTGCGCGGAACGCCGGTCTGTGCAGATTGCGTCATTCACGTGTTGCTCTTACCAGTTCTTAGCGGGAGGGATGTACAAGAATCTATTCTGCGCTTCTAGTGTTCAATTAAATTGACATTTGGACATTATAAACATACTTAGCAGAAGGAAAAGAACACAATTATTGTTAGTGTCTATGTTTGACAATAATTGTAACACAAGAAACAATAGACTTACTCAGTTACAATTCACAATGTAGTCGTTTGTAAAGAATAATTTATTTACATGATTTGTATACAGTATTTGAAGAAAATATAAATATTGCAGTAATTTCGAAACAACAAAAAACGAATACAATATTTCATTTTACGTAGTAGGTACTGATTATTTCAAAGTAATACTCTTTCATTGTTCCTCAAGCATTATTGGGACCATTGGTGCACAAATGCTAAGAAAGAAAATATTTTACTCCCAATTACATGCAATAGGACATTGTGAGGGTTTTACACTGGAATCATTTCCTTGCTGTATATTAATATGAATTCACATTATTATTAATAAATTGGATAAATTAAGCTTGAATTTAAATTTATATATAGTTTATTTGGAAAACGTTGAGAGCAAGTATTAGCAAGTTGGGAGCGTTACTGAATTGAGTTAAAAGAGTACTTCACAAGCTGTGAAGCGACGACATTTTCTTTATAATAATAATAATAATAATAATAATAATAATAATAATAATGATTTATTTTAGCTGGCAGAGTTAAGGCCGTAAGGCCTTCTCTTCCACACAACCAGCAAAAAGTGTATATACATATGCATGAACTTACAAAGAATTCAACAATTTGATTTAGATGAGAGTTACATGTATACAAGAGTTATTTACGAATTAAACAACAAAATACTATGAACTATTAATTAAACACTGAAATAAACTGGGTAGCAGAATTAAACTAAAATACATAGAATGTTAATATATTTCAAATTATATTAGATAATAGAAAGAGATTATTATGAGACAATTTTGAAAATGCAGCACAATCAGGATGATGTCTAAAGAAAAAAAGCAACAGTGTAGTCAGTAATATTTTAAATCAGTATGATTGGAGTGAAATGCTAATAAGGTTATCTTTTAAGCTGTTCTTAAAGGTGTTTGTTGTCTTGCAGCCCCTAATACTTTGTGACAAGGAATTCCATTGACGCGAGGTGGATATTGTAAAAGATGAGGAATAACAAGATGTTCTATGAAGAGGTATATTTAGCGTGCCACAGATAAGTGATCTGGTATTTACGTCGTGGTTAGAGTATAGATAAGAGAAACGAGACGAAAGGTAAAGAAACGAGACGAAAGGTAAAGAAACGAGACGAAAGGTCAGGTTATGTCAGGTTTAAAGATTTATTAACGTAAGTATATTAGATAATATAGTAACGTGAGGTGGAAAATTCACCATTATGTATTATTTTTCTAGAAAATTTTTCCCCCTTACAAATAGTTGCTTTCTTCCTTCCCTTACAACCTCAAGAGCCTCACATGTATTCCTCACTCAATATTCTCATCACTTATCAGCTTATCAAATAAAAGTTGTAAGTCGTCTAACCATTGATGGCTGTGTTAGTACAGACTCCAAAACAACATCACTGTCATGTTTGTCTTGCCGTGAGAGTACTAATTAAGAAATAAGAGCAGGCGAATATCATATTTTGAGAACTTTACTAATATGATTTCAATTCTCATATCACTATTAGGTCCACATGATATGATGAAAGCCTTTCATTTTAAAATAATTACTATTGGCTGAGGAAAACATCCATCATAACAGTTACGTTATATGATTCGTGATTTCTCTTCTTCGTTATATCTGTGGACTCCTCACTTTATTTTCCATAACGCATTCACAATCACAGCTCAATGAGCACCCCTACTGATCTGTGTTACTGACACAAAAGCTGATCTGCTATAGGTACTGTACAGCCCTGTCGCGTTCCCCTCCAAGCCGATTCACTCCCTCCAGGTAGGGGAATAGGAACTGCACGTTGCACGCAGACCAGTACACAATGTGCAGAGTTTTGACATGTCTGATATAAAGCATCATCAGGTGCAAAGGTTATAACTTTTATTGAATACCATAAGAAAGCTTAACACGTTGATTACAATGTCTTAAGGCTCATTCACAATGAAAATTAAACATAACGTAAGCGTTAACTTAAGAATATAGACGTTACGGTAAAATCACCATCATTCACGATGGGAACATAAACATAACAGCAAACATACTTGGTAACCATGGAAACATAACAACGACACCATTTCCTCATATTCTGTCGTATACTTCAGCGCTCCACGATTGTGTTCTGTTTGCAAATCACGTAAGCATAAGCATGAAAGTTTGGAGTTTGCAAACTTTCATGTTAACGTCTTACGGTAATGTTTATGTCAATGCTTACGTGAATCATTGTGAATGATCCCATTTGGTAGCCTGGACGCAAACTTCTGTGTTTATGTTACGGTTATGTTTAATTTTCATTGTGAATGGGCCTTTACATTGTGCATTTTTAATTTGGACAAACGTTTTCACTTTTTATATAAAGCATCATCAAGTCCAAAGGTTATAATTTTTATTGAATACCATAACAAATCTTAACAAGTTGATTACATACATTAGAATGTTAGGTTAAAAATATTTTGAAATATTAAAATATGATTTAATTTTTTAAACAGAAAGCTGATATTAACAGTAATGAGATTAAAATTATGAGATATGTTATACTTGTATACAACAGGTTAAGTAACGATTATTTCATCATGTTTGTAGACCACATTGAATTCATTTATCCAATATGTGATGTTATATAGGCCTAGTTATTTTGTATGTGAGTGAATTTTAGTTAAAATCTACTATAAAAACATATATATGTCTTCTCAAAATCTATTTCAAGTTGATGCATGTAATTAAATCATATTGTATATGAAGATGACACGGTTGCCAAATGTTCAGCAAGATAACTCATCGGAATTAAAACTGACACTGAAAATTTCCAAGCCTAACCAAAGACAAACGATTTTACTGATTTAATATTTAAATTGGTACTTTGCCTGAGTTTCTTAGTACTACCTATAATTCCTTTAATTATATTCTCTATTTTCCGTTTAGTTTTTGCACACTTCTACTGAATCTCTGCAACAATTGTTCACACCACGCTCTTTTCTTAGCCTAATCATCACTCCTTTCGTCTAGAAGTGTTATTCCTTCTACACATCTCAAGAATCACATTTTTATTCATTCTATTATTATTATTCTAATATGAATTTGATTTTCGTTTACTGTAATATTTTTTTCAAGTCTATTTCCACAAATATACTTTTGAGTATTCCATCGTGTTCTGGAACTTAACATTTGCAACAATTGAGAACGTATGCCCGTTTTTAAAAACAAGTATTAATTCTCCGAGTGAACAAAAAACATTGAATCTATCTCTTAACAATTCTGAGAAAGTTCCGGCGATGAAGTTACTGGAATTGTGGCCAATTTCTTAGAAATTCATTCACACAATGATCAATATTATAACGACACTGCTCTCCAACTAAAACACAGGTGAGGAAGTAAGATTCAAGAATAAATCGGTAATGCTCTTTTGTAATCTTAATTTTGCCCTTAAAAATAATTGAAGTCTGGTTGTAATAATATCAATGTGAATAAGGTCTATTTCCTGCTCGAAAAACAAAGAACAATACCCAATGTCAATAACACATAAAGCGTACATGTGTCTTAGGAATACATACGCTTCGCCATCATGATGACCTAATGGATAGGCCTATTATGGACACAAACGCCAGAAGCTCCCTTTCAAGATTGAAGACGAGGTAGCCTATATTTAGAGTTGGCTAATTTTGTAGTAACTGGAAGACCGGAAGACAAACGGTCAGTGGTGCAACATTTGATGCAATAGAACTCTTCGTTTCGTAACCGCTAATTCATACGAATTCCCATGTTTTAAGACTTTAAGGACTATATTCTCAATAGTACTTTAAACTATCTTTTAACTTACTGTAAGTTAAAACTGTGGTTTAAACAAAAAAAAAACGTATTCTCAAGTTAAGTTTAACTTCCCTGCTTGGTTTAAACCAATGTTTAAGCTAGAAATTAAATAATTGTCGCAAAAATGCACAAATGAAAAATTATATTTGTTCAAATTGCGAAAATCTTGTGCAATATTATAGGCTAAATAATTATACAGAAAAATAAGATTAATAAAGCATGTAGAAACAAAAAGCTATGTAATTTGTTTCTTGGAGTTGTATTACGTTCAATCCATCTTACCACGCTCTAGACATACTTATGTAAGTAAATCATTAGATGTAGGTATGTTTAGAATCAATTACTGCTGAATTTACATCACATTAAAATACGTTATTTTATAGACACTCTAAACATTGAAATTCTTTACTAGTAGGCCCTTCTAGATTTAATGTTAGCAGAGTGGTAACGCTTTTTATTGAAAGGCGGTTTCTGATTCCAGTTTTTAAAAAATTCATGCAAAAAATCCTCACTCACAATTTACAGTATGCGATGGAATTATATAAATCAATTAGAATAAATTGTTCACTTAACTTACATGAATTGCACCAACTCTTTGAAATCCATTCCTGAACATCTATTACTCAATACCTTTTCGAGAATTACTCATTCCATTATCATTTCATTTAAATTCAAATTCTTCAGAATTGATTAGTTCATACACTTCTCCGATTTCATTTTCTCCATTACCATCTTCGTTCCTAACGTCCAATGTGGTTGTCGCATTTTTGCACATTTATATTGAGAGTTTGTTGCATTTTTAGAAGTCGAGTAGCAAAATGCGAATTTCGCTTAAACCCTGCTTTAAACCACCAAGTTTGACAGTTTAAACAATGCGAGATGGTTAAACTTCTTACTACAACCTAAAAGCAAACAGTTTATTGGAGAAAAATTTTGCTAAAATGATGAAGGAATTGATGTAAATTTGTAATGAAATTGAAGATGAAGAATATACAAAGTTTTTATCCAGAGCAGGAACTTTCAAGTCAAGAGTAAGCCATTTTCAAGACTGGAATAAAAGTGACATTTTAATAGTTTTAAAACTCCATAAGTTTAGTGCAGACATGATGTTAAATATAATACAAGACAGAATCAAATCAACTATAGACAAAAACTGTGTTTTTTTTCTACCGCTGACAAATTTTTTACAGCCTTAAGGTATTATGCATCAGAAAATTTTCAAAGAAAATTTGGGGATCATTACCGCATATATCAGAACTGTAAGTAAAGGGATACATGAAGTTTCTAACGCAATAGCAGGATTATCACAAAGGTATATTAAATTGCCATCTACAATAGAAGAGACGAACACTGCGAAGCATGGTTTTTATCTAATGCAAGATTTTCTCTGTGTATCGGTGCAGTTTACTGCATAATATCCTTCCTTCCTTCCTTCACACTGAACGATACATCACACAGAAATGAGCAAAGTTTTGTAAAAAGGGAATTATCAAGCTGCCACAGAAAAGACAATATGTTGTAGGCAGCAATGGTGCATACTATGTCCAATAAAATTTATTTTCTGAAAAAACAATAATTTCTTTGCTTTGAATTGCGCTGAATTTAGTAATTCCAACTGCAAATTCCGAATCCTACCGTGTGATGTTTCGGCAACTTCTCTGCCTCCCTTGTATGGCGGGAATGCAGTGTTGTCAGGCGAGTGCATCAAGCCGAAGGAACTTAGGTTCCAATAGAATAACACAATTTTGCTGGTGACATCACTCATGAGACGATCTAATATTACAGCTGTAAGCAAATTTATTTTCAAAAAAGTGTTCATTGAAATAAGTGAACTACATTTATAACAAGATCTGTGTTTCAAGACTTCCATCACTTAAACTTCGTAAAGTAACGTCAAATACGTACTTGCTATGCAAGTCTTGTACATGTAACTTTGGAGTTGTTTCACATAGCATACACTCTACATTTCTTTCCGTATCACTTTACTTTATCCGTTTACGTGCAGTCAGTGTTTTTCTTTCGTTCGCGATACTCTCCATGCATGCTGTTCTTCGCTTTCTTGTGTCCACTAAAACAATAATTTAACCAAAATAATAGCAAATCAACTTCCAGGTATAACTCCCTGTAAAGTTGATTTGAATAATTTCGAAGGAAAAATTGTTCCGGGGCCGGGTATCGAACCCGGGACCTTTGGTTAAACGTACCAACGCTCTACCAACTGAGCAACCCGAGAACTGTACCAGACACCGATCCAATTGAATCATTTAACTAATATTTTCAGATTATCCCTTCACAGATAAATGATACACACTTCCATTTTCAGTGACTCCTCTCTATTACACTGACTACTCCAGTGACGTCATAATTTTCTTGACAATATCCGGTTTATGCAGGTAACACTAGTTGTTTACTAAATAATGCTCGTCGCTTTTCATTTCAAGTAGATTATGCAACACTCGATCTGCACGAAAACAAAAGAATGATGAAGTAAATCCTCTCTTCGTTGTAAAGGTGCGGCAAAACATCCTCCCTAATTTAAAGTTTAAATAAAAAACAGGTGCATCAAAATAAGGTAACTTCATTAATATGAATGGTATCTTAACAGTGGGACTTTTTCATTTTTTTGAATAACGTGTCTCTGAAGTGATGTCCTTCACTATCAATGCATTGCTGAATGCGTCTTCGGAAATTCTGCATCACTCTAACCAGCATTTCTTGAGGAATAAGACCAATTTCTTCCTGTATTGCATTTCTTAGGTCTGGCAAAGTCCTCGGCCGATGTTTGAACACCTCAGCCTTAAGATGCCCTATAGAAAAAAAAATCGCAGAGTGCAAGATCTGGTGATCGTGCTGGCCAGGGAACGTCGCCACGTGAAGGAAAAAAAGTGTCTGGGAAACATGTCTCAGGACTTGGAGAGAAATCTGAGCTGTGAGAGAGGTGGCTCCATCCTGCTGAAACCATAGCTGGTCAATCTGCAGCACATTGAGTCTTGGTGCCGAAAAATTGTTGATCATAAAAGTGTACCGCTGAGAGTTTACTATCACAGCAGCACCATCCTCTTCAAAAAAGTAAGGACCAAGTATCCCGACCGCGCACCATTCAGTGACACGGTCGTTATGTAGAGGTTTTTAATGAAGTTCACGAGGGTTTTGTCCACTCCAATATCGGAAATTTTTATGATTCACGCATCCCGATAAGTGAAAATGTGCTTCATCACTAAAAAGAACCAGAGCATCTTCAGGCATATTTTGAAGGATGTCTGCACATGACCTCACACAATTATCACAATCACGTTCAAACAATTCTTGAACAACGACCATCTTGTAGGGATCAAATCGCAAGTTATGGTGTAAAACTCGACGCACACTCCGATCAGATACCTGCAGAGCTCTAGCGTGTTTTCGAGCAGATCTCTTTGCAGACTGCTGAAATGAACGCCTTAATGCCTTAATGCTTTCTGGAGTTCGCACGCTGCGTGGCCTTCCTCCTCCCTTTTTAATCATGTCACCACTTGCTCTAAAGTTTGATACCCACAAGTTAATGCTTTTCCGATTTAGAACTGTCCCACGAGGGGGAATCTGGAAGCGTCTCCGAAAAGCACGCTGGGCAGCGACAACAGAATTACCACTTACCAAAAACGATACCACAGCGTTAGCACGTTCTTCACCCGTCCAAGGCATGGTTGGAATTCGTTACAGATTACAATTTGCACTAACTGAATGTCAATTCCGTATATTCAATGTCCTATTCAATTCTTGTTGTTTTGTGCATGTCTTTTGATATCGCTATGGCAACGCATGTAAACCTAAATTTCCCACTGTTTAGATACCATTCATATTATAACAGTTTCCTTATTTTGATCCATCTGTATTTTATTTAAACTTTAAATTAGGGAGAGTGTTTTGCCGCACCCTGTATTACCACAGCACTGCGTGTTAACAAAAAGTCTTCTTAAAACCCGCAAATTTCTATAACTCAACGGTCCCAAACGGAAGATTTACGTTACACTGAACGTCGAGCACATAATGTGTCCAATATTCGCCTCCGAATCTGACCCGTAAATGATTCATATCTAGCCACGGAGAACCCAACAGAACACAGTTCAATAAGGTTAGAAACCCCAAACTGCAGCCACAAATACTTCCAGACTGAGGAATTCCACTGTCTGTGAATTGTGTATAAATTCTGTAACGACTCTTATTTCCCGTTAACGGCCTCGATAAATTTCAATTCGTCGTCTAGGAGGGGAAATCTCAGCACTAAGGAAAATTCTCAATTAAGGAGGATAAGTTATTCGAAGCATTGTGAAGATAGGAAACGTGTTCCTGACTTCGATACGAATACACGTTCCAAGAATCCATTACGCCGCCTAAATGGCTCTCGGCGCACTCCTCTTTGTGCGCTCTCGTCCGGGCAGCCTTTTATCCCGAATTCTTTGACACATTCCTTCTTCTTAGTATTCGCTCGCTCTTCACGAACTAATTTGTCCGGGGAAATGAGTGCATGAAATACGAACCTTCCAAGTTTCAGACTCTCATTATACGACACACAAAGATAAAGAAATTATGCTGAAAAAATCGCTTCCGCCATTTTCACGTCAAGACAATGGACATTCGATTATCATTGTTAAACTTTCATAAAACTGTCATGGTTATCGAAATTACGATAATCCAACGGTTTAAGTAAGAGATTAGGTACAGCTTACAGCAGTAAAATTTTGGAAATACTCAACTTTTTTTTTTCCTCCATTACTGTATCTTGTACAATAATGAAAATTAGTATGCGTAAAACACAGTTCTTCTGTGGATATATATATATTTCAAAATTCAAAATCGTGACAATTCCCTGTGCAGTGATGAAGAGTTTCCCTCATAACTCGAAAACTATCTAACGTTATGTGATGAAATTTTTTGTGTATATTTATGCATGATATATCTACAATATGATGCAAGGTCACTTCTCTACCTTTCATAGATTACTTATAAAAAATAAATTAATTTCAAAAATAGTCAAATATCAGGAGCCCTATATTCTTCGAACACAAAATAAAAAAAGAATAATATTTATTAAGGAATGTCGTTGCAACAGCATGATATTGTAAACATGAGTTTCAGCAATAAAATAAAAGAGAGAGAACATGAAAATGTTGAAGAGTGTATGAGTTATGAGGGAAACGCTTCGTCATTGCACAGTGAACTGCCACCAATTTCAATTTTGAAAAAATATATATTTTTCTAAATCGTAAAAATATTTTTTCATATGGAAGTACAGTGTTTAATACAAGATACAGTAATGGGGGGGGGGGGGGAAAATGTTGAATATTTCCAAAATTTTACTGCTGTAAGCTTTACCTAACCCCTTATAGCCACAATTTGTTCTAAACATAAAATCTATGCACATACAAATTTATGTTACTTCAGAATTAGGCTTTTGGGTATTCCACCGTGTCCTGGAACTTGACATTTTCAGTGATTCGGAACTACCTACAGGTTCCATCATCAGGGCAGATAAGGAAGATCAGAGGTAGATTGTCGACGATAATAACATGGAACTGTCTGGCAGTCTACCTGCACGTAACTTACTTACTTACTTACTTACTTACTTACTTACTGGCTTTTAAGGAACCCGGAGGTTCATTGCCGCCCTCACATACAGTATGCCCACCATTGGTCCCTATCCTCAGCAAGATTAATCCAGTCTCTATCATCATATCCCACTTCCCTCAAATCCATTTTAATATTATCCTCCCATCTACGTCTCGGCCTCCCAACTAACACTCCATATGCACCTGCACGTAACTACATCTGTATTATTTAGCGAATTTTCTTCATATTCAGTACCTAAAGAGAATTAATTTGGAAATTATGCTAACGGAATATAATAATTCTACTACAAAATTAGTAGATCTTTACCCGACCATGTCTATTTCTCGAATGAGCTAACTTTTATTGAAGAGTTAGATGATAACAATACATAACCTGCTAATGAATAAACTTCTACCCAGGTTACAAAATGATTTCAACATCATCACACGCCAGTAACAAGAGTCGTACTACTGCAAAGATTATGTAAAAAAAAAACACAATCACTTAACATTCACATCCGCCAAAAGCCTTTAAGCATTTTAAATATGCACGATGCAGTTCTCAGATTCTTCTCCCATCAGTGTTACTAAGGCAACTGACACGATTCCCATGGGCGTCAACTTGAGCGACGATCATGTCGTAACGAGCACGGTCCAAGCCTTCAATGACGATAGAACGCCTACGGAGAAACCACCAGACTACACGCTCAGCACCAATGGTGAAGAAGTTGCTGCCGAAGCAAGGCGTTTGATTTTATATTATTCCGTCTCCTTGGTAACGTGGACCACACGAATTTTTCGTACTTTTCTCTTCATATCTGATACTTTTGCGTTTATGGACAAATTTTTCTAATAGTACATTATGCAACGAGCCTATAATGATGATAGTAATTAAGAAGCGAGTATGGATGCTTATGAAACGAGCGCAAGCGAGTTTCATAATTTTCATACGAGCTTCTTAATTACCATTATAGGCGAGTTTCATACGACTTTTTATGCTCGACCATATTTCTAACTTGAAATTACCGGTATTCAGATGTATACATTTTATTTGTAGGTATCTGACAAGATCGGAAGTGACCTTGTTCTAGGTCATGAATTGTGAGATGTGCGCAGACGCGAAAGTATTGATTTTTTTCCGAGGAACAATAATGTCATTGACCTTGATGTCATTGACCCCTTAAACTTGATATAACCTTGATTATTGAATTCTACATTGAAAAACGAGATGACAAATTGAATTTATTTGAATATTATTTACAATTAACGCTAATTATTATAGTAACAGAACATAACCTTCTGAGACAGTATTGGATTTCCAGCCTCCGTGACTTTTCGCTAATTCTCTTTCGATTGCATATCCGAGAATAATCGATACTTGCGGTTTTATAACGGTACAAAGCTGACTTGTCATTGGCTGAACACCTGTAAGCTGAGTTGTCATTGGCTGAAAACACCTGTACTTTAATGAGTAGGTGTACTTTAATGACATGCATTAAAGGACAGCTACCAGGTGCATAATTACTACATTTCGGCATGGTCGAGCATAAAATATATTACTCTACACCTGGACGCCTTGAGCCCTTGTACACGCTTCACTCACATTCACCTGAAACTAAACGCATACATGGTTCGATTCCTGTGCCGTGAGTCAGCACAACGTTGTGTTTCAACAAAATGAAAATGCAGTAGGACATACTACAGGGAAAATATACTGGAATTCAACCCAACGTGTCAAAATTGCGTCTTTTATTTATGAGATTTGGGATCGCTGTTGCTTCACTTATAGGCCAAATATCTTTCTTGTTATTGTCGTTAACTGCATAATGCTGAAGTAACAGTTAAAAAATTTACATTTCCTTCCAGCTATTCATCTAATTCTCCTGTTATTTTTTTATTTCTCTCTCCCGATATAGCTTGTCTCACTGAACGAATATGATATATGTACAGGCATTATGCCCTTCCCTGATTGAAATAATTACCATTGTTTGTGTATGTTTTGTAATCACGCATTCTGCTGAAATTAGTACGAACTTTTTGCTGACATTTCTGATTGCTGTTGTGCACTTAATCTATATGCTAATTATAATTATTATTATCATCACTGTCAATATTACCATCATTATTCACCAGTATTATCAATATAATTCTGTAACATTTCCAATGAAACCAGCGATGGATTCCAATACTTCAGGCATAAAACTGTAGACTCCTCTGCTACGGGGACAGTAAACAATACAACTAGTTAATATACTGAATCCACCGAAAGTTCTCCTCGTGTTGATTTTAAAAGTTTCAATTTTTACGCAAGACCACCATGCTTGTTGCGGACTCTTAAGTGTTTTCAGTAGAAGCATTATCATCGTGGATGCTATTGCAACTTACTTACTGGCTTTTAAGGAACCCGGAGGTTCATTGCCGCCCTCACATAAGCCCGACATCGGTCCCTATCCTGAGCACCTCCCTCAAACTTATTTTAATATTTTCCTCCCATCTAAGCCTTGACTTCCCCAAAGTCATTTTCCCTCAGGTTTTTCAACTAACACTCTATATGCATTTCTAGATGCACCCATAAGTGTTACATGCCCTGCCCATCTCAAATGTCTGGATTTTCCCCTCTGGTTTTTCAACTAACGCTCTATATGCATTTCTAGATGCACCCATAAGTGTTACATGCCCTGCCCATCTCAAATGTCTGGATTTTCCCCTCAGGTTTTTCAACTAACACTCTATATGCATTTCTACATGCACCCATACGTGTTACATGCCCTGCCCATTTCAAATGTCTGGATTTAATATTCCTAATTATATTAGGTGGAATAAGCCCCAAATATTTTCCTAAGCAACTTATTCTCGAACACCCTTAATCTCTGTTCCTTTCTCAAAGTACGAGTCCAAGTTTCGCAACCATACAGAACAATCGGTAATATAACTGTTTTACAAATTCTAACTTTCACCTTTTTTGAGAGGAGACTGGATCATAAAAGCTTCTCAACCGAATAAAAACAGAGATTTCGCATGTTTATTCTGCGTTTAATTTTCTCTCGAGTGTCATTTATATTTGTTACTGTTGCTCCAAGGTACTTGAATTTTTCCACCTTTTTCAAAGGATAAATTTCCTATTTTTATATTTCCATTTCGTACAATATTCTGGTCACGAGACATAATCATATACTTTGTCTTTTCGGGGTTTACTTCCAAACCTATCTCTTTACTTGCTTCCAGTAAAATTTCCGTGTTTTCCCTAATCGTTTGTGGATTTTCTCCTAACATATTCACGTGATCCGTATAGACAAGAAGCTGATGTAACCCGTTCAATACCAAACCCTCTCTGTTTTCCTGAAATTTCATAATGGCATACTCTAGAGCAAAGTTAAAAAGTAAAGGTGATAGTGCATCTCCTTGCTTTAGCCCGTAGTGAATTGGAAAAGCATCAGATAGAAACTGGTCTATACGAACTCCGTTGTACGTTTCACCGAGACACATTTCAATTAACTGAACTAGTTTCTTGAGAATACCACATTCTATATGATATTATATAAAACTTCTATCTCAACCGTGCCATGTGCCTTTTTGAAATCTAGGAATAACTGATGTACTGTGCCTTATACTCACATTTTTTTTTCCAATATCTGTCGAATAGGAAAAACCGTATCAATAGGGATCCTATTACGACTGCCAAAATCGAAAAAAATCGTATGACTGTGAGTTTTCAAAGCCATTTAATGATACCATTAATTATAAGATCATCTACAGTATGATAGGTGAAATTGCTGATGCCGAGATGAGACACAGGATTAGATTACAGATTACAAGGTTTTTATATTTACTTACTTACAAATGGCTTTTAAGGAACCCGAAGGTTCATTGCCGCCCTCACATAAGCCCGCCAGCGGTTCCTATCCTGTGCAAGATTAATCCAGTCTCTATCATCATACCCCACCTCCCTCAAATCCATTTTAATATTATCCTCCCATCTACGTCTCGGCCTCCCTAAAGGTCTTTTTCCCTCCGGTCTCACAACTAACACTCTATATGCATTTCTGGATTCGCCCATACGTGCTACATGCCCTGCCCATCTCAAACGTCTGGATTTAATGTTCCTAATTATGTCAGGTGAAGAATACAATGCGTGCAGTTCTGTGTTGTGTAACTTTCTCCATTCTCCTGTAACTTCATCCCGCTTAGCCCCAACAAGGTTTTTATCGCAAGCAAAAATTACATACAATAACAAAGATTTTACAATACTATTGTAATACTCGTATATGAATATTCTTCAAAATTCGAAACTCATTACAAATCTCATAGTGAAATAGTCTACATATTACAAATTATTGTATAAATACAAAGTAACTGGGTCACACCCGAAAAAGCAAATCGAAGGATAAATCTCCAATTTATATGTTTCCATTTCGTACAATATTCTGGTCACGAGACATAATCATATAACCTATACATTCTCATTACAGTTGGCAAAATATCGAGAAAGACCCAACCAGGTTACGAGCCGAATCGGCATACGCGCGCAAAGTCGATCGCGCGACCGGGTGGCTACCCCTGTAGGGATTATTGTCGACTGTCGATGCTAGCATTATTATTGGGTATGCTACAGCCGTTATAGCATCAACGGCTATGTTAGCATGGGCATAGTGATAACGGGGCAACGGCTGACAGTCCCCATAGAATTGCTGAATACCTGGCTGGGTTAATTGCAGTAACTCACATAGCATACACTCGTAAAATTTTCAATAAAAGCGAATTTTGCTATTTTCATTTAACAAGCGGCATTTCCGAGAACGCGCAATTATTCCTGAAATATTAAACCACAATTGAATTTAAAACAGTTGCATGTGTTTGTGCTCCATTATTCATGTGTACGGAATTACTTTGCGACGTGGGATTCACTGCAGCGAGTTGACGACGCCATCACACCGATTAATAATAATAATAATAATAATAATAATAATAATAATAATAATAATAATAATAATACTTACTTACTTACTTACTGGCTTTTGAGGAACTCGGAGGTTCATTGCCGCCCTCACATAAGCCCGCCATTGCTCTCTATCCTGAGCAAGATTAATCCAGTCTCTATTATCATACCCCACTTCCCTCAAATCCATTTTAATATTATCTTCCCATCTACGTCTCGGCCTCTCCAAAGGTATTTTTACCTCCGGCCTCCCAACTAACACTCTATATGGAACTCTGGATTCGCCCATACGTGCTACATGCCCTATCCATCTCAAACGTCTTGGTTTAATCTTCCTAATTATGTCACGTGAAGAATACAATGCGTGAAGTTCTGTGTTGTGTAACTTTCTCCATTCTCCTGTAACGTCATCCCTCTTAGCCCCAAATATTTTCCTAAGCACCTTATTGTCAAACACCCTTAACCTATGTTCCTCTCTCAAAGTGAGAGTCCAAGTTTCACAACCATGAAGAACGACCGGTAATATAACTGTTTTATAAATTCTAACTTGCAGATTTTTTGACAGCAGACTGGATGATAAAAGCTTCTCAACCGAATAATAACAGGCATTTCCCATATTTATTCTGTCTTTAATTTTCTCCCGAGTATCATTTATATTTATTGCTGTTGCTCCAAGATATTTGAACTTCTCCACCTCTTCAAAACATAAATTTCCAATTTTTATATTTTCATTTCGTACAGTATTCTCGTCACGAGACATAATCATATACTTTGCTTTATAATGATAATAATAATAATAATAATAATAATAATAATACTTACTTACTGGCTTTTAAGGAACTCGGAGGTTCATTGCCGCCCTCACATAAGCCCACCATTGGTCTCTATCCTGAGCAAGATTAATCCAGTCTCTATCATCATACCCCATCTCCCTCAAATCCATTTTAATATTATCTTCCCATCTACGTCTCGGCCTCCCTAAAGGTCTTTTTCCCTCCGGCCTCCCAACTAACACTCTATATGGAACTCTGGATTCGCCCATACGTGCTACATGCCCTATCCATCTCAAACGTCTGGATTTAATCTTCCTAATTATGTCAGGTGAAGAATACAATGCGTGAAGTTCTGTGTTGTGTAACTTTCTCCATTCTCCTGTAACGTCATCCCTCTTAGCCCCAAATATTTTCCTAAGCACCTTATTGTCAAACACCCTTAACCTATGTTCCTCTCTCAAAGTGAGAGTCCAAGTTTCACAACCATGAAGAACGACCGGTAATATAACTGTTTTATAAATTCTAACTTGCAGATTTTTTGACAGCAGACTGGATGATAAAAGCTTCTCAACCGAATAATAACAGGCATTTCCCATATTTATTCTGTGTTTAATTTTCTCCCGAGTATCATTTATATTTATTGCTGTTGCTCCAAGATATTTGAACTTCTCCACCTCTTCAAAACATAAATTTCCAATTTTTATATTTTCATTTCGTACAGTATTCTCGTCACGAGACATAATCATATACTTTGCTTTATAATGATAATAATAATAATAATAATAATAATAATAATAATAATACTTACTTACTGGCTTTTAAGGAACTCGGAGGTTCATTGCCGCCCTCACATAAGCCCACCATTGGTCTCTATCCTGTGCAAGATTAAACCAGTCTCTACTATCATATCCCACCTCCCTCAAATCCATTTTAATATTGACTCAGGAATTTTCTTTAACTGACATACGTCAAATCATAAAGCACATAGTCTGTCATTTATTTCTTGACAACGATGTCCTTTACATGCATATCACTGAGATAGAAACATGCATCAGACATGCTCATAGTGTCAATAAAGTCATTGTTATTTTTCGTTCGCTTTAACACTTGATTATGACTATAAAATTTCTATAGTTAAAACGTTAAAAGGGTTGTAATTTTCAAAAAGGTAATGTACCTTTATGGCAGACGGGCTCCGTTTCAACATCGGTATGGTGTCACTTCAGTGTCTTTCAATCTAGTATTTTTTTTTAATTGTAACAGTTTTAACGCTTTACTTACTTATGGCTTTTAAGGAACCCGGAGATTCATTGCCGCCCTCACATAAGCCCGCCATCGATCTCTATCCTGTGCAAGATTAAACCAGTCTCTACTATCATATCCCACCTCCCTCAAATCCATTTTAATATTATTCTCCCATCTACATCTCGGCCTCCCTAAAGGTCTTTTTTCCCTCCGGCCTCCCAACTAACACTCTATATGCATTTCTGGATTCGAGCATACGTGCGACATGCCCTGCCCATCTCAAACGTCTGGATTTAATGTTCCTAATTATGTCAGGTGAAGAATACAATGCGTGCAGTTCTGCGCTGTGCAACTTTATCCATTCTCCTGTAACTTCATCCCTTTTACAAGCAAACATTATGATGGGGGCAGATAAAAAAGTTAAAATTTTTTTTCCCATCATGTTAATAACGTCAAAAGAAGTGCTTATACAAATTTTGGCCACTCGACCGCAATTCCGAGGGCCGTAAAAAAAATATGTTCGCCAGGGGCCGTTAACAGAAAAAAACACAATTTCATTAGACAAATTTATTAGAACAGACACAGCAATTACTGAGCTATTTCTCAACATATTCCTCACCGAAATTCAGGCATTTCTCCTTTCATGGGATCGACAGAGAGAGGTGCAGACGCAGTCAAACGCTGGTTCCGATCCCAGGCGGTTGAGTTCTACGACACAAAAATTGATCCCATGGTATGACAAATGCCTCAATTCCAGTGGGATATACGTTGACAAATTTCGCAACAATTGCTGTATCTGTTTCAATAAATATTTCTATGCAATTGTGCTTTTTTCTATAAACGGCCCCAGGGAAAATCACTTTCTGGACTGCCTCGTAATTGCGGTCGAGTGGCCAAAATTTGTATAAGTACTTCTTTTGACATTATTAACATGGTGGAAGAAAAAAATTTAACTTTTTTATCTGCCCCCATCAGAACGTTTCCTTGTTAGCCCCAAGTAGCCTATTTTCCTAAAATTCTAAATTAACATTTATATGTTAACACATAAATTTCTGTTTTCATGTAAAAAATGAATAAACTATTTTATTAGTTTCATTTCTCTTTATTTTTTGCTGTTTGTAATTCCGGATCCCAGTGGTAAATCTCTCTTGAGGACGGATGATTTTAAATAAATCCTAGTACAAACTAACTGAGGGAAATATTATAGATTGCTTGAGCTATACAATGCACAATGATCGAGCAGTGCAGGTAAGTGTGCCATCCTGAATTGTGTCTAACTGCTGTAATAGATTTGCAGGTTCACGTCGAAGTAGAGCAACTCTGCTGTCTTGTAATTAACACAGCTGTTCGAAGTGTCCTCCTTCAGCTGCAACTGTCGTGCACAGACGGAAGCAGTAATATGGAAATGACTTCTTACGTGCTATATAGCAGCTCTTGTCTTGTAACAATTCTGGTTTCATACACTATGACCTTAATATAACCCCACAGGAAGAAGTCCAGCTATGTCTGGTGATCTTGGTGGTCATTCGCGTGTAAATAAAACTGAAATCAGCGTGAACTCGGCTCTGCGTTGTATGTTATTGGTGTTGTTACCCGAGAAATCAAGTAGCTACAACTCATGGAACCGCAAGATGGCACGATTTATCTCTCATAACCAGGCTTCGAGACTTTGGACCCGATACAACAAGTTTACTGTGCAAGTTGACTCGCTGCAGGTAGTGAAAGGTAGAGATGTGTTGAGGTAACAACGTTGCTATTTAGAGAAGAGTACGGTAGTATGGGGAAACACACACATATGTACATTCTGAAAGTAAATATACATTACACAATGACAATGTCAAAAGAATGTGAAAATCATTTATTCTCCTGTCTTTTATAAGCATTTGTGTTTAATTATACACAGTGTTAATGGTGGAAATAAACATGTAGCAATTTTAATTTCTTCTTTTACCCTATTGATCGTATTTAGGAAGTGCAGTTACAGTACCAAATTGCAATGTACCACAAGATACATTTTAGTAGGTTATTTTACAACGCTGAATCAACATCTGAGGTTATTTTGCGTCTTAATGAGATGAAGATGATAATACCGGTGAAATGAGTCGGGGTCCAGCACCGATACTTACCCAGCATTTGTTCATATTGGGTTGAGGGAAAACCCCGGAAAAAAACTCAACCAGGTAACTTGTCCCGACCGGGATTCGAACCCGGGCTACCTGGTTTCGCGACCAGACGCGCTAACCGTTACTCCACAGGTGTGGACACTACAAGATACATTTTCAGTATCTCAAACGTAAATCTTTTTCGGTTATCTGCTAAAAACAGTTTGTACTGAGCTTTACGTCGCATGACGTGATAGGAGCAAAACGAAAAAACCTAACATCATTGCAGTCTCTAAGAGATAGACCTTTATTCTCGGGTGACTCTATGTCCACTAATTTGCTGTTTATGTTACACAATGTTCCATATCCGTTATTTTTACATAAAATTGGTTTCCACTTCTGTTTTACTGTACACGTTCAGTAACCGGTGTAATTTGTGTCTCATTAATTCTCTGTGTCATTTCCTCAACTAATTTGAGGGCTTCCGGCATCTCTTGCTCTGACTTTTCTAACCGTGTAATAGTTTCAGACACAGTTTGTATGAAAACCAAATTATTCGTCAGAACCTTCAAATCCAGAGCGTTTTCCTTTGCGTATTTGTTGGCATTCATTCTACAGTACCCCCACCCACTGTACGCTTTACCACTATACTCAGTACGCCGTTATGCGGATTTCCCACTGAACTGCTCTATCGGGTCCGAAGTCTCGAAGCCTACTCATTACACAACACTCAATTTCAGATGTGTTAAATCGATGAAGTTTAATTAAATTACATTTTCATGAAGTGATGTGAAATATTCTTGATTTAGGTATCGCTTCTACATAATTATAACAGCAACACTTCGTGAAACATAAAAATATAAAGTCTCATTGAACGCTTTCTTTCGGTTTCTACATATATCTTTCTATTGGGAGCAGTAGTTCCATCTTTCTCCTGAGGGATTTGTCATGTCGAACAGTGTTTATGACTTCCTATCCCTCAATATTTACCCCAGAATATTCTACGCAATAAACGCTGTCTTTCCAGCAATAAGGTTTTTGGCTTCACAATAAACTCGTTCTTAACTCTGGCTACAGCTGAAGGTACTTATCTACCCTTGAGAGAAAAATTTGCAGTTTTCAATTTTTCTCCTGATTACTTGACACATAATTAAGGATCTTCACACAAATTAACCCCTCGGGACTTCGCGAATTGAAGGTGATTACTGAGTATGATGAAATTATGATGATAACGATCAGGGGAAATGGGAGAACCCCGAGAAAATCCCTCACGCCCACTTTCTCCACTTTTAAGCCTTAAAATTCGTTACGTAGCGTAGTGTATTACTGCAAATAATTAATGCACTACTTCCAGTATTATTTCTCGGTAAATTTTGTAATTTAAAAAAGCTACAACTTTAATTCTATCTACAGCAAACGACAACGAAAGTAATAACGTCACTATCTATCCCAGTTTTTAAGAAAATCTCAAATAACGAGGTTCAGACGATCATGGAGTAACCAGACTCAAGACGTCCGTTGTAATAGATGGTAAGACGACGCAGCGGAACACCCTATGCCGTTCTTTTTAAGGACAACAACCGACGTGGCCTGCAGCACGGATCGATAGAGAACTGTTCCCTCTGCGGTCCGCGCCGCAACGAGGCCTGACCCTCACATGAGTCGTCCTCACAGCGCCACGACGTCATGTACAACACCGTGCTTATGTCAAACCCGGAGGCTAGAGCCCGCACAAGGGAAGGTGTCTAGAGGTGACATATTTGCCACACAAATTGTATCTGATCTACATAAACGGCATTTCTCACAAAATTGCTCAACAGTCGCTATTTGGTGGGTTAAAATTATTCGGCAGCATTCTTAAATATGAGCAGATTCATGCATTTTTTTAATCTAAAGTTGTTGGAATTTATAAAAACAGTTATATTACCGGTTGTTCTTTATGGTTGTGAAACTTGGACTCTCACTTTGAGAGAGGAACATAGGTTAAGGGTGTTTGAGAATAAGGTGCTTAGGAAAATATTTGGGGCTAAGAGGGATGAAGTTACAGGAGAATGGAGAAAGTTACACAACACAGAACTGCACGCATTGTATTCTTCACCTGACACAATTAGGAACATTAAATCCAGACGTTTGAGATGGGCAGGGCATGTAGTGCGTATGGGCGAATCCAGAAGTGCATATAGAGTGTTAGTTGGGAGGCCGGAGGGGAAAAAGACCTTTAGGGAGGCTGAGACGTAGATGGGAAGATAATATTAAAATGGATTTGAGCGAGGTGGGATATGATGGTAGAGAATAGATTAATCTTGCTCAGGATAGGAACCAATGGCGGGCTTATGTGAGGGCGGCAATGAACCTCCGGGTTCCTTAAAAGCCAGTAAGTAAGTAAGTAAGTTGTTGAACAGAGTCCATAGTAAACACCGACAAGCTGGGCTTTGTTTGGCGAAGTACAAATTGCAGGAAGAAAAAGTTACGGTACAAATTTACAAATCTGTATCTTTAACAAAGGAAGTGAAGTAAAAAATGACAGGTTCCAGCTCATGATCCTACAAATTCAACTGTAATTGTTATTTTTTTTTACAATTTTACAAGTTGTGTATTACAAATCTTGTAACAAATTCTTGTCCTACTCTGGATGTGGGTAATTAGAGGTTGGTTATATCACTTCACAATCTTTAGTGAAAAACTGTTTTCAGAACATGGGAGGGGTCATTGTAGGAGGAAGGAGGATAAAGTGCGTAAGATTTGCTGATGATATGGTACTGTTAGCAGAAGAGGAGACGATTTATTTATTTATTTTATTTTAGTAGGTTATTTTACGACGCTTTATCAACATCTTAGGTTATTTACCGTCTGAATGAGATGAAGGTGATAATGCCGGTGAAATGAGTCCGCGGTCCAACACTGAAAGTTACCCAGCATTTGTTAATTTTGAGTTGAGGGAAAACCCCGGAAAAAACCTCAACCATGTAAACCATCGAATCGAACCCGGGCCACCTGGTTTCGCCGTTAGACGCGCTAACCGTTATTCTACAGCTGCGGATAGCAGAATAGGAGACGATATGCTACTGGAGCTAAATGACAGCTGTCAGCAGTATCGGATGATGATAAATTCAAACAAGACGAAGACCATGGTTATCTGAAGAAAAATAAAGAAGGTAGAAGATAATGGGGTAGGGTGGCCAGCTCCTTTCTCCCTCCATTGCATACATCACTCACTAGCTACATATTACACTAATCAGACTTCAGATGCATACAAACAAATGTTCTTCCTCTGACACATATCGTCAAGTGAGATGTACTGCCTGATAATAGATGTACATATCAGACAGAACCTCGATCAGAGGTAAATTCTACAATATTAATTTGATTATTTTCTAATCATGGCTTGTTAAAATAATAAATTATAATTATGTTACCAGCTAAGTTAAAAGTAAGGTGACAAAGTATGAATAAAATAATTAACATCCTGTATCTAATGAGCAGTTTCTAACTATTGCTTTCCGATCTGTAATTGTTTAGTTGCGTGTCCTCTGTAACTCCTGTAAGTTTGTCGGTTGAATTTAGATTCGCTTTGTATAAATCACTCAAGGCCTAGCTTTTATAATTCACTGTTAGGATTACAGGAAAATTTTCGAGTGTTTTACGTTTTACTATAATTTGTAGCTATAGAATCTAATTCCTGCAAATATGTACATTCGGAATTTGTACATTGGTAAAAGATAACCATCGTAACGCTTCCAGGACGATACGTCCATCAGACAATGTGTCCACTATCTCACGTCCACAGCTATTTTGCCCAAGGAAATTAGTCCAACAAACATTTCGTCCACTAAAATATTTATCCATTAATATTTAGGTCAAGAATTATTGTGTCCATTAATTTTTTTTCCAATTTTTCTTTGTCCACTAGTTTCTGTGCCAACTAAATATTTTCTCCTCGAACATTTTGTGCATTTTTGGGTAACAAGTACTTCCAACATGCAATTCAAAAAAGAAGGGTTACTACGCAAATGTATTTAATTATTTTGTAGCATAATAACGTTCATTTCTATGGAAATATGTACTTCATTGGTTCAGTATTAAATTTTGAAGTGTAAACATTTAAAATGGCTTATATGAAAAAGAACAGTAAGAGGGCGGGAGATGCTACACCATAACAATTATACTTACCACTTTCATTCACACAGTAGAAATGGCAGAAGTACATATTGGCGCTGTGAAAAAAGGGAAATGTGCTATGAACGTTGCATAACCGATAGGCATCATATTGCTGGAACAGCTACGTAGCACACTCATTTATGCAAATGGACAATCAGGAATACTGGGCGCAGTGTAGGCCTACTGGACGAGACAATAAAACGGACAATGATAAATGTAGATATAATAAAATGTGGACCAAATTTACAGAGGACAAAAGAGCGCAATGGACATTTAAACTGTAGACGAAATAATAGTGGACATAAAACACCAGAGGAAGAAAAGATATAGTGGACAGGATATGAAAGGGACGTACGAAACAGTGGATGAAATATCCGTGGACATAGCGTCTGGGAACCATCCTAACAGTTAACTCAACCATCTGCGGTATCTGAGGGCCTAGGGCAGTGTTTCTCAACTTTATCTGTGGATGTACTTCCTTAGGTTTCCAACATTTTGTAAGTACCCCATTAAAATGTAAATATAACAAATTAATTTTAATGCGTAACAACCATTATGAAAGTTACTGCCATACGATCATTTAACGCTCTGACGTTATTTATCTATGCAAGGATCCGTCTCCATAGATAAAATAAGAGGCCTAGAAAACTTTTTAGTCTCCCGATCATTTCAGCAATATCTCTTAGGAGGATAAAATGATTTTACTCTCTACATTTCAAGCTCTACATGCAACAGCTATACCAAGATGCTATGTCTATTGTTCGAAAGCATAGCAAACCTGACATATATATAACTTTTGCCTATAATCCACAATGACCTGAAATACCTATTGCTTTACTTCCACATGAAAAACCCAATGATCGTCCTGACATTGTTACTTGCGTTTTCGCGTTGAAACTCAAAAACTGAAGGTGTATAGGTTCAAGAAAAAGTATTTGGCATAAAAAAACATTCAGAGGGAGTATGTTTCATTATTATGGAAGCAAATAACTTTCAAAATGTCTGGTATTCATTGAAAATAAATCTGAAAAAAATTGTATTTGAACGTTTAATGAACTTAGTTTGCAGCATTTGCTGCACAAGCCACTAGTAGAGATATAAATGTGTCTTTGAATATAAACTCAGGGTAAGGGAAGTAATATATTAACATATTTAAACATAATTCCAAAAATACGAGAAACTTGTACCTTCAAAGAGCGCGAAGAAAAAATATATACTGTATTAATGAAAGAAGCGGCAGATCATACATTTCACTGCCAATAACTAGGGTCATCTTTTGACGTTGTACAATTTGGTCTTGCTGTATTTACTTTTAGAGTTTTCATTCTTGTCCGAAAAAGAATCATCAAAATCAGTGATGATTAAAAGCGTGTCAACATGTCACTATAGTGTTCAAATGGAGGGTAAATAACGAACCGACACCAGATACAAGGACCGAGAATCAACAGCTGGTGTGACGCGTGCTGCACTTAACGTAACACAGCGTGGACAAGAGAAAAACAACATAAATCTTCACTCCCCTGCTGAGAATCGAACGCCGGCCCTCGGAACTTGATAGCTGTACATGTTACCACTTAAAGCAGACACACATTTATAAAAACAATTCGGTGCTGAAAGCAGCCGTTTCCATAGAAACGCACATTAATTACATAACGCTGGTCGTGACGTGCGCTGTTGGTTACGTCCACACCACAAGCTCCCAAGAGAAATCGTTATTCAAATCAGCGCCGATTCAAACCCCGTGTCCTGCGAGACCCGCAGACAACTTCCAAGTCGCTCCCTTCCTTTCTTGTGGATGCCTGAGTCATGAGTCACGGCGCTCTTCTTGTTCAGCAGGGTAGCTGTAGCCGATGTCAATGACAAATAATGCGGTGCTGGTGGAGTTTGGAGGAGCCGGTAGAAATTGTGGTTTTTTCGGTGGATATATTAGAACTGAGGGCACCGTCAGTTTACATATACAGTAAGTACCGCCGCAGCTGCAATTCGGGAACTGAAGGTGGCCGAGGTGTGGCGCAATTGGAGATTTTTTCAGTGGTGGGAGGATGATTGAGAAGATGGAAAGTGTAACTGCCGGTTGAGATGGTAGTGCAGGTGACAGTTCAGGTAGTGGAGATGCAGGAAATGGTTGAGATAGAGCAGATGCAGGTGTTATTTGAGTTGGAAATGCAGGTGACGGTTGAGGTGGTGGAGACACAGGTGACAGTTGAGGTGGTGGAGACACAGGTGACGGTTGAGGTGGTGGAGACAGGTGACGGTTGAGGTGGTGGAGACAGGTGACGGTTGAGGTGGTGGAGACACAGGTGACGGTTGAGGTGGTGGAGACAGGTGACGGTTGAGGTGGTGGAGACAAGTGACGGTTGAGGTGGTGGAGACACAGGTGACGGTTGAGGTGGTGGAGACAGGTGACGGTTGAGGTGGTGGAGACAGGTGACGGTTGAGGTGGTGGAGACACAGGTGACGGTTGAGGTGGTGGAGACAAGTGACGGTTGAGGTGGTGGAGACACAGGTGACGGTTGAGGTGGTGGAGACAGGTGACGGTTGAGGTGGTGGAGACACAGGTGACAGTTGAGGTGGTGGAAATGCAGGTGACGGTTGAGGTGGTGGAAATGCAGGTGACGGTTGAGGTGGTGGAAATGCAGGTGACGGTTGAGGTGGTGGAGACACAGGTGACAGTTGAGGTGGTGGAAATGCAGGTGACGGTTGAGGTGGTGGAGACAGGTGACGGTTGAGGTGGTGGAGACAGGTGACGGTTGAGGTGGTGGAGACAGGTGACGGTTGAGGTGGTGGAGACAGGTGACGGTTGAGGTGGTGGAGACACAGGTGACGGTTGAGGTGGTGGAGACAGGTGACGGTTGAGGTGGTGGAGACAAGTGACGGTTGAGGCGGTGGAGACAGGTGACGGTTGAGGTGGTGGAGACAGGTGACGGCTGAGGTGGTGGAGACACAGGTGACAGTTGAGGTGGTGGAAATGCAGGTGACGGTTGAGGTGGTGGAAATGCAGGTGACGGTTGAGGTGGTGGAGACAGGTGACGGTTGAGGTGGTGGAGACAGGTGACGGTTGAGGTGGTGGAGACACAGGTGACGGTTGAGGTGGTGGAGATACAGGTGACGGTTGAGGTGGTGAAGATGCAGATCTCGGTTGAAGTGATACAGATGCCTTTTGTGTGCAATCTATGAAACGAAAATGTATCTTCTTCAGTTGTATATTTTCATTTAGATACCTCTTTTGAATGATAGAGACGGTGATACTGAAAACGTTCGCAAAGTAACAAGGTAATTCAACTGTTCAAAACACGTGAAACATATTAAGTCATTTTCGTTGGCACTATTTTTTTTTTTTCCTGCCTTGACATGGAAGAAAGCGTCCGTTCGACGTTAGTCCTAAATTCCTTAAGATTTTCTGAGAATATACATAAAGAAGGACGCGCAGGAAGCTATTCATACGTTTCGTGGATCCACTATCCACGTCTCGATTTCTCAGTAGCGCATGCGTGGAATTATAAAGACGAAATGACGCCATTTCCGTTTGTGATAAACCGGAAAGCATAGCCCTATAATGAGCCGCACCCCCCCCCCCCGCCGTTTCTGTGCATTGTTACGTAGAATCTAATGCGCAGTCGGTCGTTGGGATGGCGATAAGTTCCATTATTCTGGTCCAGGTGGCAGCACGTTATTAGTTCAGATAAAAACGCCTCGTTTACACATCGTATAGAATTGCTGTAAAAGCCACTTTGCTCTCTGGTTTTCTTATCAGTCTGACAGTCGGACTATTGATTTCTCATTACACCGCTCGCTCCCCAGACCCTCAATTTGACGGTTCGGGGGAACTAATAATATTACAATGCGATGACTCAGTAGCAGGGTCAACGAAAACCACTCATAAATGTGGAGATGCACTTCGACAAATTAATTCGTGTCCCATCAAGCCGGCGCACGAACCTACAGTTCATTTCTGGGCTCATGGGCTGCTTTCGCAACTAGGGGAACACGAATGGATTTCACTTTTCATATGACTAGTCTTTATTGAGAGAACAACTTGGGGAAAATGTCACATTTTATGACTGAGAGTAAACAGTGACGTCATACAGTGATTGCGGACCGTAAAGAAAACACCATTTCAGAATGCTACATTTGAAGCATTGAACAAGTCCATACGAGGAGAACATCGTCAGAAACAAAAACAAGAGACATCATTACCGAGGGAGTTGGCTAAGGCGGTGGTACCGTTTGAAACTCGCATTCGGAAGTTCCCGGGTTCAAATCCCGTGGTCGGCCAATCTGACTGGGGTTTTATATGGCTTCCCTCAGTCACAAAGGCAAATGCCGGATTCATGCCACGAATCTAAAATCAGTTACATGAATACAAGCCATCTGCAACACACGATAGAAACAGGAGCTCACAATAATAACAACGGCCTACTGATGTACTCCCAGATCCTAAACACGCGATATGACAACAGATGTTAAAGCGTGTATAAATAAACTTAACAAAAAAGACAGAGAGCAGCCACTATTCCGAAGTATACGCCCAAACAAGGGATTTAAAAATATATTTTATGCTCGACCATGCCGAAATGTAGTAATTATACACCTGGTAGCAGTCCTTTAATGCATGTCATTAAAGTACACCTATTCATTAAAGTTCAGGTTTTCGATTACTCTCGGATATGCAATCGAAAGACAACTATCGAAAGGTGACGGAGGCTGGAATTCCAATACTGTCGCAGAAGGTTATGTTCTGTTACTATAATAATTAGCGTTAATTGTAAATAATATTCAAATAAATTCAATTTGTCATCTCGTTTTTCAATGTCGAATTCAATTTCAAGGTTATATCAAGACTATGTTTATCTCACTCTCTAGATTATATCAAGGTCGTCGACATTCGTTTCCCGGAAAAAATCAATACTTTCGCGTCTGCGCACATCTCAGAATTCATGAGGTAGGCTATTGCACTCACTCAGATAACAATAACATGAATACTTATGAATAATTTCAAGTTAGAAATATGGTCGAGCATAAAAAGTAGGATGAAACTTGCTTATAATGGTAATTAAGACGCTCGTATGAAAATTATGAAAGTCGCTTGCGCTCGTTTCATAAACATCCTCGCGTCTTAATTACTACCATTATAGGCTCGTTGCATAATGTACTATTCTTTTTTTTTTTCTTAGAAATTAGATTTCTTAATAAATACGTGCGTAGTAATAAATGTTATATGCCACAGTATATTATATAGACTGTTCATCTTTAATAATCAAACCACAAATAACGTAACTAAAAAAAAAGCTACAATAGCATATACATTCCTTTCAACAGATTCGCAAGGGTTGAAACTTTTCTGCGCTTGTATTTAGTAAACAGTATTTACGTCCCTTGCCGGTTGATTCTTATTTATAGAAACGAACAATATTCATAATATAATTTAGAAAAAGACAACATCGTCTGTGGAGCTACAGTTCAGTTTGAACTTTGGTCTCCTCAATTGAGTGTCGCCATCTTTTCATACCCTTAGCCAGTCTTCTCTAACTTTATATCTCAGAGTGTCAACTTCTTTCACTCCCTCTATCCATCTTAATTTGGGATCTCCGCGTCCTATGCGTTCTCCAGAGTTACCAAATGTCTTAAAGTAAATCATTCTTGCCAAATGAATACCAATTTAGAATCAAATGAAATGCTTAAAAGTGTAACAGTAGGAAAATCTTCAACATTACTTTACTGGCGTAACGTAAATTAAATTTCTTCACTTTCATTAACATTTAAACTAAAGCCATTAATTTGAAACCACTTACTATATTAAATGAGTTACCCATAACAACTCTTAAGCCATTGACATCATTAACAGTAGGCTATCATGTGTCATAGGCTAGTACAGACTGCCATGAAATATGTCATCAACATAAAAACAGAACAGGTCCCAAAACAGAACCCTGAGGTACACCTCTTACAATTTTAAGCGTTTCGGAATAACTATCATCAAGACATATTTACTGAAAACGATCTCACACATAATATTCAATCCTTTTAAACTTATTATTTACAATACCATAATGCAAGGACACATATTCAACTTTTCATAGAACTCAAAATGATTCCAAAGATAAATTCCTGACCTGGAGTGAGATCATATTTCGTGAATCACCCTGTATGTATGTACATGCATGAGTGAAACATTAATGAACTTCATTGTAAACTATGAATAGAAAGTAAAATGAAAGGGCTGACGGCACGAATACCAAATGCGAGGAACTCTGAAGGAAAGAAAACACAATAGGTATTTAAATACGAGAATAAATTTCACGAATGTCAGAGATTATCAATGTTCATAGAGTTAAAACAAGACCTAAAAATTTGACATTCAAGGAATCTTGATCTTGACTGGTGAAAGCGTCTAAATGGAACAAACTTATTTAACAGCTATAAATTCGAAAGTACTCATGATTTCTTACATTTGTTATTTTTAAATAAATGAGACAGGATCCATCGAATCTCTACAATTGCGTGAAACGATTATGCTGTTCGTGACTGTTATTGTGAGCACGATTGGGATTGTAAGGATGTTTGGGATTTGAAATAAAAGTTTGATATTTCTTTTCATTTCTGTCTTCATACTCCCCGCATTTAAATTTAACAAGGCGGAGCCTTCTCGTTAACTACTTCATAATCGCTTCCTCATTCCAGGAGGCCTAGTCTGCAGATAACAATACAATTGATAGTCGAAACGATTCACACATCAATATGACGCCAATGAGTTGTTTGGATTTATAATGCAATACAGTATAATGTAATTGCAGAGAATTACATTAATTTAGAGTTAAGTTACAGTATTATCGCAGTTAAGTATTTTAGAATAAAACTGTGTTAAATTAAATATTTCTGTCTTTATATTCCCCGCATTTATTAATCACAAAAATTTGTGTAAAAATAATTCATTACGATGTAACATTCGTTTCCCTTCACGATTTATCAAGGCAGCCTGGATTCGACACAAATTTGTTTTAAACACATTATCTTTACAGTCATCGAATTAATGAGTCACCGTATTAACAGAAAATGTGACCAGCTTTCTTGGATATCTAGCTTCACGTTAAAAATAGTGACCATGGACTTACGTCATACTGAAGATGTCAAGAAGTAGCAGCACTCACCTGTAACAGAAAGAAAAAAAAATTAATTACAATTCTCACAAAATATGACATCATAATGTATAGTAATTCCTCTGATTGAGGTTCTGGCTGATATGTACATCTATTATCAAGCAGTACATCTCACTTGACGATATGTGTCAGAGGAAGAACAATTGTTTGTATGCATCTGAAGTCTGACTAGTGTAATATGTAGCTAGTCAGCGATGTATGCAATGAAGGGGCAAAGGAACTGGCCACTCTATCCCATTATCTCCTGACCTAGTTGCCTCATAAGTGGTGCCTTGTTGGTATCATCTGTTAGGTTAAGATCTGTCTTCGGACAGTTGACTAAACAACAACAACAACAACAACAACAATGTATAGCAAGGTAAGGACAAAATGTAAGTAAGAGTTTCTCCTTAAAAGAATAATGTCTTGCTTTTTTTTATATTTATTTTAGTAGGTTATTTTACGACGCTTTATCAACATCTAAGGTTATTTAGCGTTTGAATGAGATGAAGGTGATAATGCCGGTGAAATGAGTCCGGGGTCCAACATCGAAATTTACCCAGCATTTGCTCATATTGAGGGAAAAACCCGGAAAAAACCTCAACCAGGTAACTTGCCCCGACCGGGAATCGAACCCGGGCCACCTGGTTTCGCGGCTAAACGCTCTAACCTTACTCCACAGGTATGGACTCTTACTTTTTCCATCATTGTCCAGGATTATAACAATTTTTCAATTACTACAGTAATTATTCGAAAAATTAATTTACAAATCGATTACTAACAAGTTACAATCTGAACATCCTCACGCAAATACTGATGCCGCCATTCTTCCTAAAACATGTGACACAGAGACATCCTTTTATAATTTGAGAGCGGTCACAACGTCCATTGATCGAACGCGATAACGACACTTACGTCACCTGCTTCCGAATCAGTTGAGTCAACGTTTCGAGAAGCAGCAGCGTGTGACCGTTCAATTATTCTAGCGCAATTGTTCGGTACAATACTGGACACAGAATTAATTCAGTGTAAATTTATTTAAAGAATGAAAACTTGTGTAAAACATGCTAAGAAGTGCATTCATAAGTTTCGTCACAAATAACCAGAATTTTTCGTACCAGCTAAGACATATGTCCATGGAGTCATTCGAAAGTTGAGTAATAATAAAATTCATTTCTTAAATTACTTATCCACTGAATCATTCATTCACTCACACACTCATTAACTAATTTATTTCTTTATTTCCTTATTTCTGTCCATCCATCCATTCATCCCATCCTCATGCAATAATGTATCCCCTCACGGATCTTTTTCAAAGAACTTTCTGTACACCCTGTATCACTGAAGTAGAGATATTAGAAAATGATCATCCTCATGTAATCATGTAGGCCTATCCTCCACTCCGACAAGCAGATGTTTTTGAGAGGACTCTGTGTACAGTCTACATCAGTAGTGTTCAAGCCCTGAGGGTACGCAGGATTGTGTCAAGGGTACACATTCCACTGACTCATATGTAAAAATGCTGACATATTCATTTTATTATACTTGTTGATAATTATTGCAGTTTACATACTTTCTTTTACAATATCAAGTCTTGTTTTTCCTTGCTTCAATAACATTTTACACCATTCATTACTATTATTACTGCATCAATAACTACAGTATAATAAAATATAAATAATAATAATAATAATAATAAATAATAATAATAATAATTCATTTTTATTTATTTAGAATATTAACGTGCAAAACAACAGCACAAGGCCAATTACAGTTTAGCACAAGATACAAAACAAAACAACACAACAAATGATGATGAGAATGAATGATAGAAATGGCAGTGAGATGAAACACAATCAATATAATAGTCTTATCATTGACCAAATGCAACAAAATAAATAGCAATATCCAACATATAATAATAGTGCATTATGCAACGAGCCTATAATGACAGTAATTAAGAATCGAGTATGGATATTTATGAAACGAGCGCAAGCGAGTTTCATAATTTTCATACGAGCTTCTTAATTACCATTATAGGCGAGTTTCATACGACTTTTTATGCTCGACCATATTTCTAACTTGAAATTATTCAGATGTATACATTTTATTTGTATCTGACAAGATCGGAAGTGATCTTGTTCTAGGTCGTGAATTGTGAGATGTGCGCAGACGCGAAAGTATTGATTTTTTCCGAGGAACAATAATGTCATTGACCTTGATGTAATCCCGTTAAACTTGGTATAAACTTGATTACTGAATTCGACATTGAAAAACGAGATGACAAATTGAATTTATTTGAATATTATTTACAATTAACGCTAATTATTATAGTAACAGAACATAACCTTCTGCGACAGTATTGGATTTCCAGCCTCCGTGACTTTTCGCTAATTCTCTTTCGATTGTATATCCGAGAATAATCGATACTTGCGGTTTTATAACGGTACAAAGCTGACTTGTTATTGGCTGAACACCTGTAAGCTGAGTTGTCATTGGCTGAAAACACCTGTACTTTAATGAGTATGTGTACTTTAATGACATGCATTAAAGGACTGCTACCAGGTGTATAATTACATTTCGGCATGGTCGAGCATAAAAGATATTAAATAACAAGTAAGGATATATAATGATAAAACTAAAAAAATATATACTACATATTGAATGGATCCAAGTTCAATCCATGTAAATTAGCATATTTTATACATCTGCAGACCAGAGAGAGAGAGATTTAGAATTTCTATTGTAAAAAATGTTATGAAATCTTAAACCCTTAGCAAGACTGATATTGCTTATGAATGATTCACAACCTATATCACCCTTAATGACTTTACAAAAAAATAAATAATCAAGATCTTGACGTTTGGAAAATAAACTACAGCAATTAAAATATTTAGAGTTAATCTCATATTTATAGTCATCGGAATTTGGTAGTAGTAATAATAATAATAATAATAATAATAATAATTTATTTTTTATTTTATTTATTTATAATATTAATGTGCGAAACAACAGCACAAGGCCAATTACAGTTTAGCACGATACAAACAAAACAACAAATGATGATGAGAATGAATGATAGAAATGGCAGTGAGATGAAATACAATCAATATAATAGTCTACATTAATCAATTGACCAAATGCAACAAAATAAATAGCACAAATAATAATTATTAAAATTAGTTCAGTGAGATAATTAAAATAATGGCAATTGAACAGAGTGAATTACAAATGTATTAATGAAATAAAATAAATGAAGACTGGAATAATATAAGTAATATTGTAAAGATATGAATTGGCAAGAATAGTATAATGCATATATTGACAATGGCATAAATTAATAAAAATGACATAAAACTCAAAAGATATACTACACATTAAATGGATCCAAGTTCAATCCATGCAAATTATTAATAATAATAATAATAATAATAATAATAATAATAATAATAATAATAATAATAATAATAATATGCATTTTGAAGTACGAAGGTAAAAAATGTACGTAGGGGATACCCTAGCAAAAAAGATTGAATACCATTGCTGTATATCACTGAAGTAGAGATATTAAAAAACGATCATCCATATTTAATCATGTAAATATTCCCCCATCCCCAGGAGCGGATCTTTTGTGGGAACTCTCTGTACACCCTGTATCATATATCAGAAAATTCTGAGCCTCATGTAATCATGATTTCTCCTCCACACTCCTCTATGAATGAAGTCGTTACGGCGCTGGGTGGGTGTAGGAGCTTAACTATTATAAAAATACTCACTCCGCAGTCTCCGGGGGTGCGATATATAATAGCTCCCTACTATCTGCACCCCACTCGGGGAGGGGTGAGAATTACACACTCCACGAGGGTGTGCACAAAAACGGCACAAGAGATGCCACTACTGCAGTACATCCATACATTATTGCTATGTGCCCTTGCCAGCTCCATCACATTCCTTCAGTTCATATCTGACCAGCCACTTCGTGACATGAATACCAATTAAGTCACATACAAAGGATAGCCTCTTGTATGCTTTCTGATATGAAACATCTTATGCGACGGTCATTGGGTATCAGAATGAAATTATGCAACGGCAATCTTCCGTACCAGTTAGGACATATGCTCATGCACTCATTCCAAAGTGGAGTAATAATAAAATTTATTTTTTTTTATTTATTTATCCACTCATTCATTCATTCATTCAATCACTCACTTATTCATTTATTCATGTATTCCTTTATTTCTGTCCATTCGTTCGTCCATCTAACCATCCACCCACCCACATATGAGCCGTTCAGAGCAAAAGTGGTGTAAGTCAAAATTGGGTAATGAGGTTTAAAGTAAAAATTCTGTAAAATACAGCGCAAAGTAGCAGTTAATATGGCCTTCTTGCTATCCACTGACTACTAATAGTTTAAATAAATTGAATATTAATTGCTACTTTGCGCTGTATTTTACAGAATGTTTACTTTAACCCCCATTACCCATTTTTGACTTACACCACTTCTGCTCATATAATAATGTATTCCCCTCACCCCGAGGAACGGATCTTTCTGAGAGAACTTTCTGTCTGCCCGTCCATCCATCTACCCACGCAACCTCACCACGAGGAACGGAGCTTTTAGAGAGAACACCCTGTATACATATATACAGAGTGGAAGTGAAATAACTTTACAGATTGAGAGGGACGATATGGTACACTCAAATGAATAGAAAACCTGTATTAAGCTACGTTTTGTGATTAAATGCACGGTTAATTAGACAATTAAGTTTGAAGTTTGAGCAATCCGGCAACATCGTCGCTAACACACTCTACTCGTGATACAGATGTAAGAGGACAACGAACTCGGTGAGTCTCCGTACGTAAGCTGCATTCTGCCGACACGTTTCCAATCCCTCGCTTCGTGCAATGGCTTTAATTTAGGTTTTTTTTTAATTAAATTTACACGAAAACCGTTCACGCTATTGAAATACGCCAGAAGCATAAATTATTCTTTATTAGATTTCCTATCAATATGGACAAAAATCACGATCCTACTCGCAATAGTTACTGAATAAGAGGTTGTTAAACATTTGGGGGGGACAGACAATTTTTTCTGAAAAAAAAAACTATCAACTTTCCACCAATATCACATTCATTAATTCAGTGTTCTGCCCAAGATCAGGTCTTTCACTGCAAACCCAGCTTTCTCCAGTTTTTCCTATTTTCTGCCTTCCTTTTGGTCTCCGCAGATGATCCATATCTTAATGTCGTCTATCATCTGATAGCTTCTTCTGCCCCGAACTTTTCTCCCGTTCACCATTCCTTCCAGTGCATCCTTCAGTAGGCAGTTCCTTCTCAGCCAGTGACCCAACCAATTCCTTTTTCTCTTACTGATCACTTTCAGCATCATTCTTTCTTCATGCACTCTTTCCAACACAGCTTCATTTCTTATTGTCTGTGCATTTCATACGTTGCATTCTTCTCCATATCCACATTACAAATGCTTCTATTCGCTTCTCTTCACTTCGTCGTAATATCAATGTTTCTGTCTCATAGTGTCACACTCCATACAAAGCACTTCACTAGTCTCTTCTTTAGTTCTTTTTCCAGAGGTCCGCAGAAAATGTTACTTTTTGTATTAAGAGTTTCCTTGGCCATTGTTATCCTCCGATATGATATTATAGTTTTTTGTTACATATAACATGACCTATTCCCTCTGGAAATCTGCAAGGCCATTTCACCTGCACTCCGTATATTAGTACTATAAACAAAATATACACAAACCTATGTTATGTTATGTTATATGTTATGTGTTGTGTTGTGTTGTGTTGTGTTGTGTTGTGTTGTGTTGTGTTGTGTTGTGTTGTGTTGTGTTGTGTTGTGTTATGTTATGTTATGTTATGTTATGTTATGTTATGTTATATGTTATGGTTATGTTATATGTTATGTTATATGTTATGTTATGTTATGTTATGTTATGTTATGTTATGTTATGTTATATGTTATGATATGTTATGTTATGTTATATGTTGTTATGGTTATGTTATGTTATACTATGTGTTATGTTATGTTATGTTATGTTATGTTATGTTATGTTATGTTATGTTATGTTATGTTATGTACACTTCTAAGTGCGATCCTCTTTTAAGTTGGACGCATTGTATTTCAGAATGTGGTTATATCTAACTGATTTACAAACGAAATTCAACATTTCACGATAAAAGTTATTACTTATATTTTGAGTGATTTCTTCTCGGAGCGGTGCGTGCCTGTCTGCTGTGCGAACTTGCGAACAGGCCGAGGAGTCGCTGCCGGCCAGTAATTATGTTGCAGCGCCGGTCCCAAGGCATCAAATACGGGAAATCGAAGTTTTACTGCCCTTAGGGGGGTCAAATAAAAAGATCCATCTGCGGGACGAGCCTATCGATCCGCCGCACAGATTCCCCTGCAGTTGTAACGACTCTCCAAACTACAAGGCGGCGGTCGTTTATACCAGGATATGAACGTACTTGGTATAAACCATATACTGTACAATGTATCCCTGGACTACGACTGGGTTTGGCCTATTAAATTCAGAGTAAATGCATAAAATAGTAACAGTAATAATAATAATAATAATAATAATAATAATAATAATAATAATAATATAATAGTTATTTATGGTACTTGTGAAGTAAGTGCATCTTTATTGCGCGAGTGGAAAGATTTAAGCACGAGGGGTCAGCCGAGTACAATAAATATCACGCTCACAAGTACCATACGTAATTTTATCCATGTCCATAACGAAAAATTATGTTTTATAAAAGAAGATATGTTGACAATAAGTCCTCATATAATCACATATCATGGCATGGATTTTAGAATCGATACGTGAACTAGGTAGGTCATGATGTAGGAGGCCATGATTAGTGAAGAATGGTATCTAAGGCGTTGGATAAATAACAAATTATAATTAATTATATAATTTTAATATATATTTTTTCTTCATTTTAAACGTGTATTTTCGTCTTTTTGAAGTTTCAGGGATTATTTAGAAGTGTTCACGGGACTATTAAAACGTAATTTATCATCATGTCTGTTTAGCGTGTTGTTTTAAAAGTTTTAAAATCCTATAAACCCAACTTCGCAGGTTCAAGTCTCCTCGCATCCCAAAAAATAAATTATTACAAAATTAAAAAAAGAAATACATATTACATATGGATGCAATGCACAAATTACGACGTAGTAGATAGAGAAAAGAGAAGGAGATTCATTCTTGATCCCACAATCCGTTTTGAGATGCATGAGCAACAGCCACAAGAGGTGTGTCGTGAAAAACAAGTCATATATGAGCCTTGTTGTCAGCATCTTGGAGCACAATACCACATCACACATTGGACAGTTTTTGGGCTCATGGTCGGTGCCCGTGGCACGATGCCACGTGAAACTTTAAATCAACTTAAACAATTTAAAATTTCTGATGCAACGATTGATGCCATAGGATCTCACGTGTTAAAATCATCCTTAGCTATAATTAGTAATCATTTGTACCCAACAAAATTGTTATTGTAAATGATTTCCTACGTTTTCTTATCTTAATGTTTTTTTCTTTTTCTTTCCAAGTGTCACAAAATTGTTTTGTTTACTTATTATTCTTTATGAATTGATTAGTAGGCCGATCTATCGAACCCTTATTTAGGGCGGCTTTTGTTTCTACAAATTATGTAAGAAATGGTAATAAAGAAGTAGAGGTAGTGACATCTAGTAACTAATATATTAACTTCTTGAGTAATAGTTGAATGGCAAAGTATACGTGTGTGCCCGGGTACTAGGAACATACTAATGAACTGTGAGATAAAATACAAACTGTGAGGTAAAGTCTTTATCTCACTAGTGAAATAAAGTAATGTTGAATAAAAGCCTACTTTACAAACGCAAAAGTATTTAGTAAAGGCATGTTTTTCGTAATGGTCATGGATAAAATATCTAACTCTCTACTGCCATAGGAAAATAATTCACAGAGCCTACACTTAAGAGCTGTCGACAATGTAGATAATGTGGTAGTAGAGAGATTCGATGATTGGATAACAGATATACTAGTCTGTTTGCTAGAAAACTGTGAGCTTACTCATAGTCAAGAAATTAACAACGATATAGGCTTACGCAATACTACACTTTAAAAAAAAAAGACTGCCTCCGCTGTCAGGTGGCCAGTATGCTGGCTTCCAGATATGGAGGTTTCCAGGTTCGATTCCCGGGCTCAGCTCTCGGGAAATTTTCCTTGAAGAAGAAGAGTTCCCTGGTTGTCTAGACTCTGGAAATTTGAATGAATGTGAGTTTGATTCCGACTGTGCTGAGTTATTAATTAACCAATCTTCAAAAATATAGAAAATACAATACTATATCAGGACTGTCAATGTCACATTACGGACATGTAACGCCATCAGCACCACCAGAGTTAAATTGGACTGAGAAATCGTAATTTAATATACTTTATGCTCGACCATGCCGAAATGTAGTAATTATACACCTAGTAGCAACCTTTTAATTGACCTCATTAAAGTACACATATTCATTAAAGTTCAGGTGTTCCACCAATCAGAAAATAACATTGTAGCAATATGAAAGCGCAAGTATCGATTATTCTCGGATATGCAATCGAAAGGCAACTAGCCAAACGTCACGGAGGCTGGAAATCCAATACTGTCGCAGAAGGTTATGTTGAAGAATCGATCCAAATTAAAATTGAAATCACAAATACAATATCAAACTCAGTCGAAAAAAACAACACACAAATTAACATCAATTCACCTTCATCTTCCAGCCTTTCACAAAGCACATTCCCGCAAATTCATTTCACCAATAGCACAATAAATCACCTACATTTGAAAGAAAGTCAGTTCTGTTACTATAATAATTAGCGTTAATTGTAAATAATATTCAAATAAATTCAATTTGTCATCTCGTTTTTCAATGGCTAATTTAATTTCAATGTTATATCAAGATTAATGGTTATTTTACTCTCTAGATTATATCAAGGTCAATGTCGACATGTGTTTCTCGGAAAAAATCAATACTTTCGCGTCTGCGCACATCTCACAATTTACGAGCTATTGCACAAGGTCAGTTCCGCTCCTCAGTCAGATAAGAATAAAACGAATACTTATGAATAATTTCAAGTTAGAAATATGGTCGAGCATAAAAAGTCGTATGAAACTTGACTATAATGGTAATTAAGACGCTCGTATGAAAAGTATGAAACTCGCTTGCGCTCGTTTCATAAACATACTTACGTCTTAATTACTACCATAATAGGCTCGTTGCATAATGTACTATTTACGTTTACAAGTAGTTATTACATAAATCGAGGTTTAAATCATTAAGACATTGGGATGTGTAACTTCATTATGTATATTACTCGTCATATAAACCACTTTAATATCTGGTCACTTTTTCCGGAGACTGCAGTTCAAATCTCGGCTCGTGCAGTATAAAACCAGGATTTTCCATCATGCGTGTCCCGAGGATTCTTCATATCTCTGTCGCAATTACTCTCTGCACATTATTTGTACCATTTCAAGTTGAAGACACACGGCAGGTCTCCACAATATAGGGCATTCGTATAAAAACACAAGACGTGGAATTGCCAACGGACAAACAAAGACGCCTTGGGCCAGGGTCGAACCCGACATTTCAGCATCATTGTGTAAATACTTAGCAATTATTACCCAATTATCTGAGAGCTCGCCACAAAGCACGACAAATTTGTCCTCCAGCACATATCGAGATAAACAGAGTCGATGTTCCTAGAAGTCAATTTAGATTCAATCGAAATGAAAGCGAGAATTCCTCCGCTTGAAACAACAATTTAAAAGCGATTGCAAGGAATTCAATTTGTTTTGATTTCTGCGCTTCATTTGTGTGGCGCGTTTTCGCTCACATTTACGGGCAATTAGCTCAAAGAGTGCAAAGGGTTACAAATGCATATTTCAGTCCCCCCGGTGACACATTCGAAAATTTACATTACAATATATAATCGCAAAAGCAATGACAACATGGCGCCTACAATACAACGCTAATGGAGCGACCACCGCGGTAAAACAAGCGACTGTCACAACAATGTCTCAGCTGGGAATTCGCAGCGACGTAACGCCCGCCGTGTTTCTGCTACATTTAAGTCACAGAAAACGTTGAATCAGACGAAACGCAGTCGTAGCGAAATGTTTCAGGCATTTCCAGAGCGCATTCCTGAAATTCAATGCTAAAAATTCATACGAATATGCTATTCACGTGCAGCTAAATAATTCCAACACGACTGGATTCCTCGCAGTGCAAGCGAAGGGTATGGGGCTAATGCAGACGCGAGCGCTAGGGCACATTTTAACACGAAAATATCGACTAGGATATGTGAATATCAGACACTATGAAGCAACCATAGTCTACTATATACAGTCGCGAAGCTTGAGGTGTTTTTCTTTGCAAATCTCGTGATAAAGCGCTCCAAGCGGTTAGCAACTAGAAACAATAGACTGTCCATGGTCGACTGGACTGTGTCGTATTTCTATCGAGTGCTAGCTCGTTGCGTATTTCACATTGAAGCTTGAGAAATGTTCGTTATTGGTTATAATGAAAATGTTAATGGCTAAAATATAATAATTGGAATAATAATATGGGACAAGGAGGAGACGTTTGTAGTGTACGTCTCGGCCTCCCCAAAGGTCTTTTTCCCTCCGGCCTCCCAACTAACACTCTATACACATTTCTGGATTCGCCCATACCTGCTACATGCCCTGTCCATCTCAAATGTCTGGATTTAATGTTCCTAATTATCGTAAAATAACCTACTAAAATAAAATAAAAATAAATTACCTTCTGGTACCATAATTCTTTATTTTTTGTACCTGTCTAAAAAGTTCGAATTCTATATTTAGTGTAGTTTAATGTAGCATTTCATGCAAAATTAATGCCTAAAATGTCTAATTTACTCAATTAATAGAGGCAATTTATTACATATTGAGAATATTTCAGGCATCTAAATCTGTAGTTTTTTGTGACTGAAAATCCGATGTCTCCTTACCATAGACCAGGCCTGCACAAACAGCGCTCAACGAGCGCGCGCGCTCCTTCGGAGCGGGAGAGCCGTGTTTACCGCTCGCCGAAACGGAGAGGAAGATACGTCGGAATGACATAGACTTGCTATAGGTAGAGGAGAGGGAAACGATCACTCAGCTATCTAGTGGAGTGCAGTGTGTAGGCCTATTCTCAGTAACTGTTTCACGTTGCTTACCTACTGCTACAGTACAGTATGGAGGAATCTAAAAGACGGAACATAACATTTAACATTTAACGATTTACAGCTCGAACTTATTGATCTTCAATGTGACCTAAGGGCTAAAGATCGTTTGAATAATACTACTAGCCTGGTTGAGTTTTACAAGACTAAACATTAGCAATAATATCCACGACTACACAGGCTGGCTGTGAAAATGATTGCTATGTTTGGCTCAACATTTATATTTGTGAGCAACTGTTTTCTATAATCAACTTTAATAAAGGCAGACATCGAACATCTGTAACTGATGTTTCATTACGATAAGAAGGCTACTGTTCCTTTCAGCTGCCAACAGCATAAAACCTCGTTTTGATGTACTGATAAATAAAAATATAACAGAATGATATTGTACATTTAAGTAGCTACAGAATTTCTATTACTTCTGTAAAATAAATATTTCTTCATTAATTAATAATAGTCCAAGATAGCCTTGCAAACACTGAACGGGAATTCATTTCATAAGCACTCGTAATAGTACTTCCTTTTGTGTATATTTTGTACGAGATCACCCCTTCTTCCAGTCCATCCTTATACCACAGTCTACTGTATACAGTCACGAAGCTTGAGTTTTGAAGGTGCTAGAAACAATAGACTGTGCCGGTACTATTTTGCATTGCCTGTAATGAGGCGAAATTAGCGATCCTAGTGGTGAGCAACTATCTAGTGTTTGCATATTTACTACGTATGGAGCTTCGTGGCTGTATATACTAGACTGCTTATACAGAGTGCAGCTAATATCTGCATTCCGCTCATGAGCTGTGAGCCGGCTCGGAGAGGGCAAACCTTGTGCAGGCCTGATATAGACCCACAATCTCTATTTGTAGACAGAAACAGAAATAAAGCATTCAAATCAACTCAACTGTAGTTTCATTGTGACATGTTCTAGATACATACCGATGTAACCACAGTCTACTATATACAGTCGCGAAGCTTGAGGTGTTTTTTTGCAAATCTCGTGATAAAGCGCTCCAAGCGGTTAGCAACTAGAAACAATAGACTGTCCATGGTCGACTTTGGACTGTGTCGTATTTCTATCGAGTGCTAGCTCGTTGCGTATTTCACATTGATGCTTGTGAAATGTTCGTTATTGGTTATAATGAAAATGTTAATGACTAAAATATAATAATTGGAATAATAATATGGGACAAGGAGGAGACGTTTGTAGTGCTATAAACTGTAGCAACAGTAAGAGAAAGAGGCCAGAGTTATCCTTTTTCCGATTTCCGAAAGATTCAGAAAGTTTCCTGGGTTTCCACAAGAATGCTGTGCAGAAACAAAGCTGTTAATATGAAGTTCTTTGTGACTGTTAGAATACATTATATCCTTAAATTTCACAATGAAATGTTTCAGTCTAACCGAAAGGACATTAGATACCGGTTAAAGTTCTGTCATTTAGGCTGCTAAATTTCCAGAGAAATAAAGGTTAGGTCTACTTTTTTTCAGAGGATATATTTTTAATTGTAGCTATTAATTTTGTTATTATTTGTATGTGTTATTTTACTAAATACGTAGAAAAATTAAGTTTGTTTTAATGAAATTTATTGATCACGTTTTATTTTCAATTCTGGTGGGATTATTATTGCTTAGGCCTACTTTTTTCTTCAAAGGATATGTTTTTAATTATAGCTGTTAATTTTGTTGTTATTTTTATTTGTTGCTTTACTAGAGACGTAGAAAAAGTCTGTTACAATAAAATTTATTGATCACATTTTATTTCCAATTCTGGTGTGATTATTATTGCTTAACCTCATCCCACTTTGTTAACTACGTAAGCCTACACTACAAGTACCGGTACACGTAAGTTACTCCATTAATTCATATTTCCATTATTATTGCTGTAAAGAGAAATGCAAATTAATATTTATTGGTTTCATAGTTAATTATCGCTATAATCTTGAATGAGTGAAGCTATTATAGTAAATTTCAGTTCGTTTTGCACAAACAAAAATTATATTAACTTATTTCTTGCAGGTATCTTCGAGTTTATGGTGGAATTTAATATACTTCATTAAAATAATAAATTAACTTTATGCATTTAATATTTCAATAATGGAAGGAAGGTGTTAATTTTTCCAAAAGAACACCACAACGAAAGTGTAACATATTTTGTCGGCTGCTAGGAGAGAGATCTGCGATGATGAGGCGATAGTAGCGATCCTAGTGGTGGGCAACTACCCATGTTTGCATTTTTACTACATACTGAGCTTCGCGACTGTATACAGTAGACTGTGATGTAACCATGATAGAGCGCAGAATATCTCTACCAGGATTCGATCCCAAAGCGCTAATATTTTAAAACATAATTCATAATTACGATAACTGCAGCGATCACACATGATGAACTGTAAGTGTGCATTACCTGGACTGCAAATCAAGACGGCTGACATGACATATTTATAATTTGAATTTAAAGACAGTGCATTAGCGCTGCAGTCGGCACCTGTCTGCCTGCCGCTGTTATTTCACGCTTAATTTACCCCGCAGCCCCATATTTCAACTCTGTATTAGCCAATATCCGCCGCGATTTATTGCCAACTGTTCGACTACATATATTTCACGATAGCAACTACCTCAGGCGGATAATTCTCCAAACATTCATTGTGAACTGGAACAAAAGCGCATCGATCGCGTTTAACGATGCACTTCGCCATGACAACGGCTCCAAACTGACGAGATAGCAGTCAAAACTTTTTATTACCCCCTATAACGAACACAGTATCATCAAGCTACACGGATCATTTGCTGCCGTTACATGCACTCCCACCAGACAACTTCAATCTATTTGACAAGCTGCAAAATCATGGCATTAAAAACTGTTTAAGGTTCTTCGGTGGCTCAAAACACGACTGAGACAAGTGGACCGTAAGCTTGGAGTCCACTCAACTATATGCAATGTTTCATGGCATTTATGGAGTTTATACCTCGGTTACCACAATTCTGCCTCTACAAGCAAATCAACAAGTTGGCCAATAAGTCAATTAGGAAGTCACAATGGGAGTCAGTCGATTGACACTTATTTATTTTGGGTGGAACATTCTCAGTGCCGTCGAAAGGAAAAGTGATTCTAATGTCATTTTTATAACCAGCCTCATGGTATAGAGGTCAGAGTTTCTGGCCACAGTTCGCAAGGTCCCGAGTTTGATTCCCGGTCAGAGGGTCAGAGTACAGGGATTTTCCTGAAAGGGAATTATTCCTGTAATCGTCCAGGGTCTAAAACAGAGGTCTGCATCGGTCCTTTTCGCTCGAGCGCCAAGTAGTTCATAGCATAATCCGATAGGTAGCACACATGCATGATGGGTAAAATTGTCACGAGCGATAAATTCTCGAACGGTATAAGCCGAGCGTTAGACATTCGTTCTTGTTACTGTGATGAACTTTGTAGTAACATCATAGATGTTTATCATTTCAAAACTTTGCAGAGTTTAACTAACCTCTCCATAGTACAACTACAAAACTTGCTTTAAAATGTAATATAAATGTTGTAGGTAAATGTTCCCCCCCCCCACACATGAGTGATTTTGTTTTTGCCACATCTGTTAGATGTTATTGGATGTAAATGTAATTATTATAAACGGAGAACACAATCACGATAATGCAAGAACCGTATCAAGTTTTCTAGTAGTAATAATAATAATAATAATAATAATAATAATAATAATAATAATAATCTCTAATAATTAGTGTATCAATCTTTGCGTTTGTAACAGTTGTGCAGCATGATTATTCGTTTTATTATATTTTCTGTGACGTTATCTCTGTACTAATATTGTTATTAATTTACTGCTATATCAATATTTTGTCGCAGTATATAGGCGGAACACTATGTATGGACCTATCATATTATATATGTGGTAAATCATATATTGAATAATTAATTAGAATAATAACTGTATATCGAAGTTTTTCATACTATTTTATTTATAACTTCATGTTCCTGTTTTGGTACGTTCCATTAAACGTTTGTCATAAACGCAGAAAATAAAGCCTTATTTTTATCGTGTGAGCAAAACATATGTGTATCTTGTCTGTCGCCTTCCATACAAGATAAGACATGTCGGTGAGATGACCTTGTACTGTGCTTCTATTTATTACGAGCGTATCACAACCGATCGTATCTCACTCGAGGGTGAGACATTCGACCGAGTTCAAGCGAGCGATTTAACTCCAATGCAGCACTCTGGTCTAAAATTTAGGTTAATTGTAAATTTAAGACCTCTCCTGGCGCCGGCGCTACACTTCACTTGGCCTTCCAAGCGCCCCAACCTCACACAAAAGCCGCTCCCAGGAGTGAAGATCAGTAATGTTTACGACAACCTGGAGGCATTGAAAAAAATCAGGTAACTGCGGTGAAAGAGTTGTCATTCATTCATTAACTTTACGCAACGTGAGTCACAGCAGTCTGGGATGAAGACGAAGATCATGGTCATAGGAAAAAAATAAGGAGGTAAAAGTGCGAATCCTAAATGAGGCAGTAGAGCAAGTGAACAGCTTCAAATACTTGGGGTGTACTACAAGCAGTAACATGAGCTGCTGCCAGGAAGTCAAAAGGAGGATAGAAATGGCAAAGGAAGCTTTTAATAGGAAAAGGAGCATCTGGAAAAAGAACTAAGGAAGAGACTAGTGATATGCTTTGTATGGAGTGTGGCATTGTATGAGGGAGAAACATGGACATTACGACGAAGTGAAGAGAAGTGAATAGAAACATTTGAAATGTGAAATTGGAGAAGAATGGAACGTGTGAAATGTACAGAAAGAATGAGAAATGAAGCTGTGTTGGAAAGAGTGGGTGAAGAAAGAATGATGCTGAAACTGATCAGGAAGAGGAAAAGGAATTGGCTGGTCACTGGCTGAGAAGAAACTGCCTACTGAAGGATGCACTGGAAGGAATGGTGAACGGGAGAAGAGTTCGGGACAGAAGAAGACATCAGATGATAGACATTAGGATATATGCATCATATGCGGAAGCAAATAGGAAGGCAGAAAATACGAAAGATTGGGGAAAGCTGGATTTGCAGTGAATGGCCTGCCCTTGGGCAGCATACTATGAATGAATGAATTTACTCCCGCATTTTGGTCAGCCTTAACAATGCAATGTACGTTGCTTTAAAAAAAGTGTTTCAAGTATTATTGTGTCATGCTCTGGTAGAACATGTTCGTGGAGATTTGAAAGTAAAAAAAAAAATTAATTCACGCCTACAGCCACAATGTGGACAAGAACTGAGAAGGCTGGCTTCATTCTGGATCTCTCAACGACCAACTCCATTATCATGTTGCAGCGATATTTTCGTCAACGACTGGATGTGCTCTAACTACGATCGACCAACTCTCGCCTGGCCTCCTCGATCACCGGACTTAACTCCCTTGGATTTTTCTTGTGGGTATTGATTAAAGACACTGTGTATGCATCGAGACTTACAGAAATTGAGAGTCCGCATTATCACAGTATATATGGCAATGCTGCAACGTGTAGGGACTGAATTAGATTACCTACAGGATTGATATCTACCTCATTATGAGGGGCGGCCATTTTGAGCATTTGTCAGGTATGTTACAAAATTCTGAACTTTTCTCTTAACACTGCCCGTGTTCATAATGTGTGCATACGATTCATCTGCAATACTCGTAAATTTGACCATATAACACCTTCCCTCCAGTTACTTTCATGGGTGCGTCTGAAGGAACGAAGAACAATACATTCACTGTCTCTTCTGTTTAGAATCATGCATACTTCTACTCCGAATTATCTGTTATCGCACTTTCAATTTCTTACAACTCTTCTAAACCGACATCAAGCACTTCTTTCTATCCCTCATCATAGAACGTCTTTATACTCATCCTCCTATACTGTAGAAATACCTCGCCTCTGGAATTCGTTATCTAATGACGTCAGGGACTGCCGGACTTTATCACAATTCAAAATTAAATTGGAAAACTTTGTCTTAGTTAATGTTTTTAGGTATTGCTAGAAGTATTGATTTGTGTTTTTTTTTTTTCCTTTTTCTTTTTTAATCTAGATTAAAATTGCAAGTTTCTTGTTTATGTTAGTTAATTAGTGAGGATACAATTAATTATGATACTTAATCACTCATTTAAACTTTGTGTGACTGCAACCTGTGTATATTTTTGTGTGGCTTTACTTTGTTTATAGTGTTTTTTTCTCTCTCTCTCTTCATTTCTTGTATAGCTTTACTTTGTATATAGTGTATTTTTTTTTCTGTTTATTTCTATTATTGTATTTGTATTCCTGGTGTTATGGAAGAGAAGGCCTGATGGCCTTAACTACACCAGAATAAAGAAATAAATAAATTCAGTATATTTCCCCATCCTTAATCATTGCTGTGCAGTGACATCACGAAATACTGGAGAGAACTATGACTCACACTGTACTGCTGCAGCATTGGAATAGGCATCTTCATTCGGTCTAGACTCTATTACGCAATCTCATATCAATTACCCTAGTATGCGCTCCTTCCACTCATACCACTCGTATCTCCAAATTCCCCAAGCATCATCCTCATTGTTTTCCTTACAAACACATTATTTGAGAAATTCCATTCTGTCTGAAACCAATTCTGGCATTAGCTTACACAGCCATCAATTCTAATACATTTTTCTTCTTTCTTTGTCCATGCCTTACGCATCAAGCTGTTCCGTTACTTTGAAACCAGTGTCCTCACACACAAGCCCCTCTGAACGTGCGTCGCCCTGCGTGGTTGCGTGCTGCACTCACTCAGTTCATTATTCATGCGTTCTGACATCGACACGCACTCGGAAGCCTCGTCGGCAGGCTCAAGAGTGGCACATCTACTGCAGGGGATACTTCGACGACCCGTCAAACTCAGGAGGGAGTGGGTGAATAACCGTCTGTCTCTGAGGGTGAATGCCACTGAGTAAATGTGTGGGGAATGAGTGAGAATGCACCAATGAACGAGTGAATAAGTATTTGTGAGTGAATGTGCTAATGAACAAGAGTCTGTGACAGTGAAAATGTCAATAACCGAGTGAATAAGTGTGAGCGAGAAAGTATGATAATGAACGAATCAATGAGTGATTATAAGAGTGACTGTATTAGTGAGCGAATCTATGTCTGGAACAGTGAATGTGCCATTTTTAGCGAATATATTGATCTGTGAAAGTGAATGTGTCAGTTTTAGCGAATATATTATCTGTGAGAATGAATGTACCAACATAGCGAATCTATGAGTGTGTGAGAGTGAATGTGTCAATTTTAGCGAATCTATGAATGTCTGTGAGTGAATGTGTCAATTTTAGCGAACATATTGATCTATGAGAGTGAATGTGTTAATATAGCGAATTTATATGAGAATGAATGTGTCAATTTTAGCGAATCTATGGATGTCTATGAGGGTGAATGTCTCAATTTTAGCGAATATATTGATCTGTGATAGTGAATGTGTCAGTTTTAGCTAATATATTATCTGTGAGAATGAATGTACCAACATAGCGAATCTATGAGTGTGTGACAGTGAATGTGTCAATTTTAGCGAATATATTGATCTGTGAAAGTGAATGTGTCAGTTTTAGCTAATATATTATCTGTGAGAATGAATGTACCAACATAGTGAATCTATGAGTGTGTGACAGTGAATGTGTCAATTTTAGCGAATATATTGATCTGTGAAAGTGAATGTGTCAGTTTCAACTAATATATTATCTGTGAGAATGAATGTACCAACATAGCGAATCTATGAGTGTGTGACAGTGAATGTGTCAATTTTAGCGAATATATTGATCTGTGATAGTGAATGTGTCAGTTTTAGCTAATATATTATCTGTGAGAATGAATGTACCAACATAGCGAATCTATGAGTGTGTGACAGTGAATGTGTCAATTTTAGCGAATATATTGATCTGTGAAAGTGAATGTGTCAGTTTTAGCTAATATATTATCTGTGAGAATGAATGTACCAACATAGTGAATCTATGAGTGTGTGACAGTGAATGTGTCAATTTTAGCGAATATATTGATCTGTGAAAGTGAATGTGTCAGTTTCAACTAATATATTATCTGTGAGAATGAATGTACCAACATAGCGAATCTATGAGTGTGTGACAGTGAATGTGTCAATTTTAGCGAATATATTGATCTGTGAAAGTGAATGTGTCAGTTTTAGCTAATATATTATCTGTGAGAATGAATGTACCAACATAGCGAATCTATGAGTGTGTGACAGTGAATGTGTCAATTTTAGCGAATATATTGATCTGTGAAAGTGAATGTGTCAGTTTTAGCAAATATATTATCTGTGACAATGAATGTACCAACATAGCGAATCTATGAGTGTGTGAGAGTGAATGTGTCAATTTTAGCGAATATATTGATCTGTGAAAGTGAATGTGTCAGTTTTAGCGAATATATTATCTGTGAGAATGAATGTAACCAACATAGCGAATCTATGAGTGTGTGAGAGTGAATGTGTCAATTTTAGCGAATCTATGAATGTCTGTGAGTGAATGTGTCAATTTTAGCGAATATATTGATCTATGAGAGTGAATGTGTTAATATAGCGAATTTATATGAGAATGAATGTGTCAATTTTAGCGAATCTATGGATGTCTATGAGGGTGAATGTCTCAATTTTAGCGAATATATTGATCTGTGATAGTGAATGTGTCAGGTTTAGCGAATTTATGTGAGAGTGAATGTGTCAATTTTAGCGAATCTATGGATGTCTATGAGGGTGAATGTCTCAATTTTAGCGAATCTATGGATGTCTATGAGGGTGAATGTCTCAATTTTAGCGAATATATTGATCTGTGAGTGAACGTGTCAGTTTTAGCGAATTTATGTGAGAGTGAATGTGTCAATTTTAGCGAATATATTGATCTGTGATAGTGAATGTGTCAGGTTTAGCGAATCTATGAATGACTGTGAGAGTGAATATGTCAATTTAGAGAATATATTGACCTGTGAGAATTTGTGTGAGTGAGAGTGACTGTGCCAATTTTAGGGAATATATTGCTCTGTGAGAGAGAATGTGTCAGATTTAGCGACAAGTGACAAGTTATATGTGTGAGAGTGAATGTTACCATTTTTTGCGAATCTATGAATGTCTATGAGAGTGAATGTGTCTATTTTAGCGAATCTATGAGTGTCTGTGTTGAAGAGCGAATTGATTAATGTCTCTGAGAATTAATATGTCAATAAGCGAATCCAGGAGTATTGCAGTGAATATATCAATTACCGAATATAGGCTATATGTCTGTGAAAATGACTGGCCCTGTACTGTATAAATCAGCAGTGTTATGAGTGTCTATAAGAGTGAATGTATCAATGAGCGACACGAGTATCTGAGAACGTCACTGACCGAATCAATATGTTTTTATGAGAGTGAATATTAGTGAATAAGTGCAGAACTGTACATGACTGAATGTATCAATGAGTGTGTATGAAAGTGAATATGTCGCTGAGTAAATATGTCAGTGAGTGAGTGAATGAGTCAGTCAGTCTGTGATTAAGTGGCTGTGAAGTAAATCAAGAAATCGGTGAGTCAGCGAATAAATAACTTGGAGTAACTATGAAAGCCGGTAAATGAGTGAGTCAATTAATCGATAGATGTAGGAGTGACGTGTCAAAGTAAATGAAGGAGTTAATGAGTAATTGAGCGAGTAAATCAATGAGTGCGAGTAGCTTCAGTGAGTGAATCAGTAAATTGTAGTGATGAATAAGTCTGAATCTGGCAAGGAGGCAATGGTTCAATAATATATTAATTAATGAGTTAACGACTGAATTAGGTGAATCCAATAAAATTGAATCCGAGTCAGTCGATGAGTTACTGATTCAGTCTGAGTCGTTCACATTGAAAGCAATTAAGTCTACGAATCGAAATTGTGAGTAAATGAAGGAGTGAGTTGATAAACGAAATTCCATCTCCGTGCAGGAAACGTTTAACGCTGGATCAAAATAGAAAAAGCAATGAGTGCGTCGTTGTTCCCAAGTGTTTCGTTGCCCGACAAGGAAGGGCTGACACGTACAGAGTCAAGATGACACCAGCGCAAGACATGAGTCAGCTGCTTCACATAATGAAACAGCGGAAGCTTCAGAAGTACCGCCTGCGAGGTGTCATATCTATTGTTAACAGGTGAACCTCCTTAAGTCTTACGACATCGCGAAGGCTTGGTGCGCAGCGAGTCTCCACCCCAACAAGACGTACTGCAACTTAAGATCTCTTCAATATCTACAGGGTGATTCAAGGGAATAGCACATATTTTAGGGGATGATATCATGGACTAACCTGATTTAAAAAAGGGGGAATACAAACATGTGTCAGCCACCGGCGTGGCTCAGTCGGTTAAGGCGCTCGGGCTCAGGTTCGATCCCCTCTTGGGCTGATTACCCGGTTGGATTTTTCCCGAGGTTTTCCCCAATCGTAAGGTGAATGCCAGGTAATCTACGGTGAATCCTGGCCTCATCTCGCCAAATACCATCTCGCTATCACCAATCTCATCGATGCTAAATAACCTCGTAGTTAAATTTTGAGTTGTCTTCCTTTTGAACTGGCCCGTCAATACTGACTTTTTTATTGGATCAAATACGTTGTACTAAATATACTGTACCGACCATATGCATTGTACCAAATATTTCAGGACGTTTTTATCTTTGGACCATAAGCATTGTATCAAATATACTGTACCAAATGTCTTTGGACATTTTTTAGCATTGGACCATATGTACTGTACTACATGTCTTTTAATGGTTTTATATATATATATACTAGTGGCTTGTGCAGCAAATGCTGCTGCAAACTAAGTTCGTTAGACGTTCAAATAAAATTTTTTCGGATTTACTTTCAATGAAGAATACTTGTCTTTTTGATAGTTATTTGCTTCCATAATAATGAAACATACTCCCTCTGAATGGATTTTTTTAGGCCAAATACTTTTTCTTGAACCTGTCCAACTTTACTTTTTGAGTTTCAACGCGAAAACGCAAGTATCAATGTCAGGACGATAGCAGTAGCTATTTCAGGTCATTGTGGATTGTAGGCAAAAGTTAAAAAAATATCAGGTTTGCTAAACTTTCGAACAATAGCATTTTCGTATAGCTGCTGCATGTAGAACTTGAAATGTAGAGCGTAAAATCATTTTATCCTACTAAGAGATCTTGCTGAAATGATCTGGAGACTACAAAATTTTCTAGGCCTCTTATTTCATCAGTAAGTAATACCTTTTAATCTTTCCTTAGGAACTGTAATTTTTGCGCTCTCTCGAGCCAATACACATATCAATATCTACACCACACCGCCATTAAGTATATGAAAAAGACCCAACCCCACTGGGTTAATAAGTATAAAAATATTTGATTTTTAATAACAATATTAATATCTCACTTCAGTTTTGTAGTTATATATAGCAGCCACTCAGTAAATTGTAGAAATGAAGATCTAAATTAAGATATTCTCTACATTTACTTACATAACCTCAAAACGTTTCACTTTCATGTCATCAATGTAGCATCAATATTATGTACAATTAATGAAGAACAGATGCATCATGATATTAACTATAATAATATTTAATTTCTAATGGTAATAATGTCATCAAACCACCTCAAGTTTCGTAGATTTGAATATCCAATACACAGCTGTACTCAGAAAATTATACACTGCAGAATCAGTTTTTAATAACAAATTGAATTGAGCTCTAAATATGTCGGCAATCCTGTAGGTCATGGCCTTCGTGTAATAGCCTATTGTTTATTGTAGTGTGTGTTTTGTTCTGAAATTCAATCAAGTCGGCCGTGAGTCAATAAAATTAGTTCTCAAAACTTACAACAGATGGATTTTGGAAAACAGGAAAATTATGTAGGAAAATTGACATTTCACTGAAAACTACTACTTTTCCGAAAAACTTCGGGTTCCAAGCTTCAAAATGAGGGCCCATTTATTAAAATCCGTTCAGCCGTTTTCGTATAATTTCCATTACCAGTTCAAATTATATATATAGATACTTCTTTACTCAGTCCACACTACCACTTCCCTAAATATTTACAATCTCTCCTGAACTCAGCCTGTATGTACTGTACTCCAACCACGAGAAAGTCTCGGGGGAATGAGACGCAGCAGGGTAATGCTGTGAATGAATGTTGACGTCATAAGATGTCATAAAGTCACACACGTGGGTACACGTATCTCTATTGGCTAATTCTCACAGCACAAACGATAACAATGATACACGCATACTTATACTATCCCAGTTACAAAATTAGATCACTGTTAACCTCCTGGTCTTTTAATCCCTCCATACAGGAAATAACACATGCAGGAGAACGCATGATTTTTAAATTGACGTTATAACGGTAATATTATCTATCCACTTCGCTCCAATAGATGACGCAATAGTAAGCACATTCCTTTCACGGTTAATCTCCTGGTTGGAGAACAGTAACATTAACAGTATGTAAAACTACAATTTTATATAGCTGGCAATAGTTTTAAGGGAACTGGGTAGTGATACTGTGCGATTAAAAAATTTCAATACAAAAGTTTAGTTGAATATTTCTAGGCTTCTAGTGCTCAGAAAGGAATAAAAATTTCCAGGTTTATGCAATCAATCATTCTGAATTCAGTGGTATAAAAGACAATTAATTAGCTTCGTATCCAAGTGCAAAAGAAAGGCCCTAACTGATAACCTGTTTTCCAACTTTGCTAGGTGTGCCTCATTCTTCAGGTGCACATTACTTGCTACTATCTTCACTCATATACCTTGTATTTTTTTAAGTTATCCAGTATTGTGTATTGTAAATTCCAAAGCAAAATTTAGTTAAATATTTCACCCCTAGTGAAACAGAAAAAAATATTGATTTTTGTTTAAAATTTTTTACAATTTTTTCCATGCATATACATTTTTTTTTTTTTTTTTCGTTTTATGTGTGTGACATTCTTAAAACCGTAGGGCTACAATGTAGAAGACAGGCTGCAGAAAACACTGTAAAAATTTCATGTAAATTGATTCAGTAATTTCAGAGAAAAATGCACTTAAGTTTGAAAATGTCAACTTCTGGAAAACTGTATAAAAAAAAAGAGTGTATGAATTACATGCACCGCCAAATTTAAAGAGGTCATTTGAAAGGTTTACCTGCAGAAATACCCTCCACAATATCTATATTGTTTTAAAGACCAGTTTTGTAATTTATTTTAAAACACAAAATAAAAAATCGGATTTTTGACCCCTAATCACTACCTGGTTCCCTTAAAGCATTCTTGAAAGAATTTATCTTCCTGATACCGAAATATAAACAAAATCTGCTCAATAGTTTAGAAGAAACGCTGTATAGAAATCACTTCTCCGGTGGCGGTGGTGGTGTTAGTAGTACCAGTCCTCTATTGAGGAAAGGTTTCTTTACAGTGCCATGAATCTACAGTACGGGACCACAGCTTTGTTTTGCGGCTATCCTCTGTGAAGACTGACTCTTCTCGAGATATAATTGACATCTACTTTGAATATCCGTCCGTCGCATGACATGAAGCAAGATGCACTGTTAAGCACACACTTGAACAGCTTGTACAATGCACAACTGATGCTATGCAAATATTTGCAGCTGCAAGCACTTCGTCAGTTGTGTGCATATGATTCCAATTACTTCCTAATGAAATGGCTCCATCAGCCCGCAATGCTGCCAACAATGCAAACCAATACAACTGCATATTCAACTGATGTCATAAGATGAGTTATTCCCAAACACGTGGTATGCGTACAGGGTGCCAAGACCATTAAGCGAGTGACGATACAGCGCCAACAATAATGTTAACACATCCCAAGAATCTCGAAGGATCATTTACGAACTCACAGTATGCAGTGGTACTACAACCGCAAAAAGTTCGCCTATACACAGAGTGATCACGACGATTTACCATCACTTGCGGAGCTTATTTCCGAAGACATTCTGAGCAAAAAAGCCATATAAACATTTGTCATAATCTCAATATTTTTAAAGTTACACTAATTTGAAGTTGTTTGTAAAATATATTTTTTCTTTAGTTTTAAGGTTAAAATAATATTACAAACAGAGAATGAACTATTCAGAAGTATCAGTTCTTTAATTGGCTAGTGTTCTGAAGCTAAAAATGTGTTGTGAATTGCTTTGTACAGATTTTGTTTTTCATTTTTAACTAAAAATTACATCATTCTTACGCACTTATCACAAAAATTGTTACAAATCATACGACTTTAGGAACTAGATTCTTTACAGTTTAATTATGCATCCTAATGTACAATCTAGAAGAATTTACAAGAGTGGCGTGATTTGAAACAATTGTTCATAAATGCTTAACAAAATGTAATTTTGTAGTTAAAAATCGAAAAAAAAAAAAAAAAAAAATCTGTACGAAACAACTATGGAATTCGCAACACATCTTTAGTTTCAGAATACTGGCCAATTAAAGAAATGATACAGTTCACGTTGCTGCCTTTGACAAGAAACATCTGTATTGACCTAAGAGAAGAGAAAAATTGTAATCTTTTGACATTAAAGGTAACTCTCATATCACTCGTGTTACCATGGAAACAGAAATGTAAGGTTAAATTTGTAGCTCGAGGTTTTCCACACAGTTCTCCCTATCATGTGGTAGCTTTTCCCCTTCAAAATTCTCTCAAGTTCCTGCAACGGAACGGTGAAAAAAGGAGTGAGGAAAGTGGCACACGCAACCTGTTAATCTGATGCGTATAATAACAAACGTGTATCTGTAATCAACCTCTTTATAAGATGGCAAGAACTGTATCCACAAAATGGTGTACTGTACTCTGTCACGATTGTAAAGGAAATAACTGTATAGTACAAAACACAGTAGTTCTTTACGATACGAGTTTGTAAAGATTCTCTTTTTTGCACGAGTGTAAAGTCTCTGAAACGAAGTGAAGCCGAACTCGTTTCACAAACACACGAGGGCCAAAAAGATAACTTTATGAATGTATAAGTTATCATAAAATATTTCTTCTACGATAGCACAGCTTTACATTAAATAAATATTTCAAGTTGAAGAAGTTATAAATTCACGATTTCATGGCCGTCTAAACTCAGAACCATTAAGAAATAAGTGTCCATGGAATTGCAACCTGTTTTATTCATGATCACGATTTCATGGCCGTCTAAACCGGCCATATAATCAACAAAGCGGTTAGGAAAAGTTAATGCTACATCTTGTTGCACTCAGTACTACATATTACGTAAATTCAGAGTAATACGGGCTAAAATGTAAATATGAATGTTAAATTTGTTACTTGTTTGTGTTACGTGTAATATTTACGTCATGAAAGATAGAGGTAAAACATTAATTTCTTACTGAATGAAGTGTGTATGTACATTGAATATTGGATTACGCACTATTCTTTTAACGGCTCACTTTACGCATTGGTAAAATGTAACTTTACGTAATATTGTAGACAAAAAAATATTATTTACTTCGTTCTCTATAATTTTATGCAACCTTGCACACCCTTGAAATTGTGCGGTATCTATTTCTAGGAAATTTCAACGTAAGACTAGGGTGAGTCATTTGTGTCTTATCTTACTGAAAATGGTTAATTCTACATTTTAATGAGTGACTATAGAACGTTATCAATAGTTTATATTAGACACTTCTTACATTCTTTTAAAAATGCCAATGAATGAAGCAATTGTGATAAATTAGGTTGTAGTGATCGATATTAGTGATTGTTTTAAAATGCACTTAAATCACGTAGTAAATTATGTATATAGAAAATAATCACAAATACAAAAGAATTTAAAAATATAATTACTATTGATACTCTATATAAAACTCTAGTTAGAAGTATATTAAAGTATGCGTTTATAATATGATCACCTCAGTTCCAGTCCCATCAGATGCAAATAGAAAGGATACAGAAAAGATTTTTACGTTATCTGTATTTTAAGAAAAACTTTAAAACTTAGACGTTTATTTTTAATAGGTTATTTTACGACGCTTTATCAACATCTTTGATTATTTAGCGTCTGAATGAGATGGAGGTGATAATGCCGGTGAAATGATCCAGGGTCCAGCACCGAAAGTTACCCAGCATTTTCTCATATTGGGTTGAGGGAAAACCCCGGAAAAAACCTCAACCAGGTAACTTGCCCCGACCGGGAATCGAACCCGGGCCGCCTGGTTTCGCGACCAGACGCGCTGACCGTTACTCCACAGGTGTGGACTTTAGACGTCGAATAAATAGCCAAATTTTACTCTATAAGACTGTTAACGGTATACTGAATAACTGTGATTTCCTTAAATTCGTTCAGTTCAATGTAAAAAGAACAGAATTACGTCATAGGCAGCCTTCTGTTATTCCAATTCCTAGAACTGTTTTCTTCAAGAACTCTCCATTGTTTGTTATGTGTAATACTTACAACTCCCTGACTTTAAACTGTGATTCTCAATTAGATTTCAGTTTATCAATATTAAAAAGAACTGTATTTCTTTAGGTATTTAAATTATGAATAAGTGTAGTATAAGGTTTTTCCTCTAATTTTTTAATAATTCTGAGTTATTGTATTTATTTTTATTTATTTATTTAACCTGGTAGAGATAAGGCCATCAGGCTTCTCTTCCCCTCTACCAGGGGATTACAACTACAATATTAAGAATACAATTACAATTATAATTACAATTAATATTAAATTTACAAATACAATAAAAATCAAAGTACTAAAAGATTAACTGATTAATAAAAGCTAGACAGTTTATTATAAAAGTTACGAAGAGAGAAACATTTTTTTTTAATTAAGTAAAAATTAAACCTACTCTACGCAGTAAGAAAATGCATAATAAGCTTGCTTTTGAACGCTACTAAATTCCGACAGTCTCTGATGTCACTGGGTAGGGTATTCGACAAGCGCGAAAGCGAGATTGTGTATGATGATGAATACGATGATGTCTTATGTGTTGGTATGGCTAGTATTGACATCTGGCACTAATATTAACTGCGAGATTATATTCTAGCATCTCCTATCTAGCCTTCTTTCTTCCCTTTGCGTTGCTTGATTTGTTTTCCACTATTATGAATTTTGTATATTAATTGTATCAATGTAAGTCATCTATAATTGGAAGTTTGCTTCTATTGGTGGTGAAGTTTAAATCTATACTAATAATAAATCTGCAGCCGAAATTTTTCTGGTAATTTTCGATTTTCCAAAAAATAATTGGTCCTAACATATATAATTAACCACCCTGAAACCGAAAATAGCTTTTTTGAAATCGTTGTTTGTATGTCTGTCTGTTTGTTACCTTTTCACGCGATAATGGATGAACAGATTTCGATGAAAATTGGAATATAAATTAAGTTCGTTGTAACTTAGATTTTAGGCTATATGGCATTCAAAATACATTATTTAAAAGGGGGGTTATAAGAGGGCCTGAATTAAATAAAACGAAATATCTCGCTTATTATTGATTTTTGTGAAAAATGTTACATAACAAAAGTTTCTTTAAAAATAGTTTTCGATAAGTTTTATTCCTGGAAAAATTTTGATAGGACTGATATATAATGAGATAAATTAGTTTTAAAATTAAAACAACTGCCATCTAAGGCCGTGTAATGGATTAAAAACAAATGACTTCGTCTATAAGGGGCCTTGGACAGCAACAATCGAAAGCTATGAAAGATAGCCTACAGAGAATGTTTCTGTGTTTGTATGAAGTAATATCGGAAGCTAAATTAACCGATTAGTATAATTAATTACTAATTCACCATTGGAAAGTGTAGTTTCTCTAGATGGACATAATGCTATAATGTTATTACAGTAACTCCTGATATAATATAATATAATATAATATAATATAATATAATATAATATAATATAATATAATATAATATATTATACTGTAATATAATATAATATAATAGCCTATAATATAATATGTAATATTATATAATGTAATTTGAGTTATTTGAAGGGTTCACAACCATAGTGGGCGAAGCGTCATTTACTGAATACGTAGAAAACAACGGTTAAAATTAAGTTATTACCATTATTCAATGGAAACCTATAACAAGTAAAATAAAATATACACATTAAATTTAAAAGATGTCAATCTTCATTAAACTATGGTTGCATGTAATAAAAATTAGAAACATGTTAAAGGAATTGTCATTGCACCAAATGAGAGTCTCTGGACCAAAATGATCGCATTTTAATTATTTGGATGCAATTTAAATTAATTAACATATTAAACGATTTATCCTTCTATCAAACACGAATGTTCCCTGGATCAAATGTCCTATTTTAATAATGTAATTACTTTATATTTATTTCTAACGGGTGCAGCGGAGCGCACGGGTACGGCTAGTAAATAAATAAATTTATTATGCTTTGTATTTATTAGCATTTATCGATTATAAAAAGGCTTTTGACATGGTCAACAAAACATTAAAAAAGCAGAAAGAAAGAATAACGGAAAGAAAACAGGAGAGAAGAGAAAGGAGCTACATCTCAGATGTCTTTAACAGTCTGTTGGCTAATTTTATTTCGCAACAACGTCATTTCGAATAATTCATGTCAGCTGCAGAATAAAGCCCTATTGTTGCCTAACTGTTTTGTTCTCGCAACTCAAACAGTTCAACTTATTCAGTCCACTGATGCCACACGAAGGGAAATTCCTCTCCTCGGAGGGTAGTTTCGATGTCTTGCGATGGGGAGAAATGGGGGGAAGGAAGGCATTTAGAGGGAAGTTTTAAGACAATGAGAAACGGAGGGCGGTTCTGCAGGGCTACATCTGAGAGCAAATTATAACTTTAAAAATGATTTCATTCCATTAACAATATTAAGATGCTTCTGTAAGTGTACACAGCTTTAATAATGGACAGATTTATTTTTATTTTTTAACTGTTTAGGAGAGCTTCAAGTTTATTTATACATGCTTTAAGGGCATATGTACGTGAACGACCACAAAATAATATTATCAGAAAATGCAGACTCTAAATTTCGAACATTTTATAAGAAAATGAACTGACAATGGCGGCCGGGTAGCTCAGTTGGTAGAGCAGTTGGCTAAGGACTGGAAGGTCCGGGGTTCGATCCCAGGTGGCGACAGGATTTTTTCTCGTTGCCAAACTTTCAGAACGACCCCGAGGTTCACTCAGCCTCCTATAAAATTGAGTACCGGGTCTTTCCCGGGGGTAAAAGGCGGCCAGAGCGTGGTGCCGACCACACCACCTCATTCTAGTGCCGAGGTCATGGAAAGCATGGGGCTCTACCTCCATGCCCCCCAAGTGCCTTCATGGCATGTTACGGGGATACCTTTACCTTTTACCTTTACCTTTATGAACTCACAATTGGACAAAAATTACAAGGTACCACAACAAGACTTATTAGAACTTATATATCTGATAAAAGTATAAAAGTGGTTACTAATATTTTTCAAACCAGTTTTAACAAAGTATGAAAAAAAAAAAAAAAACAAAAAAACAAAAAAATTCTGCAGTTACATCATTTGGTAACTATAACATTGTTATGGTCTCTCTGACATCTTTAATATTTTCCTGCATGTAATAAACAATTATTTCTGAAAAGTAGACTACTCTCAGACATGTAGAGTTGTTTATTTTAATACAGTTAATTTTTTATTTGTTCTATATAAAATATATTAAATTTACATAATGTTTTGTGACCTAATTTTTCTATTATCAAAGAAATGGGCATTATTGTAGTCTACCTTTTGCATGAATGCATGTTAAATCAGTGTACAAAATTTCAGGATTCCATCTCTAATGGTTGTGAGGTTATGAAATAATATGTGTGAAAATTTTCAAATTTTGGAAAATTTAATTTAAAGTAAAAAGTGAATTCTAAAAAAAATATCATTAGTAACTTTTTTATACTTTTATCCGATATTTAAATTCTAGTCTTGTTGTGGCACCTTGTAATTTTTGTCCAATTATGAGTTCATTTCCTTATAAAATTTTAGAAATCCAGAGCCTACATTTTCTCATAATATTTGTGGTCGTATACCCTTAACATCTGTGGTTATATCGCGTGTTTAGTATCTGTAGGTATACCAGTAGGCAGTTTTTACTATTATGCAAATCTAGTCTTTCAGGTGAAGCTCCCTGTAAAGCAGATTTGAATAATTTCAAGGGAAAAATTGTTCCGGGGCCGGGTATCGATCCCGGGACCTCTGGTTGAACGTACCAGCGCTCTACCACTGAGCTACCCGGGAACTCCACCCGACACCGTCTCAACTTTTCCCTTTATACCCGGCCCCGGAACAATTTTTCCCTTGAAATTATTCAAATCTGCTTTACAGGGAGCTTCACCTGAAAGACTAGATTTGCATAATATATACGTTAACAGAAAACCACAATTCCAAGTCACACAGAGATTGTGTGCACTCGTTGTGGGTCTCTGGCGTTTCGTCAGCCCACGCGAGTTGTGTGGATATAAAGGGAAAAGTTGAGACGGTGTCGGGTGGAGTTCCCGGGTAGCTCAGTGGTAGAGCGCTGGTACGTTCAACCAGAGGTCCCGGGATCGATACCCGGCCCCGGAACAATTTTTCCCTTGAAATTATTCAGTTTTTACTATTGTTCAGTTCCCGTTTCTACTGTGTATTAGACGGCTTGTGTTCATAAAAGGCCATTGTTCTTTTAATCTGTAACAACTGTAGAATAGAATTTATTGAAGAGAGCAACATGGCATCTTATCAAGATGCGACATAAGATTCACCGTGGAAATACCTGGCATTCGTCTTACAGTTGGGAGAACCTCGAAAAGACCACAACCAAGTACCAACACACGCTGGACTCGAAACCCACGCCCAAGCAAGTCAATGTTGCATTTTGTTATTGCCGTCGAGAAGAAATGTAAAAAAAAATGTCGATCACAGGTGTACGTAGGATTATTACTGAGTAACTTCAAGAAGAAAAGGACACTTTCAAAAGCTACGGAGTGCTCAGCATGTCTTTCATCTTTCAGATACGAGGTGATATCGGAGAGAGAATATTTCAGTCACTAAAACGACTTAATCTTCTGAAGAGGTGGAGAAGTTCAAATATCTTGGAGCAACAGTAACAAATATAAATGATACTCGGGAGGAAATTAAACACAGAATAAATATGGGAAATGCCTGTTATTATTCGGTTGAGAAGCTTTTGTCATCTAGTCTGCTGTCAAAAAATCTGAAAGTTAGAATTTATAAAACAGTTATATTACCGGTTGTTCTTTAAGGTTGTGAAACTTGGACTCTCACTCTGAGAGAGGAACATAGGTTAAGGGTGTTTAAGAATAAGGTGCTTAGGAAAATATTTGGGGCTAAGAGGGATGAAGTTACAGGAGAATGGAGAAAGTTACACAACTCGGAACTTCACGCATTATACTCTTCACCTGACATAATTAGGAATATTAAATCCAGACGTTTGAGATGGGCAGGGCATGTAGCACGTATGTGCGAATCCAGAAATGCATATGGAGTTTTAGTTGGGAGGCCGGAGGGAAAAATACCTTTAGGGAGGCCGAGACGTAGATGGGAAGATAATATTAAAATGGATTTGAGGGAGGTGGGATATGATGATAGAGACTGGATTAATCTTGCTCAGGATAGGGACCAATGGCGGGCTTATGTGAGGGCGGCAATGAACCTCCGGGTCCCTTAAGGGGAGTTGGTCATTATCGCATGCAAAAAATGGTAAAAATAGCCTATTTTCAAACAATCATAAATATAATACTATTTATCAGAGGTCTTTCAATTTTGTTAGCTATGTGTGTATACATATTAAGCTTTAAAGTGAAAAAGAATGGTTACTCTAGAGTAAATTAATTTTTTTAATTAAGCACAATTTTTTTTATAAATTCACTACATGTCTGTAATTAGGTACACTCTGTTCACTTATTATAGCACATATTGAATTGAAAATTTGACCACTTATTTCTAATAGATACTAAAACATACCCTACTAAAATTATTCATGTATCTGTAATATTATGGGTATAGGGCATATAGCAATCATCACCGTCAATAAATTTAAAAAAAATTGAAGATTAGTATAAGCCCTATGCCCATAATATTACAGATATTTTAATAATTTTAGTAGGGTATGTTTTAGTATCTGTTAGTAATAAGCAGCCAAAATTTTAATTCAATGTGTGCTAGGATAAGTGAATAGAGTGTACCTAATCACAGGTATGTAGTGAATTTATATAAAAATATGTTTAAATTCAAAAATTAATTTAAGGGTAAGATTTACACTAGATTAACCATTCTTCTTTCATTTTAAAGCTTAATGTATATACATATATCACTAAAAAAAATGAAAGAGCTGTGATAAATAGTATTACATTTATGACTGCTTGAAGATAGGCTACTCTTACCATTACTTTGCATGCAATAACGTCCAATTCCCCTTACAAGCCAGTAAGTAAGTAAAAAGAACTCTGTCTTCTATACTAAATTAATGGTTAACAAATATACGTTAAACTCATGTGCAGAGTAATACTGGAGTGGCAACACCCAAACGAAACAGTTTCATAAATTTACTCATTCAACACACATTTGGTAAATTTTCAGTAGGCCTATTCTTCAACGCTGAATGCAACAATTTTCCTAGAAGCATTCTTACAACACAATGCAACTTTAGATATACTAATGTTCTGCAACTTGCATATACAACAGGCGATATTATCTATCCATGTTATTAAAATAACAATACATTGAGTTGATACAAGAGTTCATGGTGTATTCTCGCTGTGACAATGTTTTTATATGAGATGAATAGAAGGCAGAAATTAATCTTATTCTCTAATCACTCTCTGTCAACGCTAGGGTAGTTTTTCGATTATGCGTCTGAAAAAATATGCTGGTTAAGAGTTAAAGAAGTCGTCAAGCCAAGTTTGTAAAGCATCTTCGCTATGAAAGGAGTTTCCTTGAAGATTGTTGGATAGAGAACGAAAAAGGTGGAAATCTAAGCGCGTAAGATCGGGAGAATATGGGGATGTGGAATCACCTAGCAACCAAGCTTCTGGATAGCTGCTTTCGTCATGTTAGCGGAGTGCGGGCGTACATTATCGTGTTGCTGCAGCACTTGATTTAGTCTTCCCCGTCGTTTTTCTTCAATTGCGGTCGCAAGGCGTCTGTGTTACCGGCAATAAATTTCGGTAGTTATGGTTACATTCCTGAGAAGCAATTCGTAGTACACGACCCTTCTTTATCGCACCAGACGCATAATATCATCATAAGTGGATGGGCATTTAATTTTTGTGAGGGGTTTTGTGTGTTGAAACGACAGAACCATTTTCTTGCAGTGCTTTCTCCGATGGCATTCTCACCGCCTCTGCTGTCTTTTTTCCCCTAAATTCAAACAGAAAAATATGTCGAAAGATTTAGTTTATTCCACTCGACAAACCATTTAATTTAGCCCACAAATTGCACGGACTTGCTTCAACTCTGCAAAATTGAAGGCGTATTTAAAACACAACCTCGAGGCAACAAATAACAAAAGAAAACAACTTCCTAACAACGCACTGCATCAACCTAATAATAAGCATTCTCTTTAACACGGTTTCGTAGTCTAGCGGTTAGAAATCATGAGAACCCGGATTATTCGATTTTCGTCCTGAACTTTCTCCTTAAAGAGACAATACTTTCACTAGATGAAAATGTTTCTGAATTACTTTCTGGAACTCATAAAAGTTGCGACAAATTCTATACACATTATGTCGATAGCGGGAATGCTGGAATCCCGTTTTTCTGCGACTATTACACTTTTACTACGTCATACTACTTTTGACCAATAAAACGGTACGAAAGGGCGTCTTTCAACCAATCATGGCTGCTTATCGCACGATTTTATCGCGTCCCTAGCATTTGTTTAATTTTATCGCTTCCCTAGCATTTGTTTATTTTTATCACTACCCTAGCATTTGTTTATTTGTTTGCCAACATTTCAAACTGCACTGGTCTGCATGTAAAAAAAAAAATTACAAATCACTCCAGTCGATGCACAGCAGTTTCAAATATGACTCGCATTGTCATTCAAGAACAAGAATTAATAAAGATCACTGGTCATAGCTATGCATCTTCCCTGAAACCCTATTTACAAATAAATGAAGAGCATCATTCGGAAATCCTGAATAAGTTGAGGAATACACCATGTACATCAACGAGTTCACTTCTTTTACGTACACGTCCAATATAACATCAACTGAACCACCAACCACTGGAACATTCAAATTTGAAAATTGTACTTTCAATAATTATTCCTTTTAAAATTATTCATGTTTATTTTTTATGTCATCATCGTTAATTCAAACTTTTCTTGTTTGTTTCATCATCCCTAATTAAAACTTTTCTAACACCTGTTTATATTATTTAGGTTATGTTATAGCTTCTGCTATATGATATTATGGATAGTCACGTATCAGAGATTGTTTAATACTAAGATTTATTGAAAATAATCTGTAAGTGACGTTGATTACTGGAATCCGTATGAATGAAGTGAAATGCAAATGTTTTAATAAAAATGAAACTGAATCAACAAAGCCTACTTGACTAGTAACCGTCCACAGAGTTCAATGAAGATTCCATAGTTGGCTAATCATAACGCACTACTGCCATCTAGTGTAATATTCGTAATTTAGAGATGGTACAACAATACATTTGAAGACAGTTGTATTTTCGTAAGCCAATTAATATTTTATTGTATTGGAGTACTTTGTTACTTCTAATCTTTATATGGCTATGTATTGTATACTTTTAGTAGAGCCATCGATGTAGCTCAGTCGGGAGACTCGCTGGGCTGCTGATCCGGAGCTGCGTTCGGGCTTGGGTTGGATCCCCCTTTGGTCTTTGGTTTCTTCCGAGGTTTTCCCCAGCCGTGGGACTGAAGCCGGATGGTCTATGGCGAGTCCTTGGCATCAACCCCTTTGATTTGATTACTTGGTTGGGTTTTTCCGAGGTTTCCTCCACCAAAAGGCAAATGCCGGGTAATCTTTTGGCGAATCCTCGGACCTCACCTCATCTCACTACATCTCGCCAAAAAAAAAAAAATGTAAAAAATTGCACAAAATTGTAAAAAATTACTAAATTGTAAAACTATAAAGATTTGTAAAAATTGTAATTGTAATATTGTAAAATGTTGACTTGTTCCACATCTTAAAGCTTCATTGTTCATGTAAGATCTATGGAGTAAAATGAATGAATGAATGAATGAATGAATGAATGAATGAATGAATGAATGAATGAATGAATGAATGAATGAATGAATGAATGAATGAATGAATGAATATACTTTGATTCCCAAATATCGGGCTGCAGTGTGCCTTCATTGATGGATTTGTTATAATTCTAATAGCTTTTTGTAACATAAGAACCTTATGAATATGAGTACTATTACTCCATAAAAATAGTCCGAAAGAAAGTATACTATGAAAATAAGAAAAATAGACAACTGTAATATACTCCTTCGGGACAAACATTTTTAAATTTCGCAGAAGAAATATTACTCTTGACAATTTTTTCACAAACAAAATCAATATGGCCTGCCCAGATAAGTGTGGTGTCCACAGTTATAGCGAGGAATTTGAAGTTGTTGTTATCCATGGCTGTACTGCTAAATAAGGGATGTAGTTTACTTTCGTTTAGAAGAAATTTATTAGAATTAAATCATTTCTTGGCTTCAGTGAAAACTGAATTAGTAAGAGTTTTCAATTCATTAATATAATTAATTCATATCGATTATGCGCACTGTTCAAAACATACAGAGGTGAGCCTGCCTGGAAAGAAATAAAAAATAGGTTGCAGCCGCCAAATTACTCTTCAAGGAACGACCACTCATATAAATTGAGGGAAAGAAGGCAGAGGACGGACACTGGAAAGTTTTCTTTTCTCAATCGTACTATCAGGGACTGGAATGCTTTACCTGCAGACTTACTAAAGGCTTTACCAACAACCAAAAATGTATTTAAAAATAGGCTTAAGGACCTTACTAATAGACGGTAATTATACACAGTACTTACAGGGTGTAAATGATATGTTGTTATTGAAGTGTTGTATCAGTGAAGAATTATGTTGTGTCAGTGAAGTGTGTTGTATCAGTGAAGAAGTATGTCGTGTCAGTGAAGTGTGCTGTGTCAGTGAAACGTGTTCCTGTCAGTGAAGCTTTATAGTTTATAGTGGCAGTGCAAAGTATTTGAACAGTGAAATGTTTTTGAAGTGTTAGTGAAATCAGGATAGAATCAGTGAAATGTGTCGTAGTTCCAGTGCAGTGAGTGAGTTGACAGCGAAATGAGTGTAATGTTGAAAGGTACTTGTGCAGATATGAACATATACTCGTGAGTTTTAGTTCGATCTTAGTTTTAAGATACAAACTAGAATATTTCAAATGTTATTTTAAGTGATCGTTTCATTTAATTTAGTATATTCCCTGTTGTTGTTATTATTATTATTATTATTAGTATTAATTATTAGTATTATCATTAATTGTATTTTTAATTAATAAGTTTATTATTGTCATTATTGAGTGTAATTAGTTACCACTGCCACCGGGTATATACCCATTGCAGTGTGAATAAATACATACATACACATTCCAATATCGCTATGACTTGACAAAAAAGTGGCATCATCAACGAATACCACAGAAAAAGCAGAAACATTCTACATCAAATCATTAACCATTATTAAATACAGAATAGGACCCAGCACTGGTCCTTGAGGAACACCATATTTTACATTCAAGTTTCTAGCGTTACAATACTGTTTATTCACATTTGATATAATGACAAATAAAAACGGAATTTGAAGTCATGTGTGGGACACGGCACGACGCAATCAGACAGGCATGTGCTGGTGGATTGCAGTTGTCCTGCGTGTTTCTACTCGCACTGTACAGGTCGGCGGAAAAGCAATTTTGCGGTCAGCGTGATTTCAAGCGCCGGACAAATGAAAAACGGTGTCACCAACGACGCCGCTGTACACCGCATTTCCCAGTCCGGACAGCGACCACTTCAGCCTTGGCTGACAGGACGAGCGAACTATCGATTCCAAAAGTGTCGATATTGTCAGAGTCATCAACGATTCGTTCTCAGAAATGCGAGTGATAAACCGGAGCACATTGTTTCCGGACCGATATGTTCTCAAAAAATAAGGGACATCGCCCAGCGTGGACTGGGAACAAACATAAGCCTCGGTTATTCAGCCCAAACCGGTAGGTTAGCTGGAGAGCGGATAATTCAGAATTCTAACTCATGGCGAAGTGTATCAACATAAGTTAAAAACGCAGTAATCGTAGATTATGAAACGACGGTTAAACAGTAACAGTGGTTAAAATGTAATTTGTGTGCACCATTCATAATCACAGATTACTTAAACATGGCTAGCTGACACCTCATTTAACCAGAGTAAAGTCTATGCTGGTGTACTGTTTCTACAAAATGACTAAAGGAAAGCATCCATACTGCTGTAAAGATAATAGTCAACGTCTAAAAATGACTGCGCTCACTCCGTTCTACATCGAAATGAACGTGTCCTACATTTTCGCTTTGCATTTGTTTGCCTTTGGGCGCTGTTATATTTGCGAGTTGCATTTCTTTGCTGTTAGGTTAAAATCGTTCAAAATAGAAAATTGAATGCAAAAATGATTATATCCCAATGTGTGGTTGAAGTGTCGCTAGAGTTAATTACTAGAATTTAAATATATTATATAAAAAGATGGAATATCTATAAAGGAAAAGGATGCAGAAGATTAATAGGAATGTGTATACGATCAAGCACCTCATTTACACGAGGGAACTGTTCATTATCCTAAGATGCATAAATAACCTCTCTTTGTTCAGCCAGTGACATAGAGAAAGAGATATTCGAGTATTCCCTCTTAAAATACAGAAAATATCAGTTACATAGAATCATAATACAAGCAGCCGAACCATAGCAGAAATCTGACTTTTTGTGTTATTTCAAGTTATCCATTTGTAGATTTTGATAAACGAAATCCCTCCTAAAATTTTCTGTCACCTAATTCCTCGTAAGAATTCTCTCTTTCCACTATAGAAACTTCACGCTCACGCTCTATCAAGTAATTCAAGTACTGTACAATAATAATCGACTTCGAAATAAACATCTGTGGCTCTGGCCGCCATTTTGCTTTACTTGCTCTACTAATCACTGGTTATCTCTTTTAACCGCTCGAATATGGCCGGTTAGAGATTACTGTGGTTAACCTCCTATTTAAGTCGTAACCGAGGTCGATCCACTGTAAAAATGCTTAACCAGAGGTTAGGTGACAATTTTAACCGGTGGTTACACTAACTGACGTTGATGCAAGTGGGCATCAAACTATCTTGTTTGAATTCAGTGTTAACTAGATAGTCATGCGGCCGGCGTCCTTAAATATCCGACTACAAATTCAATGTAGTGGGGAAAAGTCATCAAGAGGGGAACAGAATACAGAAGTGTAACAGAGTAAATTCGTAAGAAAACAGAACACAATTTTGTCATTTTTCATTAGGCCTACTTCTTTTGGTTAGCAGAAAATAGACTGAGGATCGTATGGGCTATTCCATATGAAATTTATTTTATTTTAGTAGGTTATTTTACGACGCTTTATCAACAGCTTAGGTAATTTAGCGTCTGAATGAGATGAAGGTGATAATGCCGGTGAAATAAGCCCGGAGTCCAGCACCGAAAGTTACCCAGCATTTGCTCATCTCGGGTTGAGGGAAAACCCCGGAAAAAACCTCAACCAGGTAACTTGCCCCGACCGGGAATCGAACCCGGGCCACCTGGTTTCGCGCCCAGACGCGCTGACCGTTACTCCACAGGTGTGGACTCCATATGAAATCGATCAGTAAAAAACTCGCATTTTTTTAATACTCTAATTTTTTCCCTATTTATACAAGGTGCTGAGGACAGTGCATTTTCAAAAAATATACTATCCAAAGTCAAATGGTTTTCGTACTATTGAGCGACAAATTTTGCGTATTTTATAAAAACAAACCTCTTTCAGCGCTCAGAACTCTGGAACCATTTACTGCAGAACATTGAACGGGAGCTCATTTTGAAGCTGACATTTGGTAGGTTATGATAAAAAGTAATACTTATTTTTATTGTACACAGAGAGACAGATAATCTGATTTTACTTACTTTTAGGCTTTTTGCCAATTTGTAAAAATGTAAAAAATACTGAGAAAAAACCTTGCATTTTTAAGAGGGATTCGGTATTGTTTGCTTAGTGGCTCGGCAATAAGTTTCGAGAGTATTAAATAAATTATTTTCACACGCCTAGACTTGAACGGCGCAGTACCGCAAGCACTGGCCGAGAGCTGAAGAAAAGCAAGCGTTGGGCGTCATTTTACTCCTGTGTTTATGAAAACTTATGATGAAGCTAGCCTAGCTATGCGCTGCTAGACGACACATCACGTGTTTGTCTCCTGGCCTTGCTTGTCTGGGCTAAGTCCCGCCTCACAGTCAGCTGGTTAGTTCACGCGCGTACTATTTATTTTCTTTATTTGATATTTTCAATACTTTCTTATCAACGGTGCACCAGTAAAAAATATGTGTTTATTTGTACTTTCAATGCGGGATCTAACTATAAAAATATTTTTTCGTGGGCAAAGGCGTCTTAATGAAGAAAAATCTAAATTTGTCCATTTCCATAACATGTAAGAAAAACTGTTTACATGTCAATATAAACTTTAATTTCTCAGCATCAAAATAAACCATGATTTTGATCATTGGGTGAAAGGGTTTCGGAGCCACAGGTTTAAAGTTGCTAATTTTATGAAAATACGATAAATTTAAATATTTTTAATTTAAACACTATGAAGTTCTGATGCCTCAAACTTTGCACAAAGCATTGTATCACAGTTATCAACGGACAGAAAAAGTTTCATTGTATTTAAAAATTGCAAGATCAATTTTCTCTATATTTCGGTCGATTTGAGATGGAATAGCCCGTATATACTAGACTGTCACTTCAACTTCACTTAGTCGGATCCGTATTCAGAGACAATACTTATCTTGCCCTTAAAAAAGTTATATGTAGGTAAAAAGCAAGTGAACTTGGGTGTTCGACGTCATAATGACGTAGTAATTCCAGCCCACAGCTGTTTCATGCGCAAATCATTCACTTACTGCCGGCTACATTTTGTTTCAAACTTGTTAGTTTCAAAAACATCCAATGAAATGAAACGAACCGCAGATGAAAGTGTAGACCTACATCAAAGAACTTGCTCACAAATGTGAAAAATATGGGGACGTCGTTTAACCTTTAAGAGTCAAGCTATCGTTATAGTGGTATAGCTAATACTAAGGTTGTGACGTGCTATAATATGTTGTAAATTGTATATTATACAGAGTGTTTCCGAGGTGATGTTACAAACTTTCACGGATGATGCCGAAGGGCACATATATCAATTTGAGATAAGAAACCCTGGTCCGGAAATGACTTGAGTCGAAAGTTACAAGCAAAAATTGTTCTGTGGAAATGAAATAATTTTATTCCTCTGTACACCTTATTTATTTGTATTTATCTGTACATCTTACACATACTGTATTCATCTGACGTTGTTTACGTTGTCTACTTACAGTATTCCATTCAGTGCGCTGTCTGAGGGGTGGGGACAGGAAACTACACTAAAGCAATGCAGATAGCGTAATGTGTAATGGACATGGTCGGTCCTGATATGCACGTCTGTAGACAGCAGTGTATGTGTACAAGTTGCAGTGTCCAGTCGATCAGTCCTAGTGAAATGGAGGAGTACACGAGAGCGGAATAAGCAGACCTGATTTTCGAATACGGATGAGCCAATGGGAACAGTAGACAAGCTCACAGATTGTATCGGTACAAGTACCCACGTAGGAGACATCCGGCACATACCATTTTTCTACGACTGTTCCAAAAGTTAAGGGAAGAAGGGCACGTGGTGCCAAATTACAATTCCATTTCCACAAAACTATTTTTGCTTATAACTTTCGACTCAGTAATTTCCGGACCAGGGTTCCGTATCTCAAATTGATAAATGTGCCCTTCCCCATCATCTCTGGAAGTTTGTAACACCACTTCGGAAACACTCTGTATATACAATACGTTGATATTATTTGATTTTATATAACATTAAGAACATTGCACTTGATTAAAACAATTTCTAAAAAAAATTATTTTTTTCACCACTTCAACTGCAGACAGTTAAAACCCCGTCAGCTTCCATGCATACCATTACTCCAATAATTTTACATGGGCCCTCCCCATTCTTTAAAACAGGCTTAATTGACTGCAGTACCGGGACGCGAACCTATGATCTTAGGCACAATATGCTGGCCGGAAATATCTTATGCGCCTGAAACCGCTCGGCTAACGAACCCAACACGAATTTACCAGATTATGCAGAGATACGAAATCCTGTATAAGAGTTAGAAATTTGTGTGCAATAGTGGTATATGTCTTCCGGTTTCAAAAGATTAAATTTCGACAAAATTTAGAACAAAATAATATAATAGTCTATTGATAATGTTAATTGCACGAAAATTGAATTATTTATTGTTTATTGTTAATAAAATAACATGGACAAAAATACAATCTTAGTTTTTCCCTGAAGGATTAATAAACTCGTGCTCAGGGAGATATCTAAACACAAAGATAAACACAAAGATAATTTTTTGACACAAACTGGGTCAAGAAAAAAAATTACAGGAATAAATTAAATTTAAAAATACAATTTAAGTCATACAAATACATATACATATTAAATCAATATATATTCTTTAAAAATTAAATTCCTAACGCTATTTTTGAAATTTCTGATACTAAAATTTTCCAAATTTGGGTATTTAATTATTATTTTATTGTATAACCTTGGACCAAAGTAGGTACCATGGCTCAGAGCTGTACTTGTGAAACACTTTGGTTCCTCTAGTCGTATAAAATCGGATCTTTTAGTTCCATATTTATGATGATACAATTTGAATTTATTACGGTTTTTATGTATGAAGATTAATAAGGCAATATAATAAATCTGTTTAATTTTCAAAACATTAAAATCAGTATACAAAAGCTCAGATGAGTAATCAATTGGTTTATTAAGGCATATTTTAATGATTCTTTTCTGAATAAGTAAGATTAGTGGAGTGAGATTAGAATTACAAGCATTTCCCCACCCTAAAATTCCATACTGGAGAATGGATTGAAATAAAGCTAAATAAATGAGACGTAAAATATTAATTGGTAAATATGACCGAATTATAACAAAGATATAAATTGTTTTACGTAATCTATTGCATAAATATGTAATTAGATCCTCAATCTTAGGTCTACGTTGAATAAAGTAGATTAATATAAGATTATAAGTCACGTCCACTCAACCCGGGAACTGTAGAAAAAATGCGTAACGAAAAATCCGCAAACGCAGTGGTTGCAGGAAATAATACAAAGATCCATAATTTATGTCGAAACAGTACAGGAACTAATAGGCTACCGTGAGACCAGATTTTGCACTTGAATCATGTATAGCCTACAGTTCATTTCCAACAGCGTATTACGTCATACCATACGCCTCCCAGAACTCATATCCAGACGAAATACAAGCGTCAAGTGTTACTTGGAACCTGGTGAATCCAAACAGTTCCAAGAAGATAATATTTCTTTTCCCATGTCTAGTGAAAACTAATGAACTAGCCTATGACTGGTTTTCAACTTCAAATAAAGAGCACGTCAATATTGTTGCTTTGATAGCAGCTGTTGTTGTAATTTCTGTAATGCTATTTACAGCATGTTTGATTGACTGATTTCAAGTTAAAAATAGACAGTTAATTTATTGTGGCTGTGATATGATCGATCTAATAACGTGTTACATACGATGCAATCATACAAAGATGTGCCAGCAATGAAAACATTCTCAAAATCGTTCATAAAATGGTATTTAATGGCAGGCGTACAATAAAATTTTCACAGCAGCAATTGTGTCATTAACTACTTTGTATTTATAACAATACGCCTTAATATCGATAATTAAAACAATTCTTTTCTACTAGAAAATAAAATATTTTGCTTCTGTATTTTGAAATTAAACGTACAAGTTATATGTAAAATTTAATCAACTGTCCAGTTCTGAAAGACATAATAAAAACCCACCGAACGGATTGTAAAATTTAATCAACTGACTGTTCTAAAATATATAACAAAAACCCATCAAACGAAATATAATCACCTGACCTGTTCAGATAGACATACCACAATCCCTGTTTCTATGCTACCATTTAATAAATTTCTCGTTCTCTCTTCCATAGCTTTCGCGATATTTTTGGGGGGAGAATCGAACCCAGTTTTGCTTCACAAGTTTCTTATAAAATATCTGCTGGTAAATAATTCATTTCCATATTTAGCAACAATATCAATAAATTCAACAACTCAAACAATGTCACGAGTATATTGCAGCTTTTTTTTCCGAATAAATTATTAGAAATTTGATTGTGTTATTTATATACTTCGTTTTTTATCAATGTTGTTACAATGACATTGCACAAAAAAAAAAAAACAAATGATACTCGTTTATTGTATATTATGCAGTTACAGCATAACTCATGCAATGGAGTCAAGCATTATAAACTAATTTCATAATATACCAATATGTAACAGACAGGCAAAAATATGCGAAATAGTTATTTATGTAATTTGTGTGTAAAGTGAAACATTTTCGCAAGAGTGGAAATATTCTCAACGTTATTCGTAGGTAAATGCTGAAATCACACAATTGCCAAAAAGGGCCATGTCACACACAAGTTAGCGTGCATAATTTTGATAATTACCATAACAAAAACACATTTTTATAAAAAAAATAATAATTTCTTCTACTTCTATAATAAAAACATATCCTACAACGTCCAAAGAGAACAGAATCACTTGTACGTTACAGAAGGTTATGGCACAGTCTACTATATACAGTCGCGAAGCTTGAGGTATTTTTTTGCAAATCTCGTGATAAAGCGCTCCAAGCGGTTAGCAACTAGAAACAATAGACTGTCCATGGTCGACTTTGGACTGTGTCGTATTTCTATCGAGTGCTAGCTCGTTGCGTATTTCACATTGATGCTTGTGAAATGTTCGTTATTGGTTATAATGAAAATGTTAATGGCTAAAATATAATAATTGGAATAATAATATGGGACAAGGAGGAGACGTTTGTAGTGCTATAAATTGTAGCAACAGTAAGAGAAAGAGGCCAGAGTTATCCTTTTTCCGATTTCCGAAAGATTCAGAAAGGTTCCTGGGTTTCCACAAGAATGCTGTGCAGAAACAAAACTCTTAATTTGAAGTTCTTTGTGACTGTTAGAATACATTATATCCTTAAATTTCACAATGAAATGTTTCATTCTAACCGAAAGGACATTAGATACCGGTTAAAGTTCTGTCACTTAGGTTGCTAAATTTCCAGAGAAATAAAGGTTAGGTCTACTTCTTTTTCTTTTCAGAGGATATATTTTTAATTGTAGCTATTAATTTTGTTATTATTTTTATGTGTTATTTTACTAAATACGTAGAAAAATTAAGTTTGTTTTAATGAAATTTATTGATCACGTTTTATTTTCACTTCTGGTGGGATTATTATTGCTTAGGCCTACTTTTTTCTTCAAAGGATATGCTTTTAATTATAGCTATTAATTTTGTTGTTATTTTTATTTGTTGCTTTACTAGAGACGTAGAAAAAGTCTGTTACAATAAAATTTATTGATCACGTTTTATTTCCAATTCTGGTGTGATTATTATTGCTTAACCTCATCCCACTTTGTTAACTAAGTAAGCCTACACTACAAGTACTGGTACACTAAGTTACTCCATTAATTCATATTTCCATTATTATTGTTGTAAAGAGAAATGCAAATTAATATTTATTGATTTCATAGTTAATTATCGCTATATTCTTGAATGAGTGAAGCTATTATAGTAAATTTCAGTTCGTTTTGCACGAACAAAAATTATATTACTTATTTCTTGCAGGTATCTTCGAGTTTATAGTGGAATTTAATATACTTCATTAAAATAATAAATTAACTTTACGCATTTAATATTTCAATAATGGAAGGAAGGTGTTAATTTTTCCAAAAGAACACGACAACGAAAGTGTAACATATTTTGTCGGCTGCTAGGAGAGAGATCTGCTATGATGAGGCGATAGTAGCGATCCTAGTGGTGGGCAACTACCCATGTTTGCATTTTTACTACATATTCAGCTTCGCGACTGTATATAGTAGACTGTGGTTATGGATCGAATTTTACCATTAATAGTAATAGAATTCTGTTTCTATGGTAACAAGTGATATAAATTGACATAGTAGGTCATGAAGTGTGCGATGAAGTAAATTTATTTCACTGTGTTCAGAAAAGGATTATTTTTATACGCGAAACAGTTTATAAAAACTTTACTTTTTTATTATGGTAGTAAATACATAAATACAGTGGGACAGTGTCATTAAAACATAACCTTCAGTCGGGTGACATTGCTGGCCTGCATCACCACACTTATTGCCGATCAGCAATTAAAACAACAATAATACTCGTAATAACACACAAGGTTCAAAATTAAATTAAATACGAAATGTGTAAGACAAAAATGAAGCCAGCTTATATCCAGTTGCGTTAGTCTGATGGATTACAAACCATCCTTTTCATTAATACAGTATATATCACACCATAAACACTAAATCCAGGACATAACCTGCAAATGGCGTCATTGGAACTAGTCAGAAGTGAAAATCCACGATAAGAACACCTTATAAATCACGCCCATAATCCGGGCCGGATGGAGACAAATGACGGAGCAGACTAACCTCTCCCATCAGTCCCAACGCATCAAACACGGCAGGCAGAGTAGTAACCTCCATTATTACACTCCAGACCGTGAAGTTAGGTGCTCTAGCACGCGTCGCAAAGTTCAACGCTGAACTGCAAGGGTCGCTACGACAGCTTCAATTCAGGGGGGCCTAATTAAACATCCTGTAATCATTTGTGACTGGTCGAAGCTCCTGTTTCGTCTTGCTTGTGACTGCGCTACCTTGTGAATATGTGGAATTGAATGGCATTAAAATAAGTCAAAATCTAAGTGTATTCTTACAGGCAAATCCATTGATCTGGTAATACAATATTCAACTTACGATCAAGATGTAGATCACATTTGAGAAGTAATATCCATGGAATATAAACCGCAGATCGATTGATAAAACAATGCATTTATGGCGAAGGCTAACAACTATGTTACTAACATTACAATGAAATTCTTGTTTTACTGGATAGGTTTTGACTTAGGTCGTAGAGTTATTAAAATAGGAAGCTATGGTTACTATGGAAACGAAAGCCTTCGTTCCAGAAAAATACTGCAGGTCAAGATTCGACTGCCTCCGTGGTCTGTTGGTCAGCATGCTGGCTTCCAGATCAGGAGGTCCCGGGTTCGCTTCCCGGGGTCGGCTCTCAGTGAATTTTTCTTCAAGAAGAAAAATTCCCTGGGTGTCTAGAGTCTGGAAGTTTGTATGAATGTGAGTGTGAGTGTGCCGGGTTAATATTAACCAATCATCACAAATATAAAAATACATCAGGACTGTCGCTGGGCAGTAACCTGAACACACGTTTCAGCGTCACATTGTTGACAAGTAACTCCATCTGTTAGCACAACCATAAAGCATCTAAAAAAAAAAAAGGTCAAGATTTCTGCACGGAGCGAGTTGGTTCAGACGTAACATTTGAGTCTCGCACTCTGGAGGTCCTGGGTTAAAATCCTGTGGCCCTAAAATTATGCGATATGACCACAGATGTTAAAATGTGTATAAATAAACTCAAAAAAAATTCTGCCTCCACGTGTGAAAAGGCAACGTTTAAAGAGTGTGTAATTACAAAATGAAATAAAATAAAATAATAATAATAATTTATTTAACCTCGCAGAGTTAAGGCCATGCGGCCTTCTCTAACACTCAACCAGGAGTAAAACTGCGTTACAAGAAACACTACAAATTTACAAGGTACACTACAATTTTAAACACAAAACTGAATAAGGTAATAATAATAAAATGTAAACAACAAGTAGAAATCAGACATAATATATAACATACAGAAAGAAAAAAGCATAATAAAATGTGAACAGCAGGTCAAAATAAATGAGACATACAAAGTATAAAAAATAACACAATTATTGATAATAATAGTAATAATAATAATAATAATAATAATAAGAATAGTAATAATAATAATAATACTAATAATAGTAATAAAATAGTGCAGTACAAAGCATACATGAATACAATATTTTTAAGTACACACAGTAAGGAAAATTATGATTATATATAGTTCAACTTATCACATTATAGATATACCATTATCGGAAAATATGAAAACAAAAATATAAAATAAGTTAAATATCACTAGAACATAAAAAATGTGAATACGTGGAAACATGCAATACAACACTTGTCATAATAGTAAGTTAGTTTGGCAACTCGTCATAAGATAAATAAATAGAATAAAATAAAACATTTAGTTGTAGATATTTTTGTATTTACATTGGCAATTTCTATATGACTGAAGCATGTGAAAATGTCAAGATAGATTTAACCCCATATAAATTCCAATACAAAAAATAAGGGGTTGTTCAAATAAAGTTTAATCCATGACAGACCCATACAGTCGATCATAAAAGAACTTCTACCAAACAGCGAATCACAAACTACTATCTTCCAAAGAGGATTGTTATGAAGGTGTTTCTGATCTCAAGGGGATTAACATAAAACATGAAGATGTAACGGCGGGGAACAAAAAAGTAACAGCTTTACAAGTAAGGGGCTTGCAAAACTTCTATTCTGATTCTGAAGCAGAGACATGAAGAAGAAGGGATGGAATTTAGAGCAGTGCAAAAAGTTGGAGTTGACAAAACTACCTTTCAAACACAACATAACCGCAGCTAAGCAGAAAGACTTCAACAAACTTCTGGAGATTATTTATGGAACAGAATGGAGAGGTGGTAGTTCTAAAAATTGCTTCTTCCATGAAAAACACACACAGTAAAGATTATTATGGTATTTCTAATAAGTTTCTGAAATTAAATTTATTGTAGTTGCACTCATTTCTTGTATTAATTATTGTCTTTGCACTGGCGTATTTCCTGATGCTTTAAAGATTTTTAAGGTGATTCCCATTTTTAAAAAGGGTAACGATATGGAACCTAATACCTATAGGCCAATTTCCCTTATTCCTGTTTTTGCTAAAACATTTGAAACTGTAATAAAAAATCAAATTAGTGAATTATTATTATTATTATTATTATTATTATTATTATTATTATTATTATTATTATTATTATCAAACACTTTCCCTAAACAGGGATTGCTTAGAAGACAAAGTATACCATTTACAAAACAAAATTTTGAATAGTACATATTACATGGATAATTTGTTATGAATATAAAAACCAATGCAAGAAAAAGAGAAAAAAATTAATTACAGTGAAATGTCTTATCTTCCAATCTAATAACACCTTTTCTAATTCTCAATATGGATTCAGATCTAATTCTAATACAATAAATCTAATACAACCAAAGCTATCACTACTTTCATTAGTTATATTTTCGAAGCTCTTGAAGACCATAAATTTAGCTCTGCTACATTTTGTGATTTAAGTAAGGCTTTCGACTATGTTTCGCATTATGTTACATTGGAGAAATTAAAATATTACGGTGGAATGAACTTAAATTATTAGTATCTTATTTCAATAAGCGTCAGCAGTATGTCTTCATGAATGTAAAATATGGTGTTCCTCAAGGATCAGTGTTGGGTCCTATTCTGTTTTTAATAATTGATGGCTAATGATATGGTGTGCAATATTTTTGCTTTTTTGTGGTATTCGCTGATGATGTCACTTTTTTGACACGTCATAGTGATATTAATGAACCGAAAACTCTTAATAATTCAGTTTTTAATGAAGCCAAGAAATGGTTTAGTTCTAATAAATGTCTTCTAAACGAAAGTAAAACTGCATCTTTCTTATTTAGCAGTAGAGCCATAGATAATAATAACTTCAAATTTCTCGGTATTACTATGGACACCACACTTAACTGGGCAGACCATATTAATTTTGTTGGTAAAAAAAATTGTCAAGAATAATATTTTGTTTACGAAATTTAAAAATGTATGTTCCAAAGGAGTATATTAGAGTTGTTTATTTTTCTTATTTTCATAGCATACTTTCTTACGGACTGCTTTTATGGGGTAATAGTACTCATATTTATAAGGTTCTTATATTACAAAAAAGCTATTAGAACCATAACAAATCCATCAATGAAAGCACACTGCAGACCGCTATTTGTGAATGAAAGAATAATGACTGCAGCATCACTGTATATTTATCAAGCCCTAAATTTTGCCAAAGACAATACATAAATTTTGACATAAGAAATGATGTAAACCTATATAACACCAGAAACGTTGATCTTTATGACTTACCTAAATGTAGGCAATCAAAACAATTAATAACTATTTTGTTATGTCTTCAAAAATTGCAATTAAATATCTTATATATCTTTTCAATCTTGACAGGTTTTTAACAGGCTTGTCTTTGATTCGTTCATCAACAAACCCTTTTATAATATTAATGAGTTTTTTAATGTCAATGTTGTTGACGGTTTCTGATACGATGTTATTGTCTTTTATGTCTCTGTTTATTTTATAAATATCTTACTTATTTGACTTTGTCAATTGCACAGATATGTGTTCACTGACTGTACGATACTTAATATACTTAAATGGCATGACAACATCTCGAAAATAAGCAGTACTACTGAAAACGGAGTACTTGATGAAGCTCAGGAAGAGCTCTGCAACTGTTTAGAAGACGACTGTAAAGTGCACATTTAAGATAGAGAATCTTAATAAGTTCACTATGTTCTAAGAGAATGATTCATCACGTGTTCATAAAATCTAAGATATTTTTTAAATGTCTTGAAGATAAATTTTTCCTACTATTTGAACTGTTACAGTTGCAGCGAAATATATTAAAAATCTAACTTCACAACGCAAGTACGATTTACTAAAAAATGTTCAATCAAAAAGGATTAGTCCAGTATGTTCAATCAAAAATGATTTAGTCCCATATTTAAAATTATTTTATATTAAAGTCACCGTACATATTTTTTATCTGTGAAATGTTAAACATTTTATTATTTTATGACATTTTATAAGTTAATACTTTTTTTGTTTATACTGAAAATTCTTAGCAATGTGACTTAGTTCTTTTTGAAGGTCCCTCCTCATATTAATAAGGACTTCAGAAACTCTATATTCCTCTAGGAGGGTTGAACCGGCAAGCCTTAGCTCCGGAGAACAGCACTGCAGTCATCAGACCAAAGCAGACCATTGTCTCATTAGGGGAGTGGAAGTTGATTAATGGCGGTCACGTATAAGCCAAGACAGTTTGTGTTACACTGCATAAACAAAGCTCCCAATTGTATCTATGTGTACGCACGTACGTGTGTGGATATGTATATGCATGTATCGCTAGATTTATGCACGCGTCTATGAATGGAGTACAAATCCTGTGAACCCACCTTATCTAAAAAAATTCCAACTTCAATCTATCTTACTCGCTGCAATACAGGCCTGACTCCCGCGTTCTTTAATTTTACGAAGTCCATACCAACACTTTCTTTTTAACCATAATTTCCCCCTTATGCATGTCGTCTGTAAAAACATATTGCACAGGTGGCGAACGGAACTCAGAAATATTCGATGGAGATGGTCAGCAAGCAACTACAGAACAATAAACAAAGTTGGAATGCCTAGGGCGAGACCCGATTTCTAAGCCATGATCTGCCTTTCATCCTCATGACTGCTAGGGAACTGTATGCGACATGTAATTTATGGTGGACAGAGCAAATTTTGCTCAGTTTTTCTCGGGGTACTCTCGTTTCCTCTATCATTCCACCAACACTCTCTGTCCCCTTCATTTCATCTATCATCCCCAATATTAAAACTAGTCTGGGGTGAAGTCTTGGGGGTATAAAAGGCTTGGGACTCCCGAGCCCCAGAGGTTATCAGGCTATTTGTATGCGATGGGACCTGGCTCTATCAGGGGCTAAGACACCTTTCAGCGTCGGCTGCTCTGGGGATTATCAGGCTACCCGTTAGCGAAATGGGATCTGGCTTTACTAAGGGCTGAGACTGGATGGTCCACCGGTTAAGTGAGATATGGTCCACTTTGCAATAGGTTCTTTCTACGAAAATGTCCAACGTTTACAAATGTCCACATAGAAAATTCGTCCATGCCATAAAAATGTCCTTACCTGAAAAGTCCAATGTCAGCAAGTCCTCTTCTTAAAAATTCCCTACGTTTAAAAATGTCCACAAATAAATTCGTCCATTTCCCTAATATGTCTGACAAGGAAAAGTGCAAGGAAAGTGCCAAGAAATTTACTGTCATTTCAATTATGTTATACATATTACATATGTAATACAAAAGCTACATCTATTGTTAAAAAAAATATTTCATCATATATAGTGCGGTAAATATTTTCAGTGTTATTTGCAGTTAGGTAATATACTAAAACTACAAACTACTATACAAAACTTCCAATAATCCCATGCACTGTGAAAAGCTGAAAGAATTGATTTAGTACAGTCTTAAACGTAGGATACCATCACTGAAAATCGTGTCACTGGCAGCCAAAAGTTCTAAATTTCTATTGGTGGCAAACATTAACACTCGTCCTTCATCTCTAACACCTGAATCAAAGAACATAAAATTTTCTCCCCTCAATATTTTGTTGTAGGGTTCAACAATGTCAATTTCTCTTATTGATTGAGGAGGTGGAGGACGATTTACCTTCTGCTGATATGAAACCATTCTGATTACTGCATTTCTTTGTGGAAGACTTACGATAATTTATGAACTCCAGCAAGTTCCTGTCTGACAACAGAGCCGGGAGGTTGGCTAGTAACTCATCTCTATTAACAACTTTGTATGTTGGATCTTTTTGTATGGACCTTTCGTATGATGGACTTTATAATAAGGTGCACCACATAGATGTTGGGCTTTTTCACTCCATGGACAAATTGTATGTAGATTTCAAATGTTGGACTATCTAGTTTGTGGACATTTTTTGTGGACCTTTTGTACAGAATGAGCATAAATGATTGCCCTAGTTTGGGGATTTTTTTATAGACAAACCGTGAATGATACAACAATGGTACTAATGTTACCAAATAGAATATCTCTCAAAGTTTTATTTCAAATTATCCCCGCGGCGTAGTTCCACCTCCTACCGGTAGAGGACTTGAATTTACGGAAATGGCGACTGGTGCAGAGTGTGCATTTGTAGCAATGGAATTTCATTCCACAAAATTCGTCATAACTGTGCAGCGACATTTTCGAGAGAGATTCAGTAATGACGCCAAGACCATTAGACGATGGTACAATCAACTAGTGACCACAGATGCCTGTGTAAAAGAAAACCTCCTGGTCGGGCTTACGTGGAGCACATTTGTAACTCCCCGAAACTTAATGACTTCTGTGCACTTTCCAACTCCAAGGTGTACGGCCCCTTCTTTTTTCTTGAACTCACCGTGTCAGGACATTCTTACCTGGATATGTTAGAACAGTGGTTGATACCACAGCTGGAGAGCGCTAGTGCCCATTTCATGTATCAACAAGATGGCGTTCCACCTCACTTCCATAACGAAGTCCGGACATTTCTAAACGACCGATTGTCAAACAGATGGATTGGTCGCGCGGGAGAGACGAGATACAGATCTTGTCCTGGCCTCCACGTTCCCCTGACTTAACATCGTGTGACTTCTACCTGTGGGGATATGTTAAAGACTCTGTTTTTGTACCTCCATTACCGGCAAATCTGCCAGAGTTACGCGACCGCATCACCAACGCCATCGCTGCAATCGACATGGATACACTTCATCGTGTATGGGACGAATTGGACTACAGGCTTGATGTCTGCAGGGTCACAAGGGGAGCACACATCGAGCACCTACAAGGTATGTTTAAAAACTTGGAGAGTTTCTCTATCTACTTGTATATCTAAATATTTTCTATGTTAAATCGTTAGTTCACAAATAATTTTCGTAACTAGGGCAATCATTTATGCTCACTCTGTACTCGTGGACATTTTGTTATGGACATTATAACCTGGAAGGTCCAGCGGTCGTAAAGCCAGGCCAAGCCAAATTATGCATCCCAGAAAAACTGGAACAAGAGTAGCCAATACATTCCCCGGCAAATGGAAAGATCAACAACGTACTGCAGATCTATCAGAACTGGTATTCGCAGAGAAAGTGTCGCAGCTGATTTGTCCGTACGATAGACTGGAGATCAAACCTCGGTCGCCTGCTGGTACGGTACGCCTCGTAATCGCACGTTCGCCGTATTATTTTCCGCGTCATATAATTTATGTCGGTGTTGAATTATTCATAACGCGGTGCTGAGGTCAGCCTGGGAGAGTTCCGATTCAGAGAACGACAAAACTCCGCGCACATACGGAGTAGTCGCGACAGCATGGCACATATGTGGTCAACATCACGCCCGCCAGTCTGTCTAATGTCTGTGTGCAGAGTTACTTGTCTGGGCGATAAGCAGCGTACATTAATGCAAACATTTCCCTGAACAGCGCTTTATAACGGAGGAATTTTGACTAAACTGCCCTCTCTTGAATCAAACACAATACAGTAGAACCTCGATTACCCGTCACCCTATTAATCGATTGACGGATTATCCGACTGTCTATTTCTCGATCTTCTTTTTTTTCTTCAGGAATAAATAACTTATCAGGGCCCGATTGTATAAACCATTTAATCTTGGAATTGAACGGGTTACATCAGCTGCTTGTCTATGCGGATGACATGAATATGTTAGGAGAAAATCCACTAACGATTAGGGAAAACACGGGAATTTTACTTGAAGCAAGTAAAGCGATAGGTTTGGAAGTAAATCCCGAAAAGACAAAGTATATGATTATGTCTCGTGACCAGAATATTGTACGAAATGGAAATATAATAATTAGAAATTTATCTTTTAAAGAATGGAGAAATTCAAATATCTGGCAGCAACAGTAACAAATATAAATGATACTCGGGAAGAAATTAAACACAGAATAAATATGGGAAATACCTGTTATTATTCAATTGAGAAACTTTTATCATCCAGTCTGCTGTCAAAAAATCTGGAAGTTAGAATTTATAAAACAATTATATTACCGGTGGTTCTTTATGGTTGTGAAACTTGGACTCTCACTTTGAGAGAGGAACATAGGTTAAGGGTGTTTGAGAATAAGGTGCTTAGGAAAATATTTGGGGCTAAGAGGGATGAAGTTACAGGAGAATGGAGAAAGTTACACAACGCAGAACTGCACGCATTGTATTCACCACCTGACATAATTAGGAACATTAAATCCAGACGTTTGAGATGGGCAGGGCATGTAGCACGTTTGGGCGAATCCAGAAATGCATATGGAGTGTTAATTGGGAGGCCGGAGGGAAAAAGACCTTTAGGGAGACCGAGACGTAGGTGGGAGGATAATATTAAAATTGATTTGTGGGAGGTGGGATATGATGATAGAGAATGGATTAATCTTGCTCAGGATAGGGACCAATGGCGGGCTTATTTCAGGGCGGCAATGAACCTCCGGGTTCCTTAAAAGCCAGTAAGTAAGTAAGTAAGTAATCTTAGATCAGAGGTTAAATTGATGCTTGTTTCAACTGAACTTGGAATTTTGTGTTGTATAAAGTCTAATCTGAGATTAATTTGTCTCAAACTAAAGTCAACTTTGACTGAAGAAATTTCTCCGATTAAGTTAGATGATCCAAGTTCAGTTATTTCTTTTCTGTTTGAAATATACGAGTGACAGATTGTGCAAATAAAATAGGCCTATCCATTATTATCAATATTAATAGATATGTTAGGTACATTTATATATATATATATATTTCTTTCAATTTCTTGCCTTAATACACTAACATTCTTATATTTTATAAGGCTCTATCGTGTTCAGCAGTATCAAATAACATAACCTATAATTATATTATGTTTATAACAACCATTAATTATTAATGGATATGACAGGTACATTCATAAATGTTCAATTAACTGTATTACTACACGAAAATTGTCGTTTTATAAAGCTTTATTATGTTTAGCAGTATCAAACACCATAACATGATAACAACTTGGAGAACAGTCAACCTTCTTCTTATTGTCCGCCATTATTTACATTGCAAAAAAAAAACCAGTGTCTCCAACAGAGTGTAATACGGAAAGTCGCAAAAAAGTAGTTGTAAAGTCGCTATATTTCTCATTATCAACAAAGAAAGATTAAATTTTGTCACTATGGGGTGCTAAAAAGGTCACTAAATCCCTATTTAAGCAATATAAAAGTTAAAAGAAATTGTTGTTGAAAAAGAGTTAAAATCGTTGGATTGGCAACTCTGAACAAACCTGTATAACATGGTCCGCGCATCACGTATTTCACCTGTTTATGCGATGTTGCCAGATCCTTTCCACGTGAACTTAGATTGCATTTGAACCAAGGTAATTTGATCGCAGAAAAGTTTTATACAATAGAAGAAGTGTCTGAACTCGGTTTACTTTTCGATCTTGGATCAAAGTTGATCTTTAGTCAGGGAGTTTTAAACAAGTACTGTTTTGTGCATCATATTAGTAGGTTCTACATATTTTTTTGCTAGAGTATGTTATTACAAGCCTTTATCGTTACACAACATTGTTCACTGTTCGAATTGCCGTTCTATAATATAACTTGTATATAAAATGTCTTCCACGGATGATAACAGAAAACGTGTTGTGCTAAGTATCGAAAAAAATGGAAATAATTGAATGGTTTGAGAAAGAGAAACTGTGGCTCATCTCGCATCAGAATACGAGATTGGAGTTACAACTGCGCGATTTAATAAAAAAAAAGGACAAAGTATAAAAAAATATGTAAATCTACAACATGAGACCTCCTTTATTACTATCTTTCCTGAGGCAGTCATTACAAATGGCTTCCTCACCCCTTAAAAACCCTTCGTTGACAACCAGACTTAAATTAGTGAACTTATGATTCACTACTTAGGGAGTTAAAAACAAGACCATGGAGGAAATTACAACTTTTTCCGATTATCCGATTTTTTCGATCAACAGTTCAGTCCATCCCCTTCATTACCACGGATAATAGAGGTTCTACTGTACAGAGTTTTTGCTATTACGTATTTCTTGACACGGAATGTGACGCATGCGTAGAACATCCGGTTTACTGTTAATGCTATAGTCCCGTCGCTCTAATTTCCGGCAGCCAATCACGTTGCAGATCGGCTACATTTAAAAGCGTGCGTCTTGTGATACAATGATGAAGACGTTAAGCATTTCCTAAGGCTGGATAAATACTTAATATAATCGCCCGCCATTTTGGCTCTTTCGTTGGCGTTCGCAGAAAGCACACGACGACGTTATTTGCCGCTCAATTATTTGCTGAATTACAGTGCGTTTGATTTATTATCATAGGAGCTACGACATGATAATGTTTAACGGTGTGGCAAATAGATTCCTCGTCTGGTAGCTAGGCAACGAAAGAACAAAAATGGCGAACGATACTGCCTACCTAGACTTTATACAGCCTTCACTTCCTAAGACGTAAGCAAAGAGGAGGAGTCACGCCGGGAATAACAGCGTCGCGACCATAGCTAGCTGAGGAAAAACTCTCTAATAATAATAATAATAATAATAATAATACAGGTAAATGAGTTCGTCAAATGCATCTGAGCACTTTTAACGACCCATATTCGCCTCTTCTTTTTTGTTGACCTGAAAAAAGGAAGAATCAATCTTCATCGAAACGTAAAATCATCAACATTGTATACTTAGTTACTTACTGGCTTTTAAGGAACCGGAGGTTCACTGCCGCCCTCACATAAGCCCGCCATTGGTCCCTATCCTGAGCAAGATTAATCCAGTCTCTATCATCATATCCCACCTCCCTCAAATCCATTTTAATACTATCCTCCCACCTACGTCTCGGTCTACCTAAAGGTCTTTTTCCCTCCGGCCTCCCAATTAACACTCCATATGCATTTCTGGATTCGCCCATACGTGCTACATGCCCTGCCCATCTCAAACGTCTGGATTTAATGTTCCTAATTATGTCAGGTGAAGAATACAATGCGTGCAGTTCTGTGTTGTGTAACTTTCTCCATTCTCCTGTAACTTTATCCCTCTTAGCCCCAAATATTTTCAAAGTGAGATTCCAAGTTTCTCAACCATAAAGAACAACCAGTAATATAACTGTTTTATAAATTCTAACTTTCAGATTTTTTGACAGCAGACTGGATGATAAAAGCTTCTCAACCGAATAATAACAGGCATTTCCGTTATTTATTCTGTGTTTAATTTCCTCCCGAGTATCATTTATATTTGTTACTGTTGCTCCAAGATATTTGAACTTCTCCACCTCTTCAAAAGATAAATCTCCAATTTTTATATTTCCATTTCGTACAATGTTCTCGTCACGAGACATAATCATATACTTTGTCTTTTCGGGATTTACTTCCAAACCTATCTCTTTACTTGCTTCCAGTAAAATTCCCGTGTTTTCCCTAATCGTTAGTGGATTTTCTCCTAACATATTCACGTCATCCGCATAGACAAGCAGCTGATGTAACCCGTTCAATTCCAAACCCTCTCTGTTAGATATGTACGATTATGGACTCCTTCATCAACATTGTATTCGTTAAGAAAATATCGATGTTATATGTTTCCATATCGATAGGCACACCTTCAGTCTTAAGTAATAAACATTTCATGGCACGGTCGATACAACGAACAAACCCAAGTACCAGAAAGTCCCAGCTCTAAACAAAATCAAAAGCTCAAACCCGAAAGCGTGGTCATGGCACCTCTGAGATGCGCTGTACAAGGCAAACACTTCAAAGCTATCAACTGGATTTCCTGGCGGGGCTTTTACAGACGGCCTTGCAGAACCCATTCCACTGTCTCCAGTTTCTTTCGTTCCTTTTTTGCAAGATCTGTGACAATGCGTGAAGAAAAACGAACACTCATTGCGCAATCCAACGCGGAAAGGCATACAGCTGTGCGGCGTCAAGAAATTAAGCCTTAATGGGCGAGGAAAAAGACAGGTTGAGGTTCGAAGGTCTACCAATCAGTCATACAACAGTGTGAATATACAATGTCAAATAAATGGTACATAATTACACACTTCGCCTTCGTCGTTGCCTAGTGACAATAGACTTCATTTGTTCGTAAAAGCAATGACACGAAACTCTCGTGTATTTAAAGTTACATAGAAACTGAAATAACTTTTGTGCGAGATCGTGCGTATTTGCTTGGTTTCCGCACAAAACCAATCCGCGGAAAGTCTAAAATTCCACATTCAGTATTCCCAACCTAACACACATAACAATTTCCCTATTCTTACCGCTTAAGCGTCATATTGATTTTACTGCTTTAGGCTTTTAACATATTATTTTTAGAGACGTTCAATATAGTAATAATTATAAATTGTAAACTTACCACTGCAATTTCAGCTAAATTGCACTGTTAATTATTGTTTTTAAATATTTGCAAAAATTAAGTAAACTCTACATCTCCACTAAAGTTACTGCATTCGTGATGCAAGTAACATTAAGGAAGCCGTGAAAAAATCCAGACTCATCATAGACTGGGGGAAAAAAAAGACAGACGTATATCACGGCCTACTGGAGTATAGTAAACAAAGAAAATATTTTAAAGCAACAATGTTGAAGATAGATATTTTTGTTTTCCTAATTTGCCGTCATTGAACAGAAACCAAGATGGAGATTTCATTGCAACCAATTACAAATTCCTCTTTCAGGTATGTAATAAACGATCTTCGTACAAAATAATGTACGATACACGAGCGGTATGTTTTCTTTCAATTCTCGGAAATTAAAAAAGCTCAACTACGTTTCGCTTTTTCAAACATTTCCTCGTACATGAAAACTTCAACATACCGCTCTTGTAACGCATATTACTATTTACAAACTCGAGGAAAAGTGTACTGTACAACATTTCTTCCACGATCATATTTCTAAAATGCAAATACAATATATTTTGCATTGAAAATTTAAAGCAATATTATTCCCAAGTCCTGGCAAAACTGGTCTCTAATAGTAACTAAATAATAATACGTGCACTGTATTGGGTCTACTCGTACTTCAGTATAGTTTTATGTTATGAGGAACGGTTTCCCTAGCAACAAGTTTGTGTGGGAATTCTATCCTTCAAGGCCTAATAACAATAGCAGTAGATACTACAAAAAACACGATCGTGCAAAAGCCTATATTACGTTTTTTTGTGATTAAAAGGACGGTTAATTAGAAAATTAAATTAGAAATTTCAGCAGTCTGGCAACATCGCTGCTAACACACTGCTTTTTCTTCTCGTAATATAGATGTAAGGTCCCGCGCCGTGGCGACGTGGTCTAAGGCATTTGCCTAGGACTCGCGTTACGGAATGTACGCTGGTTCGAATCCTCATGGGGGAAGAAAAATTTTCTCATGAAATTTCGGCCAGTGTATGGGACCGGTGCCCACCCAGCATCGTGATGCATTTGGGGACCTACGATAGGTAGCGAAATCCGGTTGCGAATGCCAGCTATAACGGCTGGGGGGATCACCGTGCTAACCATACGATACCTCCATTTTTGTTGGATGATCGTCCACCTCTGCTTCGGCATGTGGGCGTGAGGCCAGCAGCCGGCTGGTCGGTCTAGGCCCTTCACGGGCTGTAGCGCCACGGATTATTATAATATATATGTAAGAAGTCAACGAACTCAGGTCTGTTTCTCTCTCTCTGGCTACAACGTTGCAATCTGGTCGGATTCTCCAGTGCTTTCAAATTAGTGGTTTATAAATCAAAGTTACACGAAAACTGTACACGACTTTTGAAATACGCCACAGGAATAAATGATTGTTTATTAGATTTTCTATCGATATGGACAAAAATCACGATCCTATTTTTTTAGTTGGTTATTTAACGACGCTGTATCACTACGAGGGGTCCACACCTGTGGAGTAAAGGTTAGCGCGTCTGGCCGCGAAATCAGGTGGCCCAGGTTCGAATCCCGGTTGGGGCAAGTCACCTGGTTGAGGTTTTCCCGGGGCTTTCCCTCAACCCAATTTGAGCAAATGCTGGGTAACTTTCGGTGCTGGACCCCGGACTCATTTCACCGGCATTATCACCTTCATCTCATTCAGACGCTAAATAACTTAAGATGTTGATACAGCGTCGTAAAATAACCTACTTATATTTAAAAAAAATCAACTATGAGGTTATTTAGCGTCGATGAGATTGGTGATAGCGAGGTGGTATTTGGCGAGATGAGGCCGAGGATTCGCCATAGATTACCTGGCATTCACCTAACGGTTGGGGAAAACCTCGGAAAAAACCCAACCAGGTAATCAGCCCAAGCGGGAATCGAACCCGCGCCCGAGCGCAACTTCAGACTGGCAGGCAAGCGCCTTAACCGACTGAGCCACGCCGGTGGATACGATCCTATTTTCAACAGTTTAAGAGGGTGTTATACATTTGGGGGTGGGGGGAGGGAAAAAAACATTTTTTTCTGAGAAAAGTATGAATTTTTCACCACTATGCTATGACACTTTTTTGTTACATACGACGTGAGTTATTCACTCTGAAAACCTGCAGGGTTATTTCACTTCCAGCTTGTATTTTATAGTGATTTTATTTTGTCTACCCAAATGAAGCAGGCTCGACATTAATTCCTAACACTATTAAGCGAGAATATACAGGGACATCATTTTATTTTACTTCAATTTTTATTGTACCTGAGTTTATGAATGTACTTCACTCCCACCCCCTCTACTAATGAAGTTCCATCTGTCCTCCACACAGAATCCAGGCCGCATATAGTAAACAGCACTGAGTTAGTGAGTATAGTACGTTCCAGAAATATGTTCGCGTTTTCCAACGACGAAACAGCTTTCAATATTGAATCATATTTTCGCACAGGTACTGTCCGTTTGCCTACGTCGCATCCCGATTTCCCACACCTGCTTCTGTTCGCCCCTCTGTAAAAGCTGGGCTGTCTTAACTCTTTTCTGAAAACATTAATTTCTGTTATGAACTGGACGTTTACGTAATATTATACAACTGTTTAAAATAACTTAAATAAAAGGGTCTCGTTAAGTAATTAATTGTCACGTGATTTCCCCCCTTTCTACGATCCTGCGGCATAACCACTTGGACGGACAGTAGAGAGTATGTCTGAGTAATTTTATATTTTCGGATCGGGCAGAAGTGAAGATTGAATTTACAGTACGTAAGGTACTCTTTTATAGAGTAGGTGCAGAATTATTTCAACGTGAGTTACTAGTACGAAGGACGAAACTGGTAATTGGAATTAGGTACAATAGTCTATAGCGCGATAATATGCACAAAAGAACTGAAGCCTGTATCGAAATGAACGGCCACCATTTTCAAAAATGTGTTTAAATATCCATATTATGATTATTTTTCAATTTAACTTCTTTCTCTATATTGTATGCTAATGTGCTATAGACAGTATAATATACAATGCATAATGAATACGTTCGCATGGATAGCTCAGTTCGTGAGTAAAAACACTTATTGTTAATACTGTACTGTATTTTGATTAAACAAAAACCTAATGAAAATTATCAAACTCAAAATTGTGATATTTCCTAGTTTACATAAATGGATGAACTACTTTTCTTCCCTCCTATACCTAGTAGAGTGATTTGTTTGTGTTTTACGTCAGTATCATCGAACTACATTCGTGGAAGCGGATAGCAAACTGTATTTCCGGTTCTCTAAAGGTATAGCCAGGTTAATATTAAAAATGTTAGTAAAAATAAAATGATGTTCCTGTAGTTTCTAACATTACACAAGATGGAAAACTCACTGTCTTTCTTATCTACAGTCATGTGTTTGTAAGAAAATCTGCTCCAACTTCAGCGAAGTGCTGGAAATCTTGGGATGACAAAAATAAGAAAAAACGGCAAAGTTCCAAATTAGTGGGCAAACTGATTAAACGTTTCCGCGTTTAACTGGACAGCCACACAAATGACCTCCATCACTCTGGCAGTCACGTGATCGACTGCGCTCTGGCGGACAGATGCCACACCAGTGAAGGCGTAGGCTACGTACTTGATGTAGAACAGACTCGGCCGTCACTGCGACAAAACAAATCGTGTCCTCGTTTGGTGCAAATCTCTCGTTTGGCCCTGTCTAATTTTTACATCTCAACAAACTGATTGCTATCAAATGCTACAGAAATAAAAATGGTTGACGCAGAAAACACTAATATTTTAGATTCGGAGAAAGATATCAAATCGATTTTGACATAAAAGTAAACTTTGCTTCACGACATTTATAATGTATAGAAAGGACGAAAATAAGAGATAATGATAAAGGTTTTCATTCAACATTAGTTCCAAACTAAAGTACCAATTCAGACACAAAATCACAAAACTGTATTTGCAATTCTTTATTTAACGTTCCTTTTAAACTACAGAGGCTATTCATAGACGATATGATAATTGTAATTGTAATTCTTTATTTAACGTTCCTTTTAAGCTACAGAGGCTATTCATAGACGATAAGATGATAATTGTAATTGTAATTCTTTATTTAACGTTCCTTTTAAACTACAGAGGCTATTCATAGACGATAAGATGATAATTGTAATTGTAATTCTTTATTTAACGTTCCTTTTAAACTACAGAGCTATTCATAGACGATAAGATGATAATTGTAATTGTAATTCTTTATTTAACGTTCCTTTTAAACTACAGAGGCTATTCATAGACGATAAGATGATAATTGTAATTGTAATTCTTTATTCAACGTTCCTTTTAAACTACAGAGGCTATTCATAGACGATAAGATGATAATTGTAATTGTAATTCTTTATTTAACGTTCCTTTTAAACTACAGTGGCTATTCATAGACGATAAGATGATAATTGTAATTGTAATTCTTTATTTAACGTTCCTTTTAAACTACAGAGGCTATTCATAGACGATAAGATGATAATTGTAATTGTAATTCTTTATTTAACGTTCCTTTTAAACTACAGTGGCTATTCATAGACGATAAGATGATAATTGTAATTGTAATTCTTTATTTAACGTTCCTTTTAAACTACAGAGGCTATTCACAGACGATAAGATGATAATTGTAATTGCAATTCTTTATTTAACGTTCCTTCTAAACTACAGAGGCTATTCACAGATGATACGGTAATAAGCTAATGTAATAAAATTGTAACTGTTTTGTTAACATTTCTGTCAAACTACAGATAGGCTTACGATTCACAGACGAGATATAATTTCAACTGTAATTAACTAACGTGCCTTTTAGACTATCTAGAGTATTTTCAGGGAGAACCAAATGGTAATTGTATTTTTTTTTTTATTTAATGTTCATTTCAAACTGATAGACTATTTAAACCCGCAAGGTAATCCTGACTAAGGGACCATCATAAGATAATTGCAATTAATTATTTAAATAAAGTTCGTTTCAAATCACGAAGTCCGCCAAATACAGTGACTACTCCAAACGAAGATCTGGCAGACAATGTTTAAATCAGAGATAGATGTGTAAGAAGTCCGGGACAAAAATGTGGGAGTACTCAACAAACACAAAACACATTTTTCATCCTAAAGCCAGGCATCCACAAGGCTTTATCTACATGATTTATTTATTTTGTTTTATTTTTTTCCACACTCACAAATAGATTTCAGAGAGATGTAATTATTCATTCATATGGATGACACTCGCAATGCTAAAATTTTAATTACGGGATCAGAATTCAGCAGAAGCAGCAGTTCTGCTGCAGCTGCAGCAACGAAAAATATCCCGTCCATTAACGTGCTGGCGACTACAAACGAATGTTTTAACTTCCATTTTCGACACTCATACAACAATAATGAGGAAGTATTTGCACCGTTTGTTTATATACTATATGTGAAGAGAGCCAGGCGCGGAGTGAGTGAAATCGATGCGCAGCGTTGCCAGATCTGCAGCCAACTACAATATTCAACTTCATGAAATTCCCTACTGCAGTGCACCGCAGTTACCATGATGTTCTCAACATCAGCTAGGGAGTGGGTTCATATCTGGTCAAGACCTCAAATAAGGAACTGAGATAAAAAACGGGACTTGTCATTAATTTTAGGGCATCTGAGTTAAGAGTCCTCTCTTAGTAGTATTAGTAGTATTTATTTAGTAGTATTTATTTATTTAACCTGGTAGAGATAAGGCCGTCAGGCCTTCTCTGCCCCTCTACCAGGAGATTCCAACTACAATATGAACAATAAAATTACAATTAGTATTAAATTTACAATTACAATTACAAATAACATTACAATTAGTATTAAATTTACAATTACAATTACAATAAAATCAAAGTAAGAAAAGATTACCTGAATAATTAAAGCTAGATAATTTATCATAGAGAAACAAAGAATATTTTATATTTACTGAATTACAAATTAAATCTAGAATAACAAAATTGTATAGTGATGAAATTACTGAATATTGAAATATTTTGTGATAGATTAAAGAAACTATTTACAAGAAATCAATTACTGACCAAGTGCCTAGTAAGTTTTCGTTTGAATTGAATTTTATTTCGACAGTCCCTGATGCTAGTAGGTAGCGAATTCCTGAGTCTTGGCAGGGCTATTGTGAAAGAAGATGAGCAGGCTTCGAGACTTTGGACCCGATACAATAAGTTTACTGTGCATGTACTATAGGTTGTTGACTCGCTGCAGGTAGTGAAAGGTAGAGATGTGTTGAAGTAACAACGTTGCTATTTAGAATAGAGTACGGTAGTATGGAGAAACGCACACATATGTACATTCTGGAAATAAATATAGAGCCTACATTACACAATGACAATGTCAAAATAATGTGAAAAGCATTTGAGGGGTTTGGGGGAAAAACCAGGCACCTCCAATTTTTTTTTCATTTTTTAGTTATTTATGCACAGAGGACAAAAAAAATACGCTCTTTAGTTTGGTCGAAGAACCAAGTAGTTCCAAGAATCATATTCACAATTATAAATGCATTTTGGACCTGCCTCTACTGTACATGTTATTGTTTAGCGGTAAGTTTTTCTTCATTATCGCGAAAAGTACTGAATTGGAACTGCCTGGTTTTTCCCCCAAACTCCTCATTTATTCTCCTGTCTTTTATAAGCATCTGTGTTTAATTATACACAGTGTTAATGGTGGAAATAAACATGTAGCAATTTTAATTTCTTCATTTATCCTATTGGTCGTCTTTAGGAAGTGCAGTTACAGTACCGAATTGCCATGTACTACAAGGTACATTTTCAGTGTCTCAAACGTAAATCTTTTTCAGTTGTCTACCAAACACAGTTTGTGCTGTGAAAAGCTGCGCTCTACGTCGCATGACTTTATAGGAGCAAAACGAAAAAACCTAACATCATTGCAGTCTCTAAGAGACGGTCCTTCATTCTCGGGTGACTCTATGTCCATTAATTTGCTGTTTATAATACACAATGTTCCATATCCGTTATTTTTACATAAAATTGATTTTTCACTTCTGTTTTACACGTTCAGTAACCGGTGTACTTGGTGTCTCATTAATTCTCTCTGTCATTTCCTCAACGAATTTGACATCTATTGCTCTGACTTTTCTAACCGTGTAATAGTTTCAGACACAGTTTGTATGAAAACCAAATTATTCGTCAGAACCTTCAAATCCAGAGCGTTTTCCTTTGCGTATTTGTTGGCATCCATTCTACAGTACCCCCACCCACTGTATGCTTTACCACTATACTCAGTACGCCGTTATGCGGATTTCCCACTGAACTGCTCTATCGGGTCCGAAGTCTCGAAGCCTGCTTATGAGCGACCCTTCACTGTTTAACGTAAAAACATAACATGTCACTTGCGTGGAACGTAATAGAATTTCAGTGTTAAGTTGGAAAACGTGACTTTTCAAATGACTATTCCCCTTTTTACAAAAAAAAAAAAAGTATTTCACGCGCTTCGAGATACAGTGTTAAAAATTCTCAGCAACCCAAGATTCTGTCTGTGAGTTGTGGGACAGTGAAGATGAACCAATCGAATGGAGTGTTACTGGGATGTCAACTTGTTTATATAAATATATTTTTGTTTTAACTTTTATACGACGGTAATATAATATAATACCAAAAATGATTACCATTTGAAATGATTTACTATTTTTTATGAAACTGTTTCTTTAGATCAAAAAGGGGACTCAAAAACTATACAACATTCTGTGATGAAATTTTATGTGTTTAATTATGCATGTCGTATCTACACTATCATGCAAAATCACTTCTCTACGTTTGATAGATTGTCTGATAAAAAATAAATTTATTTAAAAATAGTGAAATATCAGTATTTTCTTCTAACACAAAATAAAAAATATACATATTATTTATTAAGGAATGTAATTGAAAGAGCATGATATTGTAAAGTTGAGTTTCAGCATTAAAATAAAAGACAGAGAACATGAAAAAGTTCACAAGTTTATGAATTATGAGGGAAACGCTTCATCACTGCACAGTGAACTGCCAGCATTTTAAATTTTGAGAAAAAAAAATATAAATAATTTTTTAAACAGTAAACAATATATATATATATATATATATATATATATATATATATATATATATATATCAGAAGGACAGTGTTTTAAACTTACCAATTTTTATTATTGTACAAGATACAGTAATGGAGAAAAAAAGTTGAATATTTTCAAAAATTTTAGTACTGTGAGTTGCAACCTAACCCCTTAACCAGTCTTCAAAATATAAAATAGGCCTATAATTTATCACGATTGTCGCTGGGGACAGAAACCTGAACACAAGTTTCAACGTCACATTTGCTTGTAATGCCATCAGCACAAGAGAGCACCAATAGATGAGGTCAGTGAAGGGTTTTACTTTCACTGTATTACCTCGATAAGGATTGCTGACACTACTTTATTGAAAAGGATTGTTCATTGCATGCTCTCTATCAGATATGAAAACTAGGAATAGTTTTCTGTAATACCCTATATTTATATATAAGAGAGAAATCAACCACGAAGATGACACAAACTTCTTCATTGTCCTGTACCATTGAACTTATACCAAAAAAGTTCTTGGATGACGCCGACAAATTAATGAAAAGTGCATTGAAAGAGGTACTGAATCTGCCTAGACATTCCTGATGCAATGGTCTATAGTCCCAGGAAGTACAAAGGACTAGGAATTTTTCGAACAAAATGGGAAGCACTATTACAACAAATTAATGCCCTTCGATGTTTACACAAATCTCAAAAACCCATACATCATACAAACACGTCAGGTTCATGAGGAGAGCATTAGATGTGCCCAATCTCTGAACATTGTTCCAGAAGATATCTTATTTCATAAGAATGAACATTTTTTAAATGTTACAAAGATTCGTAACCTTCTGAGGAACAGAGAATTTGATATTTGGTGTCGTCATCCACAGAAAGGGAAAGGCGTAGTTTTATTTAAACAATATCCTGGTGTCAACAAATGGATTTGTAAACACGAAGGACTCTCCAACAGCGAATGGCGCGATGGCATTAAAATGGTTGGAAATGTTGCTGCAGTACGTGCTGTGCCGGGAAGATCTCAGGACAACCGTTGTAGGCGTTGCCACAACGAGGTTGAAACTCTTGCACACGTCCTGGGATCCTATCCGCACGGCGAAGATCTGCGAAACGCTAGACACCACCAAGTACGATCAATTATAGCCACTGCCCTTAAAGATGCCGATTACAACACCTTTGAAGAAGTACATGGTCCCTCCGTCACTGGCAGTACACGGCGCATAGATATAATAGCTTTCAAGGGATCTACAAGATCTAGATTCATAATTGATCCCACTGTGCGTTTCGAAACGGATAAGGAACAGCCAGGAGAAGTGGATAAGGGAAAAAAGAATATCTACAATCCTACCATTCCATATTACCTCCAAAAGTACCAGCTAGGAGAGCTTGAAGTAATCGGACTTCTGGTTGGAGCAAGAGGTGCCGCTACTCTCTTCATGAAAGATGTGTTTAAGAGGCTTGGAATACCTACATCTATTAAACCGATTGTAACTTTAGCTGCATTGAAAGGATCAATTGCTCTCCTGAAGCATCACCTATATTCGAAATGAAACCAAGTTCATTAGCATTCTTTACTTTTTTGTAACACTGGCCTCTCTAAAACTAGGTATATTTCAACTAATCTCAAAATGTATTTGCAGCTATGTACTTGTAGGAGTTTCATTGTCAAAACAAAATTGATGGTTCACTGAACTTGTAAACATTTATATGGTTCAGTAGGGGAAGGTGTTGTACCTTGGGTCATTCTTACATTTAATTTCTATTTTTACCATGGTATGATTATTAGGTTGTCCAAATTATAAAATAAGATGAAGCTACTCTTTGATATATCATTGGTAATCTTTATTTACGAATTTAATTGCTCTGATAATTATTATATTCAATTAAATGTATACAAGTATAATGGACCAAGGTACAACATGAGGTTGTACCTTGGGTCACCCGATGTTGTACCTTGGGTCACATTATAAATTTAGCCTACAAGAAAAGAAACACGAATACAAATTGTGGATAAACGTAAATATGAATGCAAAGTGTAGGCTACATATCTAAAAATCACGAAACTTCTGGAATATAATAGGAAACAAATTAAAGGTACAATTCCATTGCAACATGTTCATGCAATAATGCATTTTAAGCAGATAACAAACACAAAATCGATCTACTTAACATCATAACTACTGAAATCAACTGCGAATTGTAGTTGGGAAGTTTGTCTCTTATATTAACCTTGTTGGTAGGGAGGTGGTAGCTTCATGACTAAGCCACATGTCGACAGCTTTTTTCTCGATTTTCCAGTTCTCTGGAATAGCCAAATTATTTTCATATATCCATACTGATATGCAAGTTTCAGAACTTCATTTCTATTTAGACCGTAATGTAGCTTTGCTGCCTGTTTCAAATACTCCACTAATTCAATCTCTTGTGGCAAAGTAAACACTTTCTTCACATCATTGTTAGCTCTGTACACAAACCCATTTTCATTAGAATCTTGCATATTTTTAAGTGCCTAGACAACGTAGTTTTCGAAATATCAACATTTTTGGCAGCAGTTCGCACTTTAGTTCCATTTGTTAACACATCCTTTATAGCCATGCGAAGTGCTTCTACATCTACTTTTTCCCGCTTTTTTTTCCATTCTTGCTTCTTGGCATGGTTCTATAAAAATAAAAGTATGACGATATAATATTTCCAACATATTGAGCAATAAACTATATTAAATTAACTAATAATTTATATTGATTTGTACACTTCTGCTCATCATCAGTTCAATGTTGTACCTTGGGTCGACCCAAGGTACAACGCTTCAAGTGGACCGAGGTATAACTACTGCTTATTGTGAACTGAACATCATGTTTCAAAAGTTAGGTTATATTCTCACAATAACCTAATATTCCATTCGAACAAGAAAGAAACAGAGATCTTACCTGACTATTGGAAATGTCTTGAATTATAACACAGCCCCGTAAAAAAAATAAAGAACACACTACAAACAAAATACTTTCTGAGATCAAAAACAAATTTCTTCACAAAGAAAGCAAACCACTGTATCTGAAGATTACCAAAGCTTTGTGAGAGGACTCTTGTGTAGAAATATGTAACTTGATTGTAATACTTCATTTTTCAAAACACAGACGGCAGAGAAATGATGAATGACCCAAGGTACAACACCTTCCCCTACTCTTTGTCCCTTCTGGCAGCTCACCAATAGTGAGAAGATTTCTAAATTTTTTAATTTACGCATTTCGAATTCATCATCCTCGGTTGAATATAAACAAAATTCGTCTACTACTTTACTGACGATGTAAAAATATCAAAGTATGTGAAAATCGCTTACAGTGGATTCCTTCACATGCAGTAACTAGAAGCCGATGCATTCGCTGCAACAAGTCCTCACCGCAGACGAGTCATTAACATGTGAGCAGCTTCACTCTTCAGCAAAAACCCGGCAATATCACAAATGGAAGAAGCCACCGCAGCGTGATTGGCACAAAAACAAGCATTCGCACGAATAACCACCAACAGGGCTAGCGAGATTAAACTGAGCACACTACACGAATGAAAACTGTTATCACAGAGATTCTTCTCAAGTGTAAAATTTACAAACGAAAAAACCAAACCACTCCTCGAAAATTACCAAATTGCCCAGGTGCAAAACAGCACAATAGTAATATGCGTTACAAGAGCGGTATGTTGAAGTTTTCATGTTCGAGGAAAAGTTTGAAAAAGCGAAACATAACTAAGCTTTTTTAATTTCAGAGAATTGAAAGAAAACATACCGCTCGTGTATCGTACATTATTTTATGCGAAGATCGTTTATTACATACCTGAAAGAGGGATTTCTAATTTTTTTATTGGGTTATTTTACGACACTGTATCAACATCTAGGTTATTTAGCGTCTGAATGATATGAAGGTGATAATGCCGGTGAAATGAGTCCGGGGTCCAACACCGAAAGTTACCCAGCATTTGCTCGTATTGAGTTGAGGGAAAACCCCGGAAAAAACCTCAACCGGGTAACTTGCCCCGACCGGGATTCGAACCCGGGCCACCTGGTTTCGCGGCCAGAAACGCTGACCGTTACTGCACAGGTGTGGACGGAATTTCTAATTAGTTGCAATGAAATCTCCATCTTGGTTTCTGTTCAATGATCAAATTTGCAAAACAAAAATAGCTATCTTCAACATTGTTGCTTTAAAATGTTTTCTGTGTTTACTACACTCCAGCAGGCCGTGATATATGTCTGTCTTTTCCCCCCCAGTCTTTGATGAGTCTGGAATCTTGTTGATTTTTTCGCGGCTTCCTTAATATTACTTGCACCACGAATGCAGTAACTTTAGTGGAGATGTAGAGTTTACTTAACCCTGCGTTACTCATGTTATAAATATTTTCACCATTGCTCAGGTGGGGTTTCACAAACCCCATTTTAAATAACTAATATATTTTTCCGCATGTTTCAGAAATCAGATAAACGCAATTAAATATACTATTCTTAGTTCACTTAAACAATTTCTTAAGTGAACTCTTCTGGATGTGATTGAAAGATATACAGATGCACAGAGTACACACTAGCTCCATCTCTTAGATTTTCGTTGAAATATACGCACCGGGGTTTACCACACCCCACCTGAGTAATGCAGGGTTAATTTTTGCAAATATTTAAAAACAATAATTAACATTGCAATTTAGGTGAAATTGCAGTAGTAAGTTTCCAATTTATAATTATTACTATATTGAACGTCTCTAAAAATAATATGTTAAAAGCCTAAAGCAGTAAAATCAATATGTCACTTAAGCGGTAAGAAGAGGGAAATTGTTATGTGTGTTAGGCTACAAACGTTTCGTCAAATTCATACATCTTATATATTCAAGGTTATAATTTCATCTTTATCATCATGATAATCCAAAACACGTATTAGACTAGATGGTCTGTTAAGGTCTCACGTCAGTCCAACTCTTAGCAGGGCGACCAACAAATTTTCTTTCACGAGCGTACTGCAGGATTTGTTTCGGTATCAGTGTTCTATCCATCCTTTTGAAATGATTAACATATTGTAATATTGATTCGACTTTCAGTTATTTCAGGATATCATTATTTCTTTCGTGGTTCCATTTTGTGTCTCATGAAGTCCATCTCGGCAGCGATTAAAACTGTCGGGCAAGAGTTCTTTTTTTTTAACTGCGATTCGTGTATAACTCTAAATAAATGATGGTTTTAAAATTGTATTTATTATGCATTATGTTTTTATAAATTTGGTAAATTTATTTTGTATATCAAAGTCATGTGTAAGTGATAATGAATGTCCAAGGTATTTAATATTGTTCATCCTTTCCAATTATCTGTTACTGACGTACATCTTGCTGTGTGTATATATATATATAAATATATATATATATATATATATATATATATATATATATATATATATATATATATATATATATAATATATATATATGTATCTGTGTGTGAGTGTATGTATGTATGCATGTGTAAATTTATAAATATATGTCTACATGTTGTTATATTATGTCTACAAATGTACATATTTTAGCGAAATGTCTTAATATGATCTACAAGTTCAACATGTCTATTCATGTTAAATTCTCTAGGTATTTCGATTATAATTTCAAGCCTTCAATCAAATTAATGTTTTTTTCACCGTATGTATCTATATGTTATGTCTCTACATACGTAAGTAAGCATGTATGTATGTATGTAAGCATGTATGTATGTGTGTATGTGTGTATATTAGCTAAGTGTCATAATATTATCTAGAAGTGCAACATGCTATTCATGTTAAATTCTCTATGTTTTTCGACTGTAATTTCAAGGCATTAATCTAATTAATTTATATATGTTACACTCTTACAAGTGTATATTTATTGTATGGTAGTCTGTAAGTTTCAATTTGTTATGATTAGTTTAAAATATAACCCTAATATACTATATGTCAAATAGGGTTTATAAATATGGAATAAATACTACTACTACTACTAGGTTGGGAATACTGAATGTGGAATTTTAGACTTTCCGCGGATTGGTTTTGTGCGGAAACCAAGCAAATACGCACGATCTCGCACAAAAAATTGTCTCATATTTTTATGCGTTACGAAATGATAATTGCCGGAATACATGGACAAGAGTAAGAATCGCACAATAACTGACAGAATTGTTGTTCGGGTTAAACTACACAGAGTAAATTCCAGATGCATCTTGCTTTTCCATGTACTATAGCTGAAGTGTGGCGGCACCACACCGACAGTGAACTACGTAGAGTCAGTTCACGTTACATTTCATTCTAGTGTTGACTCGAGAACGACCACAGAGGTCGCTAGATCTCACCCCGCTCGCCTCATCCTGCGCGGTCAAATGAAGGCCGTAGTGTATGACACCACACAAGAGGCACTACGACCGACTTCTACTGCAAGGGCCGCAAATGAATCGTTCCCGCCCGCTGCTTCAGCTAACCACTGTGCACGAAGCGACGCGGCAGAAAAACTCAAGAGTAGGTACTGAACACTTCGAGGAACTTTACGAGATGGTTCAAATTTTTTTCACTTCGACGTTACAATTCAAAACATAGTACAGTAATTCACAAAACTACCTAATACACACAATTCAGAACCACAAACTTTATTGCAGTCTCAGCTTTGACTTGGCCTTAAAAGGGCCCGCTGTGAGCCTTATACAGGGACATCGTTTTATTTTTACTTCAATTTTTATTGTACCTGGGTTTTTTAATGTACTTCACTCCCACCCCCTCTACTAGTAAACTGCAACCGTTCTCCGCAAGTTCTCTCCACAGAGTATGCAGTCAGAGTCACAGTAAACAGTACTGAGTTGATGAGTATAGTACGTTCCAGAAATAAGTTCGCGTCTTCCAGTGACGAAAGTGCTTTCAGTGACGCTTCTGCTCGCCCCTCTGTAAAGGCTAGTGGCTGGGCTGTCTTAGGTCTTTTCCGAAAACATTAATTTCTGTTAGGAATTGGACGTCTACGTAATATTATACAACTGTTTAAAATAACTTAAATAAAAGGGCCTAGTTAAGTAATTAACTGTCACGTGATTTCCCCCCTTTCTACGACCCTGCGACATAACCACTTGGACGGACAGTAATTTTATGTTTTCTGATCGGGAAGAAATGAAGACTGAATTTACATTACGTAAGGTACTCTTTTATAGAGTAGGTACAGAATTATTTCAACATGAGTTACTAGTACGAAGGACTAAACTGATAATTGGGATTAGGTACAATAGTCTATAGTGCGATAATATGCACATTAGAACTGAAGCCTGTATCGAAATGAACGGCCACCATTTTCAAAAAATGTGTTTAAATATCCATATTATGATTATTTTTCAATTTAACTTCGTTCTCTATATTGTACGCTAATGTGCTGTAGACAGTATAATATTCACTGCATAATGAATACGTCCACATGGACAGCTCAGTTCGTGAGTAAAAACACTGTTAATACTATAATGCATTTTGATTAAACAAAAACCTAATGAAAATGATCAAACTCAAAAGCGCGATATTTCCTAGTTTACGTAAATGGATGAACTACTTTTCTTCCCTCCTATACCTAGTAAAGTGATTTGTTTGTATATTACGCCAGTATCATCGAACTCCAGTCGTGGAAGGGGGAAGCAAACGGCGGCGTTGATCCAGAGGTATAGGTAAGTTAATATTAAGAATGTTAGTGAAAATAAAATGATGTCCCTGTATAATCCTCTGAGACCCCACCATGACTTTTGGGACACAGTGTACAATGATGTAAACGTCGTTCAGTAACGAAGATAGTTTAGTACTGAAACATTTATTTCATATAAATGTGATAATCTGGCAACATTTTCGTCACATCGGAGCGGTCTTCAGTCGTCATAAGGAACAGCTGAAGGCTCGACAGCGCCGGCCGGGTCAGGTCGGCGGATCGATGGCGTCGCAGCGGTTCATCGGCGCCACACAGAGATTAGCACGATCACTTACAGTATATGGGTCGCGGGTTTTATAATCCATGACCCACTCTGTCACCGCGAGGGCGACCTGTTGGTTCCGATTTCTGCTAAGCAGTCTGCCCACACACAATGTGAAAGCCCTGGAGTGCCCTTACCACATGCCGCTATTTAATTGGTACGTCAAGAAGGAAATGTTAATAGCATGTGCGCTTCAAAATCAAGCGGTTCCAGGTTCGATTCTCGGCGCAAGCAATGAAAGAAATTTATTTTCTCCCGGGGCTAGATGTTATTCATTGTCTTACGATTGTCATGTGATGTCTCATCGGTGGCCCTGCGTCATGCTGATAACTAAGGCTAGGATTTTGATGACCTATAAATCATGAAAAAATGTCCTAAAAATGCATTTGTGACCTAAAAATCTTTAAAAAATGGCCTAAAAATTGATTTTACATAATTGGCTTAGTAGGAAAAGAGTTTTGTACTACTTAATATTTAGACTAATAATTAAATTAAATAAAATTCTAGTACTAACATTTAAGTTTATTTAATTTTACACAATTTTTTCTTAAGTAGTACACTTTAATTATTTTACCTGATGTAGTTCCATATAGTCTACCACAAGGCCACTCTTATCCGGAACTAGCAGGTATAGAGGAGTCTATATTGAAGGGGTGGTTGGTCTGATCCATTACATGACAATATTTGTGTAGAAAAACGATTAAAATATTATACAAAATATGTAGAGAAAATATCAAAGGAAATAAACATTATTTTACATTAATGGGGATTTATGGCCAAAATTAAATGAAAATACCTCAAAAATGACCGAATAAAACAAAAAATGCTCTTATGAGTTGAAACAGGCAAAAAAAATGCAAAAAAAAAAATGCCCTAACAAATGTTTTAAAACACTCAGTTTATCACATAACATATAAATACTAAAGCAGCTATGTTTCTGGCTTACTAGAAAAAAGATGCAATTTCATCAAAATCCTAGCCCTAGCGATAACACAACCAGGGAGGCCAGCATTTATGAGATGTCTAGAGATCCTATTTTATGGTGAATAAGAATCTTAATTTTTTGTATAATTTGATTACTTTCGGTATTACTTTGTACAACAAAATTCGGTTTTATTTCACAGTTAAAAATGTAACTTTTTTGACTCGTCGTGCAAAATAGCGGGTGTGTATCAAAGTTACGCCCGATTTCTATTCATGCAAGAGCAAAGTTCGTGTACAATGATTAGAATCATATTAAATTTATTATTATTATTATTATTATTATTATTATTATTATTATTATTACTTTTTCTGCACGATAGTGTGTTTTTTCGTCGTTATAGCAAACGGCCGCCACTTTTGGAAGTTGATTTTACTGAATTCAGAGTTCCCAACCTAAATAAGTATGTTGAAATATTATAAATAACTGCTCTAGGGTTGTAATTAAACCAACTCCTTCCATATACTGATACCTATGACAAACGTCTTGCTGAGAATCAGTCAGCTGTTCATAGTCTAATTTACGTAGGTACTGTATATTAATTTTTTTTTTTAATATTACATTCAAAATATACTACAGTGCAAAAAATACTCTACAATACGCGTTTGTAAAGTGCATTACAAAAACTTGGAAATTGAAAAATTCGCTCTTCTTATTTTTCAAACTTTACCTCGATTTTGTGAAAGACGCTTCCCAATCTTGTATCATAATAGCCACATACTAGCCATACCAACAAATAAGACATCATCGTATTCATCATCATACACAATCTCGCTCTCGCGCTTGTGGAATAATACCCTACCCAGTGACATCAGAGACTGTCGGAATTTAGTAGCGTTCAAAAGCAAACTTATTAAGCATTTTCTTACTGCGTAGAGTAGGTTTAATTTTTACTTAATAAAAGAAATGTTTCTCTCTTCTTAACTTTTACAATAAACTGTCTAGCTTTTATTAATCAGTTAATCTTTTAGTACTTTGATTTTTATTGTATTTGTAAATTTAATATTAATTGTAATTATAATTGTAATTGTATTCTTAATATTGTAGTTGTAATCCCCTGGTAGAGGGGAAGAGAAGGCCTAATGGCCTTATCTCTACCAGGTTAAATAAATAAATAAATAATAATAATATACTATATGAAGCTGTTTATGAGTGTGAATAAAATAATATTATTGTATCATGGTTATGGTTATGTTTCGTTTCTTGTAACCATGGTGTTTTGATTATTGCATTCAAAATCGGGCGTAATTTTTCACATACTCGGTACCTAGGTATTCTATATTCCTATAAAGAACTATTAGGGGCGGTCCATTGGTTAGAGCGCTGGATTCATAATCCTATGGGCCTGGGTCGATCCCCGGCGTATTCCCGATGTATGACTTGTGTTGGGCAAGCCCGTGGTTCAAGTAGTTTGTTTCTTTTTGTTACGCTCTGTATATTATCATATATCTAACAATCTGGGATTGTGAAAAACATGTTACCTTTGCAATGCAGAAAACTAACTTCAAAAAGTTCATCTTCTTATACAGGGTGTTTCCGAGGTGGTGTTACAAACTTTCAGGGATGATGGGGAAGGGCACATGTATCAATTTGAGATAAGGAACCCTGGTCCGGAAATGACCGAGTCGAAATTTACAAGCAAAAATAGTTGTGCGGAAATGAAATAATTTTATTCCTCTGTACACCTTATTTATATGTATTTATCTGTACATCTTACACATACACTATTCATCTGACGTTGTTTACGTTGTCTACTTAAAGTATTCCATTCAGTGCGCTGTCTGAGGGGTGGGGACAGGAAACTACACTAAAGCAATGCAGATAGCGTAATGTGTAACGGACATGGTCGGTCCTGATATGCACGTCTGTAGACAGCAGTGTATGTGTACAAGTTGCAGTGTCCAGTCGATCAGTCCTAGTGAAATGGAGGAGTACACGAGAGCGGAATAAGCAGACATGATTTTCGAATACGGATGAGCCAATGGGAACAGTAGCAAGCTCACAGATTGTATCGGGGCAAGTACCCACGTAGGAGACATCCGGCCCATACCATTTTTCCACGACTATTCCAAAATTTAAGGGAAGGAGGGCACGTGGTGCCAAATTATAATTCCATTTCCACACAACTATTTTTGCTTATAACTTTCGACTCAGTCATTTCCGGACCAGGGCTCCTTACCTCAAATTGATACATGTGCCCTTCGCCATCATCCCTGAAAGTTTGTAACACCACCTCGGAAACACCCTGTATAGGTGCAAAATAATTATTTGTGTCTTTTGAATAAAAGTTTCAAGAAAATCAACCAGTGGTATTAACTACATTATAAAAAAAATGAATCACTGTTGAACGTGTTACACATAACAGAAAGTAATGTTTTTCCTAACACCCATTATTTAAGAAGATTCCTCTCCAAAATGAGTTTCTCAAATAATAAATAATTAACTCATAGGTGTACATCAGAAATTCGGGAAAGTACAATAAAAATATTAAACAGTGAAGTGTGTAATTACACGCTGAATGAAACGCATGTACGTAATACCGTGAATCAAGTTATAGTAACAAAAAAAACATCGTTTGTGCGTATGTCAAAGACATAAATCTGAGTTTGAGTAATTATCCAAGTTCACGCCCGCACACTTTGTATTCCCCTTGTGAGCAGGTTTACTGTCAGTAAGTTCTGAAGTAAATTCCAAGATTAGATCTTACTGCCTCCCTATTAAACGCCTGTTCACGTCGGGTGGGGTTTTATTGGTCAACCTATCGTTCCCGGACGAAAGTGCTGATAAAATTTCACGAGCTTGTGTATGACTGAAGAAAGAAAACTGAGGTCGTAAAACCGCTACATAACTCCAATAAATTCCATGCGCACTACGTAAGAGGCAAGCCGACATCGGATTCCTGCGCACAAGTCCCGGTCTCGAATACCAGCGACGCAGACGGAGTTGAGCAAATTCCTTCGGAGTACTATTACTCCAAAATTATTCACAATAACTCTAAACCGATAATTCTCAAGGCACCAACACCACTGACAACCCTGAATCTATAATAACCGCTTTTGCCATTACATCTCAGATTCATGGGATCAAAACTGGCAAAAGTAACAGCTCTTTAAAAAGAAAGTCATTTCTAGAGTCAATCGTATTTCTAGGGAAGGTATAAGAATCTTGTCTCTCAAAAGAAGGGATTCTGGTAAAACTGAGCAGCGAGCTATTTCACGTCTACGAAGACATTTGCTTTGTACGCGGATATCCCTGTAGGCCAGTACCTCACCAAGATCGCAAATCCTTGCAGGAAAATGTCTCACTGCAGTTCTCCCTGCAGAAAGTCTCATTGTAGATGTACCGGCAGAAAAAACGTCTCATTGTAGATGTACCGGCAGAAAAAACGTCTCACTGCAGATGCTACTGGAGGAAAGCGTCTCACTGCAGATTCTCCTGCAGGAACGCGTCTCACTGCAGATTATCCTGCAGGAAAGCGTCTCACTGCAGATTCTCCTGCAGAAAAGCGTCTCACTGCAGACTCTCCTGCAGGAAAAGTCTCACTGCGGATGGTACTAGAGAAAAGCGTCTCACTGCAGATGCTCCTGCAGGAAAGCGTCTCACTGCAGATGCTACTACAGAAAAGCGTCTCACTGCAGATGCTCCTGCAGGAAAGCGTATCACTGCAGATGATACTAAAGGAAAGCGTCTCACTGCAGATGCTACTACAGAAAAGCGTCTCACTGCAGATGCTCCTGCAGGAAAGCGTATCACTGCAGATGATACTAAAGGAAAGCGTCTCACTGCAGATGCTACTACAGAAAAGCGTCTCACTGCAGATGCTCCTGCAGGAAAGCGTCTCACTGCAGATGCTCCTGCAGGAAAGCGTCTCACTGCAGATGCTACTACAGAAAAGCGTCTCACTGCAGATTCTCCTGCAGGAAAGCGTCTCACTGCAGATGATACTAAAGGAAAGCGTCTCACTGCAGATGCTACTACAAAAAACCGTCTCACTGCAGATGCTCCTGCAGGAAAGCGTATCACTGCGGACGATACTAAAGGAAAGCGTCTCACTGCAGATGCTACTACAGAAAAGCGTCTCACTGCAGATGCTCCTGCAGGAAAGCGTATCACTGCAGATGCTCCTGCAGGAAAGCGTATCACTGCGGATGCTACTAGAGAAAATCGTCTCACTGCGAATGCTACTAGAGAAAAGCGTCTCACTGCAGATTCTCCTGCAGGAAAGCGTATCACTGAGGATGCTACTAGAGAAAAGCGTCTCACTGCAAATGCTCCCGCAGGAAAGCGTATCACTGCGGATGTTACTAGAGAAAATCGTCTCACTGCGGATGCTACTAGAGAAAAGCGTCTCACTGCAGATGCTCCTGCAGGAAAGCGTCTCACTGCAGACGCTCCCGCAGGAAAGCGTATCACTGCGGATGTTACTAGAGAAAATCGTCTCACTGCGGATGCTACTAGAGAAAAGCGTCTCACTGCAGATGCTCCTGCAGGAAAGCGTCTCACTGCAGATGCTCCTGCAGGAAAGCGTCTCACTGCAGATGCTCCCGCAGGAAAACGTATCACTGCGGATGTTACTAGAGAAAATCGTCTCACTGCGGATACTACTAGAGAAAAGTCTCACTGCAGATGCTCCTGCAGGAAAGCATATCACTACAGATGCTGCTGCAGGAAAGCGTATCACTGCAGATGCTACTACAGGAAAGCGTCTCACTATAGATGCTCATATAGGAAAGCGTCTCAAGAAGATGCTCCAACAGGAAAACGTCTCACTGCAGATGCTCCTGCAGGAAAGCATCTCATTGCAGATCTGTAACGTCATTCTTCTTAGCCCCAAATATTTTCCTAAGCACCTGATTCTCGAACATCCTTAATGTATGATTCTCTCTCAAAGTGTGAGTCCAAGTTTCACAACCATACAGAACAATCGGTAATATAACTGTTTTATAAATTCTAATTTTCAGGTTTTTCGAGACCAACCACTAATAACAGGCATTTCCCTTACCTTCTAAAAATCCTACATACCACTTTCCTCACCACAAACACCTCCAGAAACCTGCCAGGACACGAACCGGGTGTCAGAACTAGTGTACGGCAGCTCCCTCTCGGCGAGCTGTGTTTCTTGTTACTGAATATTGCCATGCACGGAACCGAGACAGAATTTATTGCGAGGAAATGAATGTATTCAGAAACGTGATGTATTACCAGGAAATCGAGGAAGCGGCTGTGCGAGTTAGCTTTCAGATGTCACCAGCGAATGAAGAGACAAGAGACAGTGTATTGGAAGAGCACACCACAATTCAAATGCGATAGGCCCTGTACGTGAAACAGTTCTAATATTTAACTCTGTTTAATTGGTTTCTCCAGAGCTAATAACACACATTTGACGTTGTTAAGCGAACAAATAAAGAGACCGGAACATTGGACGGTAAAAAAGAGTAGGCCTAAATTTAAAAATTCACCTCGAACCAACTAGGCCTATGCAAACAAATCCATGAATTCCTATTTTTCAAGAACTTTTCACGAATCGTCCCCACAGTATATTATTGTGAATAATCGTGTTTCACTTTATCATAATGAAAAATGTAAATGAAACTGTAGGCTAACGCAATGCTGCAAAAAGAAACAGGTTTCTAGTTTTTTTTTTCTGTCTACATTGTTAACTATGGCGAATGTCCACTTTGACGTGAAACGCCTACACTCGGCCTACAACGAATAAAACATTGTAATGTTTTGACATTAAAGCTTCTCCTATAAACTCAAACTTCAATCGTGTTACCATGGAAACTTACTTACTTAGTTACTTACTTACTTACTTAATTACTTACTGGCTTTTAAGGAATCCGGAGGTTCATTGCCGCCCTCACATAAGCCCGCCATTGGTCCCTATCCTGAGCAAGATTAATCGAGTCTCTATCATCATATCCCACCTCCCTCAAATCCATTTTAATATTATCTTCCCATCTACGTCTCGGCCTCCCTAAAGGTCTTTTTCCCTCCAGCCTCCCAACTAACACTCTATATGCATTTCTGGATTCGCCCATACGTGCTACATACCCTGCCCATCTCAAACGTCTGGATTTAATGTTCCTAATTATGTCAGGTGAAGAAAACAATGCGTGCAGTTCTGTGTTGTGTAACTTTCTCCATTCTCCTGTAACTTCATCCCTCTCAGCCCCAAATATTTTCCTAAGAACCTTATTCTCAAACACCCTTAACCTATATTCCTCTCTCAAAGTGAGAGTCCAAGTTTCACAACCATAAACAACAACCGGTAATATAACTGTTTTATAAATTCTAACTTTCAGATTTTTTGACAGCAGACTGGATGATAAAAGCTTCTCAACAGAATAATAACAGGCATTTCCCATATTTATTCTGTGTTTAATTTCCTCCCGAGTATCATTTATATTTGTTACTGTTGCTCCAAGATATTTGAACTTCTCCACCTCTTCAAAAGATAAATTTCCAATTTTTATATTTCCATTTCGTACAATATTCTCGTCACGAGACATAATCATATACTCTGTCTTTTCGGGATTTACTTCCAAACCTATCTCTTTACTTGCTTCCAGTAAAATTCCCGTGTTTTCCCTAATCGTTTGTGAATTTGCTCCTAACATATTCACGTCATCCGCATAGACAAGAAGCTGATGTAACCCGTTCAATTCTAAACCTTCTCTGTTATCCTGGACTTTCCTAATGGCATATTCTAGAGCAAAGTTAAAAAGTAAAGGTGATAGTATTATTATTATTATCATCATCATTATTATTATTACTAATACTACTACTACTACCGTAATCGTGCTATGAAATGAGATCGTCAGTCCTAACATTAGATCTATGAATTAAGACACATCTGTTTCACTTCCTATAAATCGGTCACGCAATGGTTTCGGAAACGGCGCGACTAGTCAACGCCCCCGCAAAGTTGAGCCGTTTCATGCATTGATCTCTCCAGTAATAAGGCCACAGTCCAAGTAGGAGACAGATCTGTGACGCCGCAGTTGCATAACACTCAGGGAGAACAGACACGAGAAATCCAATTCCAACATTCAGCTCACAAAGTGAATACGGTTCCAAGTAAACTGACGTGCCTTGTATACAGGCTTCTTAATATTATTTTACTGTTCGTAATAAAATATAAAGTATATGTTAGTAAAAAAAATGTCGATTTAACTATTTTTCGTTTATGTTATGTTCCTAGCATCTGTTGCCGAATATAATTTTCGGCGTGCCGTCCGTTTCTGTGTGTGTGTACAGCAATTTCTCTGTAACTACTGAACGTATTTTATTTATATTCATCAACTATCGAGGATATTTATCCAATGTTAATAGATATGATATATAAATAGGCCTATTCCTTGTACAATATCAATGACTTATCTACTTCAAACCAAGGGCAGACGATTTTCTTTGTAGTCCTTGGTATTTTGTGCAATAAATAGACGAAGTTTTACTGTACTAACAATAAACCCATATCCCCATAGATACTGTATATTACGAAATACTATTGAACAAGTAATTCTTGTCCATTTATACATTTTATCTCGAAAATGGGTCTAAGAATTTTGATGAAATGGAGTGAATATACCATTTTCGGGTACAGAAAAGTAATCTAACTACACCTCGACTTTGGGAAAATTCATTTTGAGAATCCATGTTGAATCTTTCGTACACTACTTTTAACACTTGAATATAAATAATTGATTAAATGGCGATCTTACTCGTGTTTATTAACACACCCCAGTCAAATTCTCAACACACAGATCAATTTCAGAACACACACACTATTTGACACAACTCTTCATCACACGAACGCACCCACACAACAGGCAGCGAAGTTGAGATAGCGCCGAGATCTAGTCACTAAAACACACCTCAATCAAATTCTCAACACACAGATCAATTTCAGAACACACACACTATTTGACACAACTCTTCATCACACGAACGCACCCACACAACAGGCAGCGAAGTTGAGATAGCGCCGAGATCTAGTCACTAAAACACACCTCAATCAAATTCTCAACACACAGATCAATTTCAGAACACACACACTATTTGACACAACTCTTCATCACACGAACGCACCCACACAACAGGCAGCGAAGTTGAGATAGCGCCGAGATCTAGTCACTAAAACACACCTCAATCAAATTCTCAACACACAGATCAATTTCAGAACACACACACTATTTGACACAACTCTTCATCACACGAACGCACCCACACAACAGGCAGCGAAGTTGAGATAGCGCCGAGATCTAGTCACTAAAACACACCTCAATCAAATTCTCAACACACAGATCAATTTCAGAACACACACACTATTTGACACAACTCTTCATCACACGAACGCACCCACACAACAGGCAGCGAAGTTGAGATAGCGCCGAGATCTAGTCACTAAAACACACCTCAATCAAATTCTCAACACACAGACCAATTTCAGAACACACACACTATTTGACACAACTCTTCATCACACGAACGCACCCACACAACAGGCAGCGAAGTTGAGATAGCGCCGAGATCTAGTCACTAAAACACACCTCAATCAAATTCTCAACACACAGACCAATTTCAGAACACACACACTATTTGACACAACTCTTCATCACACGAACGCACCCACACAACAGGCAGCGAAGTTGAGATAGCGCCGAGATCTAGTCACTAAAACACACCTCAATCAAATTCTCAACACACAGATCAATTTCAGAACACACACACTATTTGACACAACTCTTCATCACACGAACGCACCCACACAACAGGCATCGAAGTTGAGATAGTGCCGAGATCTAGTAGGCTCTGAGGATGGTGTCGAATAGCACCGAAACAGCTGTAATCCGCACATGCTTACATAATTAACACGAGTAAGATCGCCATTTAATCTATCATTTTGAGAGTTGAATTTAATTACCAAACTGATTTCTATGAACTAATTATTTACTGATAATAAAATAAATCTCACGAACTTTAAAACTCGAACAAAAAAGCGATTTACGAAGCTGTAATACATTAATGAATCTATGTCTAACCCCTCGACCGCGATTTTAGATTGCCTACGATAGAACTCGATTATGAAGAAAAAAGCATTGACAGTTGCCATGACAACATGAAGGACTCCAATACCGACCTAAACGAATAGCTATAAGGTTATGCGAACCATCATATTCTCGGTGATTTTAATTTAGTAAAATAGTCTATAATATCTATATGTCCTCTACGATCACAGATCTCTCTTTCACAAATTCACAAAATACTGTCCCGCGTCGTAGCGTCGTGGCCTAAGGCATCATATTTGGACACGCAATGCGGAATGAGCGCTGGTTTTAGTCCTCATGGGAAGAAGTTTTCTCAAGAAATTTCGGCCAGTGTATTGGACCGGTGCCACCCAGCATCTTGATGCACTTGGGAAGCTACGCTAGGTAACGAAATCAGGTTTCGAAAACCACACGTTACTCCGTACTGGTCCGATGATCGTTCACCTCTGCTGAAGCATGTGAACGTGAAAACAGCAGCTGGTCGGCCTTGACCCTTCGTGGGCTGTCGCCCCAAGAATTACCTTACAACATTTCTATTCTCGGTGTCTTCTACCTATTCGAACCCTTATACAGGGGGTTCCACAACAAAACAAGACGAGCTTTTCCTGGGAATTCAACTGTTGTACTGTCATCCTGTGAGGAGTTTAGTGCTGAGAGGAATGAGGTTCCGACTAGTCTAGCGCGGTACTGGAGTGGGAGGGGAGAGTGACAGCGGCAGTCTGGAAGGAAGTACAATCATACTGAAAACATTCGCCCAATTTACGAGAGCAGTATGCCTATTAGTTTTCTAACGTATTTTTGGCGCGATAGAGATACAACCATTCGTACTTACGTGTTCAGAGAAGGAAAGTATTGTAGAAATTTTTATTTATTTATTTATTTATTTATTTATTTATTTATTTATTTATTTATTTATTTATTTATTTATTTATTTATTTATTCTGGTGAAGTTAAGGCCATCATACCACTAGAAATACAAATACAATAAAATAGATAAAAAGAAAAATCATAATACAACTACAATAATATAAATGAAAAGAAGAATCATACTATAAAATTTAATGATTAGTAGAATTGAATTAAATTTGTAAAGTAATCAATTTAAATATACTGTACTGCTGAACTCACTTGAGAAGTAAAACTACTTGATTTGCATTTTAAGATATCATCAACAAATGATTTTCGCATGACATTATAGGAATCTGTTTTTCACGATACCAATCACACATATTCTAAAATTCCAATAGAATAAAACCAAAAAATTTTTCCACGGCATGTTTTCTTAAAAATGACTTGTAATGGTGAAATATTTAATATGAGTAATTCATATAATAATAACATAGCTAACATCAGGGAGATGTTTGAGGAAAAATTGCAAAAATATATTCAATATATTAATAACAAAACCATATGGGCCTAAGTAAACAATATGTATAAGAAATATTCACACACTAGGGCTACTAGAAACTGAAGGCTGCATATTTTTGGTCGATTAATACTTCCCACTCCGCTCGGCTCGGCTTGGCTGTAGCAACAAAAGAATCTACCTGCAACCCCCCGCACCGATGGCAAGAATACCTCAGGTCCAGCGCTAAACTCGTCGGAGGAAGACAGTACTTACCTCCACGCATTTCTTATACTGTATTGTTTTCTCACCTCTCCACCCAAATGCAGCATGCACTCACCTGTAACAAAAAGGAAACAAATATCAGCGAACCGAACACGTGTGTTAAGGAACACGGTTACTGTTCCTATTCGATTATGCACACTGTTCAAAACATACAGAGGTGAGCCTGCGTGGAGTGAAATAAAAAATAGGTTGCAGCCGCCAAATTACTCTTCAAGAAACGACCACTCATATAAATTGAGGGAAAGAAGACAGAGGACGGACACTGGAAAGTTTTCTTTTCTCAATCGTACTATCAGGGAGTGGAATGCTTTACCTGCAGACCTACTAAAGGCTTTACCAACAACCAAAAATGCATTTAAAAATAGGCTTAAGGACCTTACTAATAGACGGTAATTATACACAGTATTTAAAGGGTGTAATTGATATGTTGTTATTGAAGTGTTGTATCAATGAAGAATTATGTTGTGTCAGTGAAGTGTGTTGTATCAGTGAAGAATTATGTCGTGTCAGTGAAGTGTGCTGTGTAAGTGAAACGTGTTCCTGTCAGTGAAGCTTTATAGTTTATAGTGGCAGTGCAAAGAATTTGAACAGTGAAATGTTTTTTGAAGTGTTAGTGAAATCAGGATAGAATCAGTGAAATGTGTCGTAGTTCCAGTGCAGTGAGTGAGTTGACAGCGAAATGAGTGTAATGTTGAAAGGTACTTGTGCAGATATGAACATATACTCGTGGGTTTTAGTTCGATCTTAGTTTTAAGATACAAATTACTAGGGGGATCCAGGAAATAACGACCGTTCGCGCATACCCGCCGCGCAGCTGACTCCCCTTCCTTGTTTGAAGGTCAACTGGCTTCCTTAACATGTGTTCTCATAATGTTGTGAGTACTGGTTGCAACAAGTCGCCATTGTGCATTTTGTGTTACTTCAAAATGAACGACGTGATTGATAATCCCGCCGACTGTGAGGTGAGGAGTGTGATTCGACTTTTGAATGCCCGACATTTGAAACCTGCAGAAATTTACCGGCAATTGAAAGAAGTGTATGGTGATACTGTAATGAATGAAAGAAATGTGAGAAAATGGTGCGAAATGTTCAACAATGTGCGAACAAATGTCCACGATGAAACTCGACCCGGACGTCCATCACTCATCACAGAAGACCTGAAGACTAAAGTGAAGGACAGAATCTTGCAAGACAGGCGCACATCACTCGACGAATTGCATATTGCCTTTCCTGACATTTCTCGTTCTTTGCTTGGTGAAATTGTGTCGCAACATCTTGGCTACCACAAAATCCGTGCACGATGGGTTCCACGGCAACTGAGTGACCAACACAAAACTCAGAGAATGGCCTCAGCATTGACATTCTTGATGCGATATCACACAGATGGAGACGCCTTTCTTGATCAAATTGTGACTGGTGATGAGACCTGGGTGTCTCACAACACCCCAGAGACCAAGCGCCAATCACGTCAGTGGCATCATCCCTCATCACCCAAGAAACCGAGAAAATTCAAACAGACTCTCTCAACACAAAAAGTCATGGCTACTGTCTTTTGGGATCGTTTTGGAAGTGATGAAGAGTTGAAGAAGACAGTGAACACCTGGCTTAATGAACTGGCGGCAGAGGAGTATAACACGCGAATTCTAAAGCTAGTGAACAGATACGACAAATGTTTAAATGTAGGTGGTGATTATGTAGAGAAGTAAAGGAAGCTTCAGTTATGTAACAGACTTTGTTTTTTCAAATAAATATTTTTTTTTTTAATTATTACAACAAAACGGTCGTTATTTCCTGGATCCCCCTCGTAGAATATTTCAAATGTTATTTTAAGTGATCGTTTCATTTAATTTAGTATATTCCCTGTTGTTGTTGTTGTTGTTGTTGTTGTTAGTATTAATTATTAGTATTGTGACAGCGACGTGAGATTCGAACTCACGACCAGCGTCCCGCAAGAGAGAAGATCGCGCGGAGCACTTTGGGACGGCGCGCGGCGAGAGAGTGGAGAGGGAGTTTGCGCGCGCATCTTCTGCTTGCCTAGAGAGGCCGAGAAATCCGTCGAAGCGGAAGACTCGCGAATTCGAACTTTCGAGGCTACGTCGCTGTGGTTATAAATTACGGTCGCGAAGGAACGACAGCAGTTTTCAGTTATTCAGTCAGTGAGTAAGCCAGAGCAAGCAAGCCAGACTTGTGTGCCGGAGTTCGACTCGAGTGTGCGTCCGCATCTGCGTCAGCATCCGAAGGCCTGAGTTCGAGTGCAGTGGACCGCAGTTGGAGGGACCTGAGTTCGAGTACAGTGAACTGTCTCTGAAGGTCTGTGGTTCGAGATACTGTGAACTCGAGTGACTGAGATAGAAGAACTGTGAACTGAGAACTGATAGTTCTGATTTGTAAATAGTGCTTTGTAAATATTAGTTAAGATTAACAGTTCATTGTTGTTCGTACTAGTCCAAGTAAATTGTCATTGTCATCAGTGGAGTGCTATAACGAATACTGTGTTGAGTGAAAATCCAATTGTTGACGAGAGCGTTTAAGGCGAATTGTAGAAAGGAATTATTGTTGGAAGAATAAAATCTATTGTTGAGTTGAAATAAAATTTGCAGTATTATTATTAATTGTATTTTTAATTAATAAGTTTATTATTGTCATTAGTGAGTGTAATTAGTTACCACTGCCACCGGGTATATACCCACTGCAGTGTGAATAAATACATACATATACAATTCATATTTAGTGCCAGTACATCAGCAAAGATGGGTATCAATGGGGCACGACAAGTCACAACGCCATCCTGTGCGTATGTTTCACAGCGATGCACGTAATCCACGGCCCCCTGTGGAACTGTGTCGGCCGCGCTGCTGGCAAACACGCCACATGTAAACAGTGCACTGTTATCACTCCGGACGGCACAAAAATTACACAGAGCATTATAACAGGAAGAGCATATTTACTGACGATCTGGAAACGAGACACTAACCAAATTGAAGACTTCTGAGGAACAAAACCTGGCTAACCGTGAAAACAGCACTTGTGGTGGCTGTGATAATGAGAGTATGAGTTCCAAATACAGACCGTCAACAATAAACAAGCGTTGTTGAGAGATCCTAGATTCGAATCTTCCTACTGCAGTAGACTATGTGTTCATTGGTTGCAACTTGCATTTAAAGTAAACTAGGTTGTGAGTTACTTGTTAGCGGCCTACATTTTGAAGTAAAGTAGATTATGAGTCCATTGTTGGAGATTTGCATTTGAAGTAAACCAAACTATAGTCCCGTCGCTCTAATTTCCGTCAGCCAATCACGTTGCCGGTCGGCTACGTGTGCGTCTTGTGATTCGCTCATGCATTTCCTAAGACTCGATAAATACATAATATAATCGCCCGCCATTTTGGCTCTTTCGTTGGCGTTCGCAGAAAGCACACGAAGACGTTATTTGCCGCTCAATTATTTGCTAAATTACAGTGCGTTTGATTTATTATCATAGGAGCTACCATATGATAATGTTTAACAGTGGGACAAATAGATTCCTCGTATGGTAGCTCGGCAACGAAAGAACAAAAATGGCGAACGATACTACCTACCTAGCCTGTATAGAGCCTTCACTTCCTAAGACGTAAGCAAAGAGGAGGAGTCACGCCGGGAATAACAGCGTCGCGACTATAGGTTGTGGTTTACTTGTTAGGGGCCTACAATTTGAAATAAAGTAGATTACGAATGAACTAAATTGTAAGTTCATTGTTGGCGGTCAGTATTTGGAAGCAAAGTAGACAATAAATCTATTGCTGACTATCTGTATTTTTGGAGTGAATGTACACTATGAGTCCATTGTTGACAATATATATTAGGAAGTAAAATAAACAATGAGTTTGTTGAATAATTTCGAGGGAAAAATTGTTCCGGAGCCGGGTATCGAACCCGGGACCTTTGGTTTAACGTTAAACCAAAGGTCCCGGGTTCGATACCCGGCTCCGGAACAATTTTTCCCTCGAAATTATTCAAATCAACTTTACAGGGAGTTATACCTGAAATCTTGATTTGCAATGAGTCTGTTGTTGACAGTCTGTATTTCCAACTAGACTGAGTCCATTGTGGTAATGTTACTATTATGCTTACTTACTGGCTTTGAAAGAACCCGGAGGCTCATTGCCGCCCTCACATAAGCCTGCCATTGGTCCCTATCCTGAGCAAGAAAAATCCAGTCCCTACCATCATATCCCACCTCCCTCAAATCCATTTTAATATTATCTTCCCATCTACGTCTCGATTTCCCTAAAGGTCTTTTTCCCTCCGGCCTCCCAACTAACACTCTATTGCATTTCTGGATTTGCCCATACGTGCTACATGCCCTGCCCATCTCAAACGTCTGGATTTAATGTTCCTAATTATGTCAGGTGAAGAATACAATGCGTGCAGTTCTGTGTTGTGTAACTTTCTCCATTCTCCTGTAACTTCATCCCTATTAGCCCCAAATATTTTCCTAAACACCTTATTCTCAAAAACCCTTAACCTATGTTCCTCTCTCAAAATGAGAGTCCAAGTTTCACAACCATAAAGAACAACCGGTAATATAACTGTTTTATAAATTCTAACTTTCAGATTTTTTGACAACAGACTGGATGATAAAATCTTCTCAACCGATTAATAACAGCCATTTCCCATATTTATTCTGTGTTTAATTTCCTCCCGAGTGTCATTTATATTTGTTACTGTTGCTCCAAGATATTTGAATTTTTCCACCTCTTCGAAAGATAAATTTGCAATTTTTATATTTCCATTTCGTATAATATTCTCGTCACGAGACATAATCATATACTTCGTCTTTTCGGGATTTACTTCCAAACCTATCGCTCTATTTGCTTCAAGTAAAATTCTCCTAACATATTTACGTCTTCCGCATAGACAAGCAGCTGATGTACTATTATATTATATAAAATTACATGTTCATACATGAAAAAGAACTGATTATTAAAAAGAAGAGATGGATTACAAAAGTAGTCCGCGCGAGTACTGGTGTCACAAATTACGCCGTGAGTACTGAAGGGTTAACAAGCATTACGTAACAACAGCCCGCAGACTCAAGGCTACAAATCTTGTAGAACATTATCAATTTAATGCACACGATGAGTCAAGGGGGGGGGGGGGAAAGACTTGCAAGCGCATGCGCAGGAATCAAATTTATTCTATTGATCATGCGCTACAAAAGGAAGTGGCATTCAGTGTTGCCAAGTCAGCGGTTTTGTAGCTAAATCTGGTGATTTTAGGACTATGGTCAGCTACAGAATTTTACCGTCAGCGGATAGCTATTTATTTGGCGTTTTTTATGATTCCAGGCAGAGAGAGATAATATTTTTAAGTTTTTTTTTCTGTAAAATCTTATAATTTTTTATATGTATTTGCAGACAATGTTAGTTAATGATAAACCAGAGTTTGAAGAAATATGCCGCATAAAACTCCATACGTACAAAAGTTTAGAGATGTGTGAAAAAATCATGATGTGTTGAAAGACTGGGTGGAAGAAGTTACCGGTGATGGTTCGAAAGCTCGATGTAAATGGCGTAACGTGATATTAAATGCAAAATATTTAGATTTAATTACCCATGCTGATAATTATACACAAAAAAATAGTAGCGAGTGTTTTTCTGTTCTTCGGCAACATAATATTGCCATTCGCAACAAACTTATGGGCAGATGTGAGTGTTATCTCAATTTCCAGAGTATTATAAAAATTATAATTTTAAAAAAAATTTAAACCTAAAATTCTCCAGTTCCAAAAACTATATAGTCTGTATTGCAAATTTGTAAATGATGTATTAAGAAAAATCTGGAGTTTTTTAACTACAGTTTAGCGGTTTTTTTAAGCTTCTGCAGCGGTAAATGGAATTCTGAGTTGGCAACACTGGTGGCATTATGGCTATCAAAAGTTACCGGGGATCCACCCAACGAGCACAGAATGCATAGGTAGACATGAACAGCTTGGAGATGAAGCCGCTTTTGTGGACAGTCGCCATTATGATGCTACCAAAACATTGGGCTCCCGGTTAGCACATGGGCAGTTGATTGTGATGTTGCATCGTTGTTTTAATTAATAAATGAACTAATTTCAATATGCCCACATGTGCTGAGTATGGCTGCACAAACAGATTTTCAAAAAAAAAAAAAAAATCCTGGAATAACTTTTAACAGGTAAATATGCATGTGTAAAATGTACTTACTACCGGTAGATAATGAATTATTTAGCATAGGTTAGTCGGTTAGATTCGTATTGTTCACGTATTAGTTTGATTAAGAGAAAGGATTAGTGTATTGATATTATTGTAATTAATTTTTATAATCACGAAATCAGACTTACGCTTTGTAGACTTAGCATTTACGAGCGAAGCTAACCTAACAACCCATGTTGGAAGTTTGTGTCGCGTGCAATAGAAAATGGGTGTACCGAGGTTTCTCTTCAACCGAATGCACGTATTCGTTTGATGAAGAAAAATAAAGTGTATTAATATTATTGTAATTAATTTTTATAATCACGAAATCAGACTTATGCTTTGCAGACTTAGTAGCTTCATTAACTCGGTCGTGATCTAACTTGACCCACTTGGTAATAAAACTTCACTTTTGTTGGCCGTTATAATCTAATTATATACTATAAAAGAAGAGCCTATCAAATATTATATGATTAAGGGCATTCCACTTTTTCTCTAAACAAAATCGGGACATCTACACGAAATACTGGCGAAAAGAAGAGAATGATAATTTGCGTTAAGAAGCAAGGTGCATTATTAAATCGAAGCAAATGGATCAACCTATAAAAGTAATTATTATAGGTTAGCATTTTTATTGGACTAGTAGCAAAATAAGGTCACTCTGTTATCTTTCTTTTTTTATTGTTTGTTTAACCTTCCAGAGTACCTATTCAGTACCATACTGCAATTTGAAGACCTGTCAATTTAAATATGTATATATGTGATTTATCGATGAGTTTTGCAATTTTTGCTAAAAATACGTGCCTAGTGATTCTGTATTACGAAACAAACAAGAAAGTGTGAGTCCTCCAGGAAATCAGGGACATATGGAATTCCTATTATCATTAAACTTAAATGGGAAACTTTGGAAAACAGACGTAGGAAAACTAGAATAACATCATTGTATAGAGCACATCTAGGTCAGAAAGCATGGGTAGACATAACGGCTCGGTTAGAAAAGCCAACGTACTATGGTAGGAACGATCATGATTTTAAAATCAAATGTAGGAAACAGAAAACGGATGTAGGTAAATTCTCATTTTTAAATAGAACTATAAATGATTGGAATGACCTACCTGCAGCGGTCTTTGAGGGCTGTCCTTCCTTAAGGAGATTCAAGAATAATTTAAAAAGTTGTATATAAAGTGAAAATTAAAATTAAGGTGACATTCAACATTTAATTTTTAAGGTGACATGTATTTATCTAGGCTGACGTGTTTACTTCCTTGGTTTGAATTGTAAATTATTTCAAACTAGCGTGTAAGAGGGCCTTAGACTAGAAATGTTTAGTTTAAATGTAGTTCTGTTTATAAGTATGCATAAGGGTGTAATTATTTGACTTATTTGAACTGTTGTATCAGTGAAGCGAGGTGAGTCAGTGAAGTTATGGTTTTACAGTGCAGTGAACAGTTCCGATCAGTGATAATTTATAGCGTCAATGAAATGTGTTCTATAGTGTCAGTGAAATGTGTTACAGAGTGTCAGTGAAATGTGTGCTAAAGTGTCAGTGAAATGCGTCATAGTGCCACTACAGGGAATGAGATGAGAGTAAAGTGAAAGACTATTGAAACTTATGTAGGACCTATAGATAATTATGTAGGTTGTATTGTAAAATGAGGTATTTTATTTTATGTTTTATTATTATTGTGTTAAATTGTATTATGTATTATTATTGTATATGTGTTGTAAAATTGTATTGTATATTGTAAATTTTATTATGTATTGGTTATCATTTTATTGTGTATTGTTAATATTGTATATACCACTGCCACCGGGTGCTTGCCCACTTGCAGTGTAAATAAATACATACATACATAAGATCTTCTATAACGTAATAGCTATTTTGCAATGTTTTGGTAGCAACAAGATGGCGTCAGGTCCATCAAATCGGCTTCACTCCGTCCAATGGTATTAAGATGCTAGTGTCTACTCTATGTATTCTGTGCTCGTTGGGTCCAGCAGTAAACACTTGGCTATTATGTAAATCGGTCAAAGTCTTAACAGAAAACAAACTATATTTGAACGTGAAGCAGCACTTAACACATAGCCGTTCTTTGTGAGCAGGAGAAGTATGCAGGCTATGGGTGAGGTGTCCCTACACGCAACCACGCAGGCAGGCTGTTGTGCCGGTGGAGTGGCGACAAGGGACATGTCACTCCGTAGTGCTGACGCCTCCCATCAGCAGCACTGCTCATTCGCAATGCAGGCTCGCGGCCATCTTGTCAAAGGGGACCATTCATGTAGGCGCAATCACGTCGCCATTAACTGATTGGGGCAGGCTGGCCGATTCTAAAGCCATCAGACCAATTTAACAGAATTTTCTCTGTATAGTCACCGCTAATGGCATTCAAGTTCCTGAAATTGAAATACTATTTTAGGTAGTTATTTAACGACGCTGTATCAACTACTATTTTATTTATAGTTCTAGGTTTTTTATTCATAGTTCTAGGTTTTTTATCTATAGTTCTGGGAAATGCCTTTATTATTCGGTTGAGAAGCTTTTATCATCCAGTCTCCTGTCAAAAAATCTGAAAGTTAGAATTTATAAAACAGTTATATTACCGGTTGTTCTGTATGGTTGTGAAACTTGAACTCTCACTTTGAGAGAGGAACATAGATTAAGGATGTTTGAGAATAAGGTGCTTAGGAAAATATTTGGGGCTAAGAGGGATGAAGTTACAGGAGAATGGAGAAAGTTACACAACGCAGAACTGCACGCATTGTATTCTTCACCTGACATAATTAGGAACATTAAATCCAGACGTTTCAGATGGGCAAGGCATGTAGCACGTATGGGCGAATCCAGAAATGCATATAGAGTGTTAGTTGGGAGGCCAGAGGAAAAAAGACCTTTAGGGAGGCCGAGACGTAGATGGGAAGATAATATTAAAATGGATTTGAGGGAGGTGGGATAAGATTATAGAGAATGGATTAATCTTGCTCAGGATAGGGACCAATGGCGGGGCTTATATACATACATACATACATACATACATACATACATACATACATACATACATACATACATACATACATACATACATACATACATACTAGGTCATTTGGCGTTAATGGAGTTGGTAATAAAGATATATTTGGCGCGATGAGACCGAGAATTCACCACAGAATACCTTGCCTGACGGTTAAGTAAATTTGTGATTATGTAATTTTTAGTGTTGGTGTGGGTTTATTTTATTTTCAATCTCAACTATATAATTTGATTTAATTTATAGTCCAGTTGATTTACTTCATCATTATATAATTTTATTATTCTAGGTTTAATTTGTATTTCAGTAAAAAAAAACTTTCTTTGCCCTTAACTTATACAATAAATTGTCTAGCCCAGCGTTTCTCAAACTATGGTCCGCGGACCACCTGTGGTCCTCGAGGTCAACCCTTGTGATCCTCCAAAAAAGACAGAAAAAAAAATAAAACTCAAACGAATTGCGTATTACATTATAGCTGAAAATCTCAAGACTGGAAATTATACATGGCAATCGCTTTCACTTTTTCTCCCAGTAGCCTACTAACATTTTATGAAATTTGTTACCTTACCCATCTATCGACTTCCCACTATACTCTCAGCAACAAAAGAGGGATTTAAAGCACTATGAACGTGGTGTTTCTCGCCATCTTTTCCCTGCACTTCTGGTGCTGCACCTGTAACCCAGCCAGGGACCACCCGAATTTATTACAGAGGACCAAATTACCGGACCTTTTCATGTATTTATGACTTTAAATCTTTCTTATGTGGTACACGCTAGTAGTCGTCTATGTCTCTGTTAAATAGTGCCCATTATACATACTGAAAAACTGGCTTCGATCCGGATCTTTGAAAAGAAAGGAACGTGGTGATACGCTTCATTTAGGCAGTGCTAATAGTTCAGAAGCTGTGTGTGAAAATATTAATATCAATGATTCTAGTGCCATGAAAGAAATATCTAGTCACTCAAGTACAGGTCTAGAACAACTGTGTAAGAATCGACAGGCTCATTCATCTCACTAATGTGAGTACCAACATTTATTTATTTAGTTATTAGTTAATAAGTTAAAGTTTATCTAAACTCTAATAGCCTTGAATTATTAAGAAAAGAACGAAAATAAAGTTTCTTCTATTAACATTAGCTTAATTAGCTAATACTAATATAAAATTAATTGAATTAAATTAATTTTAATTAATTAATTCTAATTTAAAAGATAAGTATACTGGTATTAAAATATGCTACAAAAATTATAAATTTACTTTCGAAGGGAACAAAAGTAAGGCGATCCGCGTAACTATTCTGACTTGGTCCCCACTTCAAAAACGTTTGAGAAACGCTGGTCTAGCCTTTAATCAAGTAATATTTTCGTACTTTGACTGTAGGGTAAACTAGGGTCTGTTGGACAGTCGGCCATGTTGGACACTCTGTACTTTAACGTGTTACCTCACCACTTGTGGGCACCACATTCTGCTAGAAGTCAATGACGGAAGTAGCCCCACTCGTGGCTACTTCCGTCATTGACTTCTAGCAGAATGTGGTGCCCACAAGTGGCGAGGTAACACGTTAAAGTACAGAGTGTCCAACATGCCCGACTGTCCAACAGACCCTAGTTTACCCTAGTTGTAATTGTAAATTTAATATTGATTGTAATTGTATTTTTCATATCGTAGTTTTAATCTCCTGGTAGAGGGGAAGACAAGGCCTCATGGTCTTATCTCTACCAGGTTAAATAAATAAATACTACTGTGACCTGTATATCGAATACAGACTCCAGATTTGAGAGCTACTGTCTGAAAAACAGGCATATTTGAAGCTTCAATAAAATTACGTTTTATTTTAGTGCATAACTACTAAAACATTCTTTTCATTTTTATATGAAATGTTGTTTATGTTTCTGTATACACAGTAAGTGTACGTTAATAAGTGTTTTCTGTATCATTCTGTATAACATCTCGCGACCCACCTCAGCTCTTTACCCGACCCCCAGTTTGGGAACCACTGCATTATAACATTTTTCTGTTCATAAGTTCAATTCATATAATAAAATAGCCCACATCTGTGGAGTAACGGTTAGCGAGTCTGATCGCGAAACCAAGTGGCCCGGGTTCGAATCCCGGTCGGGGAAAGTTACCTGGTTGATGTTTTCTCCGGGGTTTTCCCTCAACCCAATATGAGCAAATGCTGTGTAACTATCGGTGCTGGACTCCGGACTCATTTCACCGGCATTATCACCTTCATCTCATTCAGACGCTAAATAACCTGACATGTTGCTACAGAGTCGTAAAATAACCTACTGAACTAAAAAAATATAATAAAACTAGTGGCTTGTGCAGCAAATGCAGCAAACAAAGTTCATTACACGTTCAAATAAACATTTTTCAGATTTATTTTCAATGAAGAATACCAGACATTCTGAAAGTTATTTGCTTCCATAATAATGAAAGATACTCTCTCTGGAGCCAATACTGAAGAGAACCACGCATATAAATATCTACACCACACCGCCATTAAATATATGAAAAAGATCCAACCCTACTTGTTTAATAACTATAAAAATTTTGATTTCTAATAATATTATTGTCTTACGTAAGTTTTATAGCTTTCAGTAACATATACTATATATACTATATAGCCGCCACTCACTAAAATATAGAAATCAAAATCTAATTTAAGTTATTCTCTACATCTACTTATATAACCCCAAAACGTTTCACTTTCATATCATCAATATAGCATTAATATATATAATTAATGAAAAAAAGTCACATCATGGCATTAACTACAATAATACTTCATTTATAATGGTAATAATATCATCTAACCACCTCAAGTTTTCTAGTTTTTAATATCCAATACACAGCTGTACCCAGAAAATTACACACCACAGAATCGAATCTTTAATTATTTTTAGTAAGTTAAGTTTTTAATAACCAATTTAATTTGAGCTCTAAATATGTCAGCATTCTTGCAGATCATGGCCTTCGTGTAATATTGTTTACTGTAGTGTGTGTTTTGTTTTATTCTGAAATGCAATTAGCTAGTTCTCAAAACTGACGATAGATGGATTTTGGAAAATAGGAAAATTATGTTGAAAAATTGACATTTCAGTGAAAACTACTATTTTTCTGAAAAACTTTTGAGCTCCAAGCTTCAAAATGAGGGGTCATTTATTAAAATCCGTTCAGCCGTTTTCCCGTAATTTCCATTACCAGTTCAAATTATATATGGAAGAGGAACAGATGAGTTGTTAGTATTACTTTTGTGCGAGATCGTGCGTATTTGATTGTTTTCCGCACAGAACCAATACGCGGTAAGTGTGAAATACGATATTCAGTATTCCCAACGTAACACACATAACAATTTCCCTCTTCTTACCGCTTAAGCGCGACATTCATTTTACTGCTTTAGGCTTTTAACATATTATTTTTAGAGACGTTTAACAAAGTAATAATTATAAATTGGAAACTTACCACTGCAATTTCACCTAAATTGCAATGTTAATTATTGTTTTTAAATATTTGCAAAAATTAAGTAAAGTCTACTACTCCACGAAAGTTATTGCATTACTGATACAAGTAACATTAAGGAAGCCGTGAAAAAATCAACAAGATTCCAGATGCGGATGTCATTACTGCAATATGTTATATAAATAATATTGTTAAAATATTAAAATGAAAAATAAATCATTACACAACCTTACCGTTTTTTTTAAGTTCGCATTTATAGACTGGGGCCTGCTGGAGTATAGTAAACACAGAAAACATTTATAGCAACAATGTTGAAGAAAGATATTTTGCTTTTCCGAAGTTGCCGTCATTGAACAGAAACCAAGATGGAGATTTCATTGCAACTAATTAGAAATTCGTCTTTCAGGTATGTAATAAACGATCTTCGCACAAAATAATGTACGATACACGAGCGGTATGTCTGTTTTCATGTTCTCGGAAATTAAAAAAGCTCAACTACGTTTCGCTTTTTCAATCTTTTCCTCGACTATGAAAACGTCAACATACCGCTTTTGTAACGTATATTACTATTTTCTTTCAATTATGTGAGATATAATAAATTGTTCCGTGTAGAAGTTATTATAATGCAGTATAATAATGTATTCAGTTTGACCGCCTTGCTTTCCGTGAGAACACTTGAAATTCCGACCGTGACGGGCAGCAGAAAAGTTCGATAACTGCTGCTGCTTCAATAAAGCATCGAACAGAACTGCTACAAGTCACAAATCTCCACGCCAGACTTGTAGCACATTTAAATCACAGGAATAACGCCCTCTGACGTCACTCCATATCATTGTAATGCTTTTAATAGAAAGCACAACAGTGGGAGTGACGTCAGAAACAGACAGTATGTCCCACCCACTTCAGCTGCAGTTCGCCGATATTTCATCCCACAAGAGCCTATTAGCTGCAAGGCCCCAAGTGCTGATGCCTGGATTTACTGCATTGCGCTGTCCAAGTAACACAAAATAAAGATGGCAGAAACGTCCGACACAACCTTGGGCTGACCACAACGAAGTGGAATGCAATACTCGGCCAAGGAATTTTAACACGAATTTAAGCGCTTTGTTGTATATCTACCGCAGTGAACTATAATTATTCTGACGGTAACTTACAAAAACATTCAGAATTTTCCACAAAGAATGTACTTTCAATATTGAAACCCAACGTTGTAAGAAAGTGTATTACAGAATTTTAAATCACAGAAATACTGCCTTTTCCGAAAAGAAAATGGGGTATTTCAATGCTACTTAGTTTGCCACAAAAAAAAAAAAAAAAAAAAAAAGCTTTGTTACAGAAATACAGGATTTCCCAAGAAATTATGCTCCTTTCAAAGTCATTTATACTGAAACCCAACGTTTCAAGAAAGCATATTACAGAATTAATGTATGTAAACAAGAATATTACTAACTATACAAGTATAGTAGATCTGCATCGCTATGAAACCAGAAATAATGATCAATTGAATGTACCACATGTCAGGTTGCAAAAAACACAATCAAGCTATGTAATTACTGCAATAAAAGTATATAATAAGATACCTACAAATATAAAGGCACTTAATGAAACACAATTTAAATTTCAGATTAAGAGATGGCTACAAAATAATCCCTTTTATAATATGAATTAATTTTTTGAAAATGATGTAGTATTTTAGTTAAATTTTATTATGTTTTACTCTTTTAATATTTTAAATTGTTTTTTTTTATATTACCAAATTGACGCGGCCTCTTGTATTCTTGTACCTTCAGGCAAATAAAGAATATGAATATGAATATATGAATTTAATCCACAGAAATACTGGCTTTTCCGAAAAGAAAGTAGGGTATTTCAATGCTACTAAGTTACAGAAAATGCTTTATTACATTTTATTCAACAGAAATACAGGATTTCCCAATAAATTATGCTCCTTTCAAAGACATTTGTAATGAAACCCAACGTTACAAGAAAGCGTATGACAGAAATTTAATCCACAGAAATACTAGCTTTTCCGAAAAGAAAGTAGGGTATTTCAATGCTACTTAGTTTACCAAAAAAAAAAAAAAAGTTACAGAAAATGCTTTATTACATTTTATTCAACAGAAATACAGGATTTCCCAAGAAATGAAACTTCTTTCAAAGTCATTTGCAATGAAACGAAACGTTATAAGAAAGCGTATTACAGAATTTTAATCCGCTTTTCCGAAAAGAAAGTAGGGTCTTTCAATGCTACTTAGTTTTCCAAAAAAAAAGTTAAGGAAAATGCTTTATTACATTTTATTCAACAGAAATACAAGATTTCCCAAGAAATGAAACTTCTTTCAAAGTCATTTGTAATGAAACGAAACGTTATAAGAAAGCGTATTACAGAATTTTAATCCGCTTTTCCGAAAAGAAAGTAGGGTCTTTCAATGCTACTTAGTTTTCCAAAAAAAAAAGTTAAGGAAAATGCTTTATTACATTTTATTCAACAGAAATATAGGATTTCCCAAGAAATGATGCTCCTTTCAAAGTCACTTATAATGAAACCCAACGTTACAAGAAAGTGTATTACAGAATTTTAATCCACAGAAATACTAGCTTTTCCGAAAAGAAAGTAGGGTATTTCAATGCTACTCAGTATGCCAAAAAAAAGTTACAGAAAATGCTTTATTACATTTTATTCAACAGAAATATAGGATTTGCTAAGAAATGATGCTCCTTTCAAAGTCACTTGTAATGAAACCCAACGTTTCAAGAAAGGGTATTACAGAATTTTAATCCACAGAAATACTGGCTTTTCCGAAAACAAAGTAGGGTATTTCAATCCTACTTAGTATGCCAAAAAAAAAGTTACAGAAAATGCTTTATTACATTTTATTCAACAGAAGCACAGGATTTCCTAAGAAATGATGCTTCTTTCAAAGTCACTTATAATGAAATCCAACGTTACAAGAAAGCGCATTACATATTTTAACCCACAGGAACACAGCTTTTTCGAAAGGAAAATAGGGTATTTCAATGCTACTTATTTTACAAAAAAAAAAAAAAGTTACAGAAAAGTGCATTATCACATTCTATTCAACAGAAATACAGGATTTCCCAAGAAATGATGCTCCTTTCAAAGTCACTTGTAATGAAACCAGACGTTACAAGAAAGCGTATTAGAGAATTTTAATCCACAGAAATACAGCTTTTTCGAAAAGAAAATAGGCTATTTCAATGCTACTTATTTTACAAAAAAAAAATAAAAATAAAAACGTTACAGAAATGTGCATTATTACATTCTATTCAACACAAATACAGGATTTCCCAAGAAATGATGCTCCTTTTAAAGTCGCTTGTAATTAAACCAAACGTTACAAGAAAGCGTATTACAGAATTTTAATCCGCAGAAATACAGGCTTTTCCGAAAAGAATGTACGGTCTTTCAATGCTACTTTAAAAAAAAAACAACAAAAATTGCAAAAATGCATGATTACATTTTATACAACAGAAATACAGAATTTTCCAAGAAGTAATGATCCTTTCAAAGCCACTTCTATTGAAACCAAACAAGTTACAAGAAAGCGTATTAGTATATTATTTTAGTTTAATATTTTCCAAACCGAATACTGGTACTTTCAAAGCCTGTTATTTTAAAACAAATAGATTTACAAGAACAGAAATAAAACATTTTCCAAAAACAATGGCACTTCCGAAGTCCTTCATTTTGAAAACAAGAAGAGTTGTGCATTATTTTATTTTAGTCCATAAAAATCCAGTATTGTCCGAAAAGAATACCGGTACTTTCAAAGCCACTTATGCTGAAACCAGAGAGTTACAAAATGCGTATTATAAAACTTCAGTGCACATAAACACCGGAGTTTCCAAAAATAGTGCCGGCACTTAGGGTAAAGGATGGTAATACCGTGATATGAGTAATATTGTGATTTTTTTTTAGAATTTATTACAATTTTACTGAGCGAGTGAAAGACCGGTTTTTTTTTTCCGTCAACGTATCAAGCGAATGTTTGTAGACAAGTCGCAGCAAGAAATTAATCCTTTTTTCGCTCAGCAAAAACCACTATAAGCTCTCAAACATAGTACCACTATATTACTCGTAACACAGTATTACCAACCTTTACCCTATATTGCAACCACACAAGTTTAAAGAAAGGTCTTTTTTGTTTTCTTATTCCGCAAACAGAAAATGAGAATTTTTAATCCCGTCTGTATAACCAGTAAATATATCTGTTCATGTCCACACAAGTTTAAAGAAAGTTCGTTTTTGTTTTCTTATTCCGCAAACAGAAAATGAGAATTTTTAATCTCGTCTGTATAACCAGTAAATATCTCTGTTCATGTCCTTTAGAGTGACATGTAAAAGAACATATCTTGCATGTTACATGACTGCATGATAAAGAAAGAACTAAATTTTACTATCTCGAAAGCGTAAATAAAACACTTGATGTAATTTTCGTGGCGTCTTTCAGTTTTCGTTTTATTTTCTTATATACATTTTCATTTATTTGATTGCTTATCTTATTACAGTGTTTATTTATGGTGCATCTGTTTCTTCAGAAAAAAGGACCATATTTTACTTTTCTTACAACTCTACACTAAGTTCTACTCATTACTATATAAGCTTCAAACTCTACAAAACCCTTTAACTTCAAGAACTTATCCCTTTTGAGAAAAGTGCCATGTCTCAGGGCAATGAATGCCTTGTTTTCTTATAGTGATGTGTTAAACATATTGTTCTCGGCATATTCTTCGCCAACGCATCTCAAATTATCAACAATTGCAATGTCCATAAATTGCCACTTACCAATAATTTCAACAATGTAACCATATAATCGATAAGGGCACTGTTAATCGTTTGATAATGGCGGAATATCCGTGTTGACTGCAACGCTGAATTATTCACAAATAATTTGACAGCGGCCGGACATGCGCCATTGAAACAAATGCCTGTGACTGACAACAAAGGCGTCGCAAACCACAGCAGAAATCTGTTACGTATATTCATTAATAACTTCAATAAAACAATGCGATGAAAATCCGCTTTAATGTGCAATTCAGATCAAAATATTTCAATCTGAACACGTGTATGTTAATTTATTTTATTTTCATTCCGTTCCCCTACAAAATGTCCGTTTACAAAATAATTATTTAAAATGTATATTATACACTAGCTCTCCCCGCCCTCTTGTCCGGCACTGAAAACTGGACCATCAGAGCAGCAAATGCATCAAGAATAAGAGCAGCAGAAATAAAATACATGCGAAAAACAGCAGGTTAAGGCTGGTTCACAATAAACCGGGAACGAGAACCAGAATGAAAACGAGAAGCAGAGGGCGTGAATATGAAAATTTCTTCTTCTTCTTCTTCTTCTTCTTCTTCGTTCTCTTTCTTGGCCTCGGGTTCAATTCAATGATCCCATGTAGCCAGCTAAATTCTCTAATGTAAAATTGTATTCTCTTATGTACTGAATAAATAGCACCGAAGTACCGCACCGACCGGTGACTAACTATTTTAAAAAAACATGAATGAGTTGTGGATGATAAACGATGACAGTGAACACGCCTGCACTTCACAGAGACAGACCGATGACTCTCAAAATTTTTGATTCACAATAAACCGAGAACGTAGACGACTACGCATATCGATATGTATGTCAATAACGATATGTAAAGTCGATATTACGCATTCTGATGTTATTTGTGTATAATTGACTAATGGCGTTCTCTCATGAGTACAAGGCAGCCAACATAAACACAGGTTAACCAACTTCGAAATTTCAACTGAAACATTTCATTAGGTACGGTACTATAAATATGCCCATGCATCCTTATTATCACAACCTATTTTAAGTCTACCATAATGTAAAATAATTAGAGAAGAAACATTTGCAATAGAATAAAAATGAACACAACAGTAGTTATTGAATTGAAGCATGAATATGTAGTGTGTAATACAACCAATACAGTAATAAAATATGATTCACTTACGATCGGTGTTCAAAGATGTAGCTATTGAAAGCCACGTATTCTCCTTCATTTTCTCATCTTTATACGAGGCGCGCCGCTTATCGTAAACGTGAGGATTTTCCTCAACACTCAATATTAGAATCTCATCAAATAAAACTTGCTCCATGATGCACAGCACAGAACAAAATAATGCATAGGTTATGTCTCGGTCTTCTTGCTACAAAATATACGACGACAAAATAGCTTTTAGATGGCAATAGAATGAATCTAGTGGGCTGTGATCGGAAACGTGAACGCCAAAGTTAAAACTTGGCCAACTCTCCGTTCCCGATCCCGGGCTCCGGCAAGCTTTTCGTTAATTGTGAATGCTCACATTTAAATGTACACATTTTAACAATTTTACCGTTTTCGTTTTCGTTCCGATTCTCGTTTCCGGTTTATTGTGAACCAGCCTTTACACTTGGATGGACTACAAAAGAATTAAAAAATATTTCCAGTATTAGAAAATTGAAAATTATAAAACAAAATGGTTTCAACACGTGACCAGAATGGTAAGAGGCTACCCAAAATTTTGAAGAACTAAGTCTCAAGAGGAAGGAGAAATCAAGAAAGATCTAGGAAATGACTTTTGGACAGTGAGACCAGAACAGGTCAATTCCATGACAGCTAAATGATGATTATGATGATGATGATGATGATGATTATACAGGGTGGAAGTAAGATAACTGTGTAGATTGAATGGGGCAAAAGAATGCTATAAAGTAAATAAAATGAACCTATTATGCGTTTTGTAATAAAGTGCATGGTTAATTAGAAACTTAGTCTGGAAGTCTGCGTAATTTGGCAACAGCGCATCGCCGCACACCTACGAACTCAGGTCTGAATAGCAGTGTTCCGTCCTTTAGTCACTGCAGTAGGGTTGCCAAAATCCCTAATGGCAGGAAATAACGATGTGTTAATATTTTTATGCTCTACCATGCCGAAATGTAGTAATTATACACCTGGTAGCAGTCCTTTAATGGACCTCATTAAAGTACACCTATTCATTAAAGTTCAGGTTTTCGATTATTCTCGGATATTCAATCGAAAGACAACGGGGAAACGTCACAGAGGCTGGAAATCCAATACTGTCGCAGAAGGTTATGTTCTGGTATTATAATAATTAGCGTTAATTGTAAATAATATTCATCTCGTTTTTCAATTCTAAATCAATTTCCAGGTTATATAAAAATTAGTTCATGTTATTCTGTACATTACATCAAGGTCAATGACATTATTGTTCCTCGGAAAAAATCAATACTTTCGCGTCTGCGCACATCTCACAATTCACGAGCTATGCACAAGGTGAGACGGTTCCTCGTATAGGATGAGGAGATTTTCATTAGATTAGTATTTCGTGTTAATATTCTTATATGGATAGGATGCGCGGACGTGTAAGTTAGTTTCAAAATCTGAGACGGAAGTAACAGGTGGACAGGAAGACCGAAAGGAAGCTAGGCGGACAGGAAACATGTGTCCAGGCGTGGAGTTGACTGATGAGGGAATGTATGGACTTTGCCTGCGGGTGGTCAGTAAGATGACGCCAAGCCAGGTTCCAAAAGAGATGATCTGGTATATGTCAGAGAATTGTCAGGACGCCGGAAGTAGGAGATGTTCTAGTTAACGAACAATTTTTGAAGAACGCGTCTTAAGTGACGTAAGTGTAATCATGGCCAATCAGGATTCTTAATAGAGACACGTGATATATAGATAGGAGGGCGAAATTCTATGTTTGGTGGTTGAAAGTAGGGGATAGATTTGGCAGATAGACAGAAGGCAGATAGACAGTGTTCGGAGAGGTCGAACTCCACATATTCTCGGCAAACCTAACTCGGAAGTATAACAATTTACGGACTTAGAATTTTTTTTTAGTGGGTGTAGTAAGAAGTCGTGTGTTGCATTATTATTATAAGTCTGAATTCTTTCCTCTCATCACGTTATCAACTGTCCGTTATATTACTGGTGTTTTATAGTACAAAAGATATAATTACGTGAACTCAGAAATTAGTATACCAACTTGCGGGAATTGAGAGCGAGATATTATACACTTGGACGCGCATTTCTGCTAATCTGAAACGAACACTTAATAATAATAATAAACGCTTTCATAGTTCTTACCAACAACTTCTGGTGTGCGCCTACATCATTTCAACCTACGAGCACGTCTCCCAAACCCCATGTCCCGACCGTTTTGCAGCTGACCTGGGAACCTCATCCTCTACCGAAGTAATCTCGAGGAGGCTGGCGCCCAAATTAATCAGTGTACGTAGTTAATTATTGACATCGACGTGCATCCTCGAGATACTTTCCATATTTCGGAGCTGGCAGCCGAGGGCGACGACGACTGTTACAAAGGTCACTTCCGATCTTCAGTCACATACAAATAAAAGGAATACTTCTGAATAATTTCAAGTTAGAAATATGGTCGAGCATAAAAAGTCGTATGAAACTTGCCTATAATTTTCATACGAGCGTCTTAATTACTATAATTATAGGCTCGTTGCATAATGTACTATTATTCAATTTTCAAGAAAACGATCCATTTTACTGAAAAACTGCAAAAGGATAAATTATTCCACATCGGTTTCTCTAATGATAAGAGTAAAAATCATAATCGTACGGATTGTACTTATCGAGTAAAACAATCTCAACTTTTAAGGGGAAATTACTTTTCCTACAAAAAAGGTATTGGGACTAATACCACAGTCTAGTACATACAGTCGCGAAGCTCAATACGTAGGAAATTTGCATCCAATGACAGTTGAACTTTAGTTGCTAGCCATTAGGATCGCTACTATCGCTTCATCACAGACAATGAGAAATAATACCGGCACAGTCTATTGTTATTTTAGTTGGTTATTTAACGACGCTGTATCAACTACTAGGTTATTTAGCGTCGATGAGATTGGTGATAGCGAGATGGTATTTGGCGAGATGAGGCCGAGGATTCGCCATAGATTACCTGGAATTCACCTTACGGTTGGGGAAAACCTCGGAAAAAAAACAATTACGTAATCAGCCCAACAGGGGATCGAACCCGCGCCTGAGAGCAACTTCAGACCGGCAGGCAAGCGCCTTAACCGACTGAGCCACGCCGGTGGCCTAAATCTAATGGTCCCAGTACTCTCAGTTGCTAACCGCTTGGAGCGCTGTATCGCGAGAAATGCAAAAAAATCACCTCAAGCTTCGTGACTGTATGATATTAGACTGTGCTAATACGGTAATAGAATTTTTTGCTGCTTTCTATCCTAGGAATAAGCTGTTAAAATCTGCACAGTTATATTACTTCCACCCTGTACATATGGTGGTACTAAAGTCTCGTATTGCCAAATTTTCGCTAAAAATTACGTTTACGTATAATATAATTTATGAATAAAAGAAGACTGGGATTTATTCGTATAAAATATATTAATATAAAATTCAAATATAACCTCCATTTTATTCTTAAGTCAGAAATAGTTTCCGGAATTAAATACACATTACAGATCACAGACACACACAAAAACATTTAACTGTAAGTCTTCTCAGGCTATTCAAACATTTTCTTTTACACTTATAATAATACTGAATGTCGAAACCAATTATTCCCCTCTGCAGAAATATAACTATTAGAGAAAAAGATATAGAAAATACAGTGCAGGCCACATAGCTATGAATAGTTACATTTCGAAATAAGCGTTGCCATAACAACATACACCAAACAAATGAAAACTGATATCGTGACATTAAACGGCACAGTAATACACGTATTTTGTGGATGACATGGTGTTCTTTTGTTTCTATGTAAGCCTTACTATAAAGAAAGTTTGAATGTTTTCTTTATGCAATCCTATCATTAAAACACGCTTGTTATGACGCTATAAAGGGTGCAGAATTGGGTTAATTCTGGCACTGGTACCAGAAAAGGCTACCTAGCAACTAGTATTCCATTACGTCATCACTCATCACCGCCTTCACAACACATCACATTCTAGATATACTTTTGTAAGTATCAAGTACTCGTTATTTTATGGGCACGCTATCATAAACTTCTTTACTAGTAGGCTCTTGAATATTTATTGTTAGCAGAGTGCTAACTCTTTTAGTGATAGGCGGTTTCTAATGCCAGTTTTTACAAGATTTATGCAACTAAATCCTCGCTCACAATTTACAGTATGCGAAGGAATTATATAAATCTATTAGAAGAAACTGTCCACTTAACTTACATGAATTGCACAAACTCTTTGAAATCCATTCCTGAACATATGCCTTTTTGAACATTGCCCATGCCATTAGCATTTCATTTAAATTCAGATTAGTTCAAACACATCTCTGATTTCATTTTCTCCATTACCATCTTCGTTTCTGAAGTCCAATGCGTTGTCGCATTTTTGCACATATACATTCAAAGTTTGTTTCATTTTTAGAAGTCGAGTAGCAAAATGAGACAAATGGGACTACGGCTTAAACCCTGATGAAAACCCGAGTACTGTGCATGTAGGCCTAGTCAATTTTTTTCGAGCTCTAATTAATTAATTGCAGAATTCTTAGCTTTCATCTCCGACAAAGCTGTCTTGGAATATAGTGACGTGACCTTTCTCCATGGCTCCAAGTACATTATCGACCGTCTTTCTGCTTGTAAGCATTCTAAAAGTAAATGTGTCACTGAGATGTCTCTTTGTTCCGCTGCATATTGCATTGGACTCGTCGGTTTTAAACTACACTCCGGCTTAGCAGAAGTCCCTCTATCGACAGAGGGAATAACTACTGAGTCCGAGTTACAGGCGGTGTGGAGGTGAAAATCTGCATCTACCCGAAATTTCCAGAACTGTCCTAGAGTTTACTCAACCTGCTACAAAACTGAGTGTCGGGGCTATTATGAACTCTACGAAAGTTGAACATGAGTAGCCCACTCTGTCTTCTACAGAAAGAAGCGATTAACCTAGCAGATCAACTTTCTAGTCTCTCTATGAATAACTGACAGCTGTTACATTGACTTTCGCGCCGAAATTGTACCATTTGTGGTATTAATTAGCGTAGGAGCATAATTCAGAGCCAGCAATATACGTGAGTGAAACCCATCGGCTGAAACACTTGTCATAATCATTTGTTCCTGAGTTGAACTCAAATTATACAGAACTAGAAGAAAGACCAACAAAATCAATAAATAGAGGGCGCCTACAAAACGTCTTTCCGGTTTCGAACACATGTAATTTAGGTTTTATAAATGTGAGGTGCATGAAAATAGTACCAATGGAAAGAGAAACTCAAGCTTCTCAACAAATCACCCCTCTTATGTTACAACGGACATGGGCTGAATTGCATCACCGTTATGAGTTGTGCAGGGTGCGCAATGGGGGTCATGTTGAGCTCTGAGGAATCTCCCATCTTTCAGTGTTGTATGCACAAAGTTTCAACAAATAAAGTTCAGTAGTAAATGTTTTACGGTGTTTTTATTTTAACCATTCCCAAACGGATCATCCTGTAGTATGGTTCTTCTCTCGTCTAATTGCGGAACATAGAAATCAACATCTTTATCGGAAGTTGCAGACAGCTACAGGACGTGACTAGAATAATAGAGAAAAACATAAACTCCTGTGCTTGCACAATACACTGCTGTCGCTGCTATCGTTATCGCTCTCATGCTGGATGTTGGATAAGAGAACAGGGATTCAAGAACCTGGCGGTAAGTAATTAAATCGCTATTCGAATGATAAAAGTATCCGAGAACTTTTATTCGAATAAATTATTCGATTCTTAATATTATTCGAGAAGAGATTAATCAATTCTTAATATTATTTGAGAACAGATTATTCGATTCTTAAAATTATTCGATTCTTAATATTATTCGACAACAGATTATTCGATTCTTAATATTATTCAATTATTAATATTATTTGAGAACAGATTATTCGATTCTTAAAATTATTCGGTTCTTAATATTATTCGAGAACAGATTATTCGATTCTTAATATTATTCGAGAACAAATTATTATATTCTTAAAATTTTTCGATTCTTAATATTATTCGAGAACAGATTATTCGATTCTTAAAATTATTCGATTCTTAATACTACTCGATTCTTAATATTATTCGAGAACAGATTATTCGATTCTTAAAATTATTCGATTCTTAATATTATTCGAGAACAGATTATTCGATTCTTAATATTATTCGAGAACAGATTATTCGATTCTTAATATTATTCGAGAACAAATTATTATATTCTTAAAATTATTCGATTCTTAATATTATTCGAGAACAGATTATTCGATTCTTAATATTATTCAATTATTAATATTATTTGAGAACAGATTATTCGATTCTTAAAATTATTCGATTCTTAATATTATTCGAGAACAGATTATTCGATTCTTAATATTATTTGAGAACAGATTATTCGATTCTTAATATTATTCGAGAACAGATTATTCGATTCTTAATATTATTTGAGAACAGATTATTCGATTCTTAATATTATTTGAGAACAGATTATTCGATTCTTAATATTATTCGAGAACAGATTATTCGATTCTTAAAATTATTCGAGAACAGATTATTCGATTATTAATATTATTTGAGAACAGATTATTCGATTCTTAATATTATTTGAGAACAGATTATTCGATTCTTAAAATTATTTGAGAACAGATTATTCGATTCTTAATATTATTTAGAACAGATTATTCGATTCTTAATATTATTTGAGAACAGATTATTCGATTCTTAATATTATTTGAGAACAGATTATTCGATTCTTAATATTATTTGAGAACAGATTATTCGATTCTTAAAATTATTCGAGAACAGATTATTCGATTCTTAATATTATTTGAGAACAGATTATTCGATTCTTAATATTATTTGAGAACAGATTATTCGATTCTTAAAATTATTTGAGAACAGATTATTCGATTTTTAATATTATTTGAGAACAGATTATTCGATTCTTAATATTATTCGAGAACAGATTTTTCGATTCTTAATATTATTTGAGAACAGATTATTCGATTCTGCCCATCACTACTACTAAGTAGGCCTACCTGCATAGGCCTATGGTCACTTTCCTTCACCCGACTTGGAAACTCACACAACTGTATGTTAAGCAAAGCTGACGTCACATCAGCCTGTTTGTGGTTGACAGTGATACCGAACAGGGTGGCCGGCAAGGCCGCGGGCAGCCCCCCCCCGTACCTCGATGGAAAGGTGAACCAATCAATACTTCACACGGAACGTAGAGTAAACTTTACCACCTCGCAACACCGTCTGCACCGCTCTGTTACTTCGAGTGACTCCATTAAACTGTCTAACACAGAGTTTGCCCAACTTTCAGCAAGTAAGGACGGCTGCGAAGGGTTTCTTAAAATTCTGGAGATCGCCATAAGCTGCACAGCTTTGTAACTGGGCTCACAAGTTCACGCCCTACAAACCTACTACACGTTTGCTCTCAATTGCATTATAGTTCTAGCAAGACGCAGGTGTAACAGGGTCTTATATTAACATGGACAATTAATAATAATTATTATGGCTTTAGATATGGAGGGTAGCTGCGAATATATTGAATAAGCAGTCGTGGACAGCCGATAAGGGGTGGTCCTCCAGCTTGGGGGTTGGGCGAAGGGCTAACAACCCATCACCGTAAAAAACAGCTTGTTACGTATCCCTATAATAAGCCTCGGAATAGGACTGATTCTCTGGCACGACCACAGCAAAGGAATAAGGTTTTGAGATTTGGCACTTGGAACGTAACTAGTCTTTATAGAACAGGAGGGGTAACATTAGTAGCAAAAGAACTAGCTAGATATAGAATAGACTTCGTAGGAGTACAAGAGGTTAGGTTAGATGGGAATGGCATATCACAAATAGGAGATTACTTGTTGTATTATGGGGAAGGAAACAATAATCACCAATTAGGAACAGGATTCTTTGTTCATAAAAGAATAAAATCAGCAGTAAAAAAGGTCGAATTTATCAGTGACAGGTTATCATATTTAGTACTTAAGGGTAGATGGTGCGACATCATAGTTATAAATGCTCACGCCCCTACAGAAGAGAAGGACGACCATATAAAGAATAGCTTCTATGAGGAATTGGAACATACTTTTGATCAGTTCCCTAGATATCACATGAAAATTTTATTGGGGGATTTCAATGCTAAAGTAGGACGGGAGGATATTTTTAGACCAACTATTGGAAAAGAGAGCCTACACGCAATTAGTAGTGACAATTGAGTTAGATTAGTCAACTTTGCCACATCGAAATATTTAATTGTCAAAAGTACAACATTCCCCCATAAGGATATACATAAATATACTTGGACTTCTCCAGATGGATTGACACACAACCAAATAGATCACATCTTGATAGATAAACGGAGACATACTAGTATAGTACATATTCGAACTTTCAGGGGTGCAGACTGTAATTCTGACCATTATTTGGTGATTGGAGAATTAAGAGAAAGATTATCAGTAGCCAAGCGAGTAGAGCAGCAAGTTAATATTACTAAATTCAATATTTTGAAATTAAAGGACGAGGAAGCTAAGCAAAATTATCAGGTCGAAATTTCGAATAGGTTTGCCACTTTAGAAAGTTCCGACGAAGTTGAGAAAGAATTAGATGTTAATAGCGTGTGGGAAAATATCAGAGATAGTATCAAAATTGCAGCTGAGCACAGCATAGGTTATTATGAAACTAAGAAAAAGAAACCGTGGTTTGATGAAGATTGTTGCATGGTAGTAGAAAGAAGGAAACAGGCAAAATTGAAATTCTTACAGGATCCAGTTGAGGAGAAGCGAGATAATTATTTCAATGAAAGACGGGAAGCAAGTCGTACACTTAGGAATAAAAAGAGAGGTTACTTGAAGGAAAAACTGAATGAGGTAGAAACAAATAGTAAGAATAAAAACATTCGAGATTTATATAAGGGTATAAAGGAATTTAAGAACGGATATCAGCCAAGGGTAAACGTGATCAAGGATGAGAATGGTGACTTGCTTGCAGACTCTCCATCAGTCCTAAACAGATGGAAAAACTATTTTGCGCAATTACTAAATGTACATAGGCCAAATAGAAATGATCGGGACGAAATTGAAATACAATTTTGTCCAATATTCTTTTGAGAAGATTAACTCCGTACGTAGATGAAATTATTGGGGATCATCAGTGCGGTTTTCGGCGTAATAGATCGACTATTGATCAGATTTTTTGTATTCGACAGATAATGGAGAAAAAATGGGAGTATAAGGGTACAGTACATCAGTTATTCATAGATTTCAAAAAGGCATATGACTCGGTTAAGAGGGAAGTATTATATGATATTCTTATTGAATTTGGTATTCCCAAGAAACTAGTTCGATTAATTAAAATGTGTCTCAGTGAAACATACAGCAGAGTCCGTATAGGTCAGTTTCTATCTGATGCTTTTCCAATTCACTGCGGGCTAAAGCAGGGAGATGCACTATCACCTTTACTTTTTAACTTCGCGCTTGAATATGCCATTAGGAAAGTTCAGGATAACAGGCAGGGTTTGGAATTGAACGGGTTACATCAGCTTCTTGTCTATGCGGATGACGTGAATATGTTAGGAGAAAATACACAAACGATTAGGGAAAACACGGAAATTTTACTTGAAGCAAGTAGAGCGATCGGTTTGGAAGTAAATCCCGAAAAGACAAAGTATATGATTATGTCACGTGACCAGAATATTGTACGAAATGGAAATATAAAAATTGGAGATTTATCCTTCGAAGAGGTGGAAAAATTCAAATATCTTGGAGCAACAGTAACAAATATAAATGACACTCGGGAGGAAATTAAACGCAGAATAAATATGGGGAATGCGTGTTATTATTCGGTTGAGAAGCTCTTATCATCCAGTCTGCTGTCCAAAAATCTGAAAGTTAGAATTTATAAAACAGTTATATTACCGGTTCTTCTGTATGGGTGTGAAACTTGGACTCTCACTCTGAGAGAGGAACATAGGTTCAGGGTGTTTGAGAATAAGGTGCTTAGGAAAATATTTGGGGCTAAGCGGGATGAAGTTACAGGAGAATGGAGAAAGTTACACAACACAGAACTGCACGCATTGTATTCTTCACCTGACATAATTAGGAACATTAAATCCAGACGTTTGAGATGGGCAGGGCATGTAGCACGTATGGGCGAATCCAGAAATGCATATAGAGTGTTAGTTGTGAGACCGGAGGGAAAAAGACCTTTAGGGAGGCCGAGACGTAGATGGGAGGATAATATTAAAATGGATTTGAGGGAGGTGGGGTATGATGATAGAGACTGGATTAATCTTGCACAGGATAGGAACCGCTGGCGGGCTTATGTGAGGGCGGCAATGAACCTTCGGGTTCCTTAAAAGCCATTTGTAAGTAAGTAAGTATGGCTTTAAATACCTAAAAAAAAGTATGCTTACAACTGAAGTCCTCGGATGTAAATCATGATCAATAAAGTATACATAGCAGGTAGAAAGGGGTATCTGCTCCCTATGCAGATAGAAGGATGATGCCATACATATAGTTTTAATTTGCCCAGGTACTGAAAACTTAAGAAATTTATGGAATGATAAACACAGCGCTTTTAAAACGATGTAATGCCCTTAAAAATCGTAACTAAAAAGAACTAGTTAAATTTCAATTCATAGTAAAGAGTAAATGGGAGGAAAAATATATTTAAAGGTGATAGCTGCAGGGAATTAGTATTCTAACGATTATCTTCAAGAGCACCAGTAAACGTAATTATAATACTAAGTGGTTATCATAGTTAAAAAATTACTGATACTGTAACATACATACATACATACATACATACATACATACATACATACATACATACATACATACATACATACATACAGATGTGGACAAATTATTTATTAGTAAAACTGAAGATTTTTATGACATATTTCTACAAAATTTGACTCTTCAATTTGGACTACAGTTGACATTTCTGTCTATTATAATGATAAAAATATGCAAAAGTGCCAACTGTAGTATAAATTGAAAAGTCAAATTTTGTACAAATACATAACAAAAATCGTCAATTTGCTAATAATTTGTCCACGTCTGTACATACATACATACAGTCACCGGCGTGGCTCAGTCAGTTAAGGCGCTTGCCTACCGTTGTGATGTTGCGTTCGGGCGCGGGTTCGACTCCCGCTTGGGCTGATTACATGGTTCGATTTTTCCGAGGTTTTTGCCAACCGTAAGGTGAATGCCAGGTAATCTAAGGCGAATTCTCGGCCTCATCTCGCCAAACACCATCTCACTATCACGTATCTCATCGACGCTAAATAACCTAGTAGTTGATATAGCGTCGTTAAATAACCAACTAAAAAAATACATACATACATACATACACACATACATAGCAGTGTCCTGCAATGTTCGAACATGAGAGAGGCAACCAAGTCATTACAAACTTCGTCTTATTTCATATGGAAAACTAATCGCAAGATCCGTGCTAAAATCCTTATGGGGTTAAAACATGAAAGGGTGGAAGAGGAGGACAGCGAATATTTTTGTAACAAGGTGGAACAAAGGCGACAGGCTTTCTCCTGCAGAGCGAACATCGGCGAATTTCATCGAACTTCGCAAAAATCGACAAACTTTAACCGAACATAGCACGACGCTAATACGTAAACACACAAACATACGACCAGGGTCTGAACCCACGGACCTTGGATTCAAGGCCAACTAATGCAACGAGGACAACAAGAGAAGTTAAGTCGTCTGGCATGATGGAGGACATGATTCAAAGAGGAAGCGTATGAACGCGTGTGCCACTATTTCAAGTGTAACACAACACTAGTGAAACGTCCTTCCTCATTTTCTCCACTGCACACGAGTTATCATGAAGCAGTCGGTCTGGCACATCACTGACGGGCGTTCAAACCACTTCAGTGAAAATCGTGATAGTCTTTTATTTCTGAGCATAGGTATATGTGAAGTTCGTACTTCAAATAAATACAGGTTAATGTCTAAATCAGAAGAGCCTTCATGTAACTCTTCAAGTCAGGTGTGTACTTTGCTCATTAAATGGTGCTGATATATCATTCTGTCAGTCGTATATTCAGACACACACGTTACCAAGTTTACGGGAGGAGATGGGAAATATTTTTTTAAGTTGGTTATTTAACGACGCTGTATCAACTACGAGGTTATTTAGCGTCGATGAGATTAATAATAATAATGGTTTATTTTAACTGGCAGAGTTAAGGCCATTCGGCCTTCTCTTCCACTCAACCAGTATGATAGAAAATTACTACAGTGCTATGAATATAATATAATTAATACAATACAATACAATACAATACAATTCAAAGCAATACAATACTACAAATTCAAGACAATATAATACATAATTACTATAATACAATGACAATTCTTTTCGTCTTCACAACACCATAAAATAATTATGTAATAATAATAATAATAATAATAATAATAATAATAATAATAATAATAATAGTAATGATAGTCATATCTAAATAAAATTGAATTATTAAGCTCGATCACAATTATAACGTCAATTTGACTGCGCCCGTAAGAAATCGTTTAGCCTTTTCTTGAAAGTGGTTATTGTCTGGCAGCCCCTAATCTTCTGAGGTAGAGAATTCCATTCACGGGGAACTGAGACAGTAAAAGAGGATGAATAGTGGGATGTTCTATGGGCAGAATTGGTGATAGCGAGATATCTGGCGAGATGAGGCCGAGAATTCGCCACACATTACCTGGCATTCACCTTACGGTTGGGAAAAACCTCGGAAAAAACCCAACCAGGTAATAAGCCCAAGCGGGGATCGAACCCGCGCCCGAGCGCAACTTCAGACCAGAAGGCAAGCGCCTTAACTGACTGAGCCACGCCGGTGGCTAGGAAATTTTGATATTTTTCAAGAAAATGAAGAAACATTTCCATTTTTTTTTCTTTTTTTGCAAAAATATCAGTGACCTTTCATTTACAGTACATGTTGGCCAAATTTTATCAATTGTCATCAAAATCCACGCTGTAGTTATATTTCACAATTACAAACTGGTTTCCATGATGGAAAATCGAATGTTGAAGTCATTTTTTCCGCAATTTTATTTCTACAAATACTATATAATGCTCCAACAAATTGCATGCTAAGACGTTCAAATTTTTACAGCATGTTCTGAAAAGTATGGTTAACGAAACCACAGTATCTGTTCTGAATAAAGTAAATACTGTGAAAAAGTAAAACATAGGAACTATCCGAACACAAAGAAATAACATTTTTAAACTGACTCAGTTCACTCACACATTCAGAATTCAAATTATGGCTCTGCTGTTAAATTATATGCATGTCAAAGATGTTGTACAATTTTTCTCAGGCCTATAATATATTTTGTGGAAATATATAGGCTACTTTTTGAAAACGCCAAAACGTTTTAAAAAAAAATAATAACTCAATGTAAAACTGATAATAATGAAACTTGCAGGTATTAATACTAATAACAAAAGGTTTCTGTATACATAAAAACATCACACTTACAGTATAGATAGCTATTTTTATATGTATCTGCTGTAGAGATCTAATGGCGCAGTTCGAGGCGAGGTTTCGACGCGAACTCATTAACAGCTGTCTTGTAAGAAATCAACACTTCGTCTAGTACAGTGGTTCCTAAGGTGTGCTGTTGATCCAACACTTACCAGGGGATCGGCAGTAGGCAATATATATTTTGAAATACGTAGATAACATAATATAATATAATCTTTTTTCTCGACGCGACTGTACAGTACTGTATACAACTATATTTGTGAAAGTTAGTATATCGGCAAGGATAGATGACCAGATCTCACCCTTGCGTGAGCTAATCTTCGATCTGCTATAAAATACACAACTTTCTTTTTTTAGTTAAGGTAGTCAATTCTATTTTTATAAAACAGTTATATTACCGGTTGTTCTTTATGGTTGTGAAACTTGGACTCTCACTTTGAGAGAGGAACAGAGATTAAGGGTGTTTGAGAATAAGGTTCTTAGGAAAATATTTGGGGCTAAGAGGGATGAAGTTACAGGAGAATGGAGAAAGTTACACAACACAGAACTGCACGCATTGTATTCTTCACCTGACATAATTAGGAACATTAAATCCAGACTTTTGAGATGGGCAGGGCATGTAGCACATATGGGCGAATCCAGAAATGCATATAGAGTGTTAGTTGGGAGGCCGGATGGAAAAAGACCTTTGGGGAGACGGAGACGTAGATGGGAAGATAATATTAAAATGGATTTGAGGGAGGTGGGATATGATGGTAGAGACTGGATTAATCTTGCTCAGGATAGGGACCAATGGCGGGCTTATGTGAGGGCGGCAATGAACCTACGGGTTCCTTAAAAGCTGGTAAGTAAGTAATAAAGTTTGACACCTATTTTTAAAAAGAAACTAATTTCGTGCATTGTTGTGGACGCATTCTGCTTCTGCTAATTTAATTTAATTTGAGGATCCGTGAATCTTTTTTCGTGTCGAATGGGATCCGCGATCAAAAAAGTGTGGAAACCACTGGTCTAGTAGATGCGAGCACTGCTCAATTTCTCATAGCCATGCAGCTACAAGCCTCCGAGCTGGCAGCGTTTACTTAGCCGACTGGAAAATTCAGACACGCGTTGACTGTACCGCGATAGAGGAAAGGTAGAATTTTAACCCATCTCTTGAAATCTGTTGCTTCCCTGTGAATAAACGAGATTTATAACCTAATAAACGAGGAGCAAAGGAGGACTCGTCGCCAATCAATATCAGCAAAATGACGAGGCGGGTGAACTCGCTTCTTGTCAAACGAGGGAAACAAGAACGGCGGGAGGGCAAGGGAGAGAAAAGAAACAAGGAACAGAGAGAGAAACTAGAAGAAAGGACAGATGTAGACGGGTGTAGACGAAACTGGAGAAACCAAGCGAAAGAAGACATGGAAAGAAGAAAACGAAAGGACTAGGAAAGGAAAACAAAAAGAATGAGAAAAGAAAAACTAGAAGAACGCGAAAAAAAAAACAAAAAAGAATGAGAAAAGGAAAACTAAAAGAACGAGAAAAGGGAAAGAAAATAACGTGGGAAGAAACCAAAAAGAACGAGAAAAGAAAAACAAAAGAACGAGAAAAGGAAAACAAAAAATACGAGAAAAGGAAAACAAAAGAACAGGAAAATGAAAACTGAAGAATGAAAAAATGAAAACAAAAGAAAGAGAAAAGGGAAATAAAAGAACGTGAAAATCAAAAGAAAAGGACGAAAAAATTGAACAGAAAAAAAAGAGAAAAGGAAAATAAAAAGAACAAGGGAAACAAAAGAATGAGAAAAGGAAAACAAAGAGAACCAGAAAAGGAAAACTGAAGAATGAAAAAATGAAAACAAAAGAGAAAAGGGAAACAAAAGAACGTGAAAATTAAAACAAAAGAACGAAAAAATTAACACAAAATAACGAGAAAAGGAAAACAAAAGAACGAGAAAAGGAAAATAAAGAACGAGAAAAGGGAAACAAAAGAACGTGAAAAGGGAAAGAAAAGCACGAGAAAAGGAAAACAAAAGAACGAGAAAAGAAAAACAAAAGAACGAGAAAAGAAAAACAAAAGAACGAGAAAAGGAAAATAAAGAACGAGAAAAGGGAAACAAAAGAAAAAGAAAATGAAAACAGAAGAATGAAAAAATGAAAACAAAAGAAAGAGAAAAGGGAAACAAAAGAACGTGAAAAGGAAAACGAAAGCACGAGAAAAGGAAAACAAAAGCACAAGAAAAGAAAAACAAAAGAACGAGAAAAGGAAAACAAAAGAACGAGAAAAGAAAAACAAAAGCACAAGAAAAGAAAAACAAAAGAACGAGAAAAGGAAAACAAAAGAACGAGAAAAGGAAAACAAAAGCACGAGAAAAGGAAAACAAAAGGACGAGAAAAGGAAAACAGAAGAACGAGAAAAGGAAAACAAAAGAACGAGAAAAGGAAAGCAAAAGAACGAGAAAAGGAAAATAAAGGAAAACAAAAGAACGAGAAAAGGAAAATAAAGGAAAACAAAAGAACGAGAAAAGGAAAGCAAAAGAACGAGAAAAGGAACACAAAAGAACGAGAAAAGGAAAAAAAGGAAAACAAAAGAACGAGAAAAGGAAAACAAAAGAACGAGAAAAGGAAAGCAAAAGAACGAGAAAACGAAAATAAAGGAAAACAAAAGAACGAAAAAAGGAAAATAAAAGAGCGAGAAAAGGAAAACAAAAGAAGGAGAAAAGGAAAGCAAAAGAACGAGAAAAGGAAAACAAAAGAACGAAAAAAGGAAAATAAAAGAACGAGAAAAGGAAAACAAAAGAACGAGAAAAGGAAAGCAAAAGAACGAGAAAAGGAAAACAAAAGAACGAGAAAAGGAAAACAAAAGAACGAGAAAAGGAAAGCAAAAGAACGAGAAAAGGAAAATAAAGGAAAACAAAAGAACGAAAAGCGAAAATAACGAAAATATGAGCGACCCCACAAAAGAACAAGTGAATTGATTTTCTTAATTGATGAATGATATCCCGAGAGCCGGCAGGGCAGGTAGGTTAGGTTATATTCCGCACTACTCCACGTGCGCCACTGCCGCAGTGCGGCGTCTCCGAACACCACGATGAATGAAGCCACTCCAACGATAACTCACTCCCAATAATCAATAGGACATTTTCTAAACATGATGGAAATAATGAAACGGGGATGTAATTAAAATTCTTGTAAGTGCGAGTTGGATTCAATTAAACGTGCCGGCTGCAATCAGGTGATATTTAGAATTTTAAAACTTGCAGCAACTCACAGTTAACGAGGAATTCAGGAAAATTAATAACTGAAGACGAATGAAAGTTAAGCGAGTAAGAGAAAAAGAAACAAGAACGACAGAGGGGGGGAGATGAAGGAAAGAAGACACAGTGGCAAAGAAATAAAATGTAGATACAGGATTAGCCCGTGAAATCCCTTAAGGCCCGATTGTATAAACCATTTAATCTTAGATCAGAGGTTAAATTGATCCTTGTTTCAGCTGAACTTGGAATTTTGTGTTGTATAAAGCCTAATCTGAGATTAATTTGTCTCAAACTAAAGTCAACTTTGACTGAAGAAATTTCTCCGATTAAGTTAGATGATCCAAGTTCAGTTATTTCTTTTCTGTTTGAAATATACGAGTGACAGATTGTGCAGATAAAATATCCATTATTATTAATATTAATAGATATGATAGGTACATTTATATATATTTCTTTCAATTTCTTGCCTTAATACACAAACAATCTTATATTTTATAAGGCTCTATCGTGTTCAGCAGTATCAAATAACATAACCTATAATTATATTATGTTTATAACAACCATTAATTATTAATGGATATGATAGCTACATTCATAAATTTTCAATTAACTGTATTACTAAACGAAAATTGTCGTTTTATAAAGCTTTATTATGTTTAGCAGTATCAAACACCATAACATGATAACAACTCGGAGAACAGTCAACCTTCTTCTTATTGTCCGCCATTATTTACATTGCACAAAAAACCAGTGTCTCCAACAGAGTGTACGGAAAGTCGCCAAAAAGTAGTTGTAAAGTCGCTAGATTTCTCATTATCGACAAAGAAAGATTAAATTTTGTCACTATGGGGTGCTAAAAAGGTCACTAAATCCCTATTTAAGCAATATAAAAGTTAAAAGAAATTGTTGTTGAAAAAGAATTAAAGTCGCTAGATTGGCAACACTGAACAAACCTGTCCGCGCATCACGTATTTCACCTGTTTATGCGATGTTGCCAAATCCTTTTCACGTGAACTTAGATTGCATTTGAACCAAGGTAATTTGATCGCAGAAAAGTTTTATACAATAGAAGAAGTGTCTGAACTCGGTTTACTTTTCGATCTTCGATCAAAGTTGATCTTTAGTCAGGGAGTTTTATACAATTGGGCCTTAGAAAGGTAGCTATTTCGTGAAAGATTCTCATGCTTGTCTCAGTGCTTCCTTAAGTTGACTTTTCCAGTCCTCTCGATTTTTGCCTTTCATAACCAATTAGCTAATACCAAAGGACATCTTCGACACGTCTTCTTCCTATGGCTTCCTTTCTGGTCGGTCCTTGGCTCCCAGGCTATTTGTGTGTCCATTTTTACGATATGGCCTGAACCATCATCATCTAACGTTCTTAGCTGTCGTTGCAGCATCTTTAACACGTATCATCTTCCTGGGTTTCTCGTTGTCTCCGTCCTTCTTTATCTTTTTTCTCTCTCTCTCTGTGAGGCTTGAGGTCTATTGTGCGCCCCTTGGGATGAGTTGCAAGCCCGCCGAACCGATCTAACCCCTAACACCCTGACGACCAGTCCCGTCATCCATCCAAGTCCGTGTACCATTCCCCCTCAAACGGTCTGAGGTGTAAACCACCCCTCCCGTCTCCTCAACGGTCTGAGGTGTACACCTCCTCTCCCGTCGGGAGGAGAGTGGGTTCCGCTGCTGGGTCACCAGCTACAACGCTTGACATATCCATGGAGGCCGGCCGAGAGTGTCAGCAGCTTCGGAGGGCCGCCGCAGGCGCGCTCTGAAAACCAAGGGAGACAACCGGAATGATGAGGAAAGGATGATGAGTAGACTTCGTGGAATTGCCACGAGAATCGCAAGGTTTACTGCGCACGCGGTATATACTGTATGAGAAGGGGCCGTGCAACTGATGGAGTATGCCTCTGATGTAAACACTGAGCAGTATACTGCTGTTACAATAAAACCTGTATCCTGCATTCAAGAAATATAATGACTGATCATTGAAGTAGGAAATGTCTAAACATGTAAATACACAATTATTTTATAGTGAGATATATTAACTCTTAAAATTTAATGTAAGATACTCACATCATCCTTGAATATGTGCATTGCAGTAAAGAGTTACGTACATTTTGAGCGACTACAAAGTAACCTCCTCCGATGGCCACTTAAACAATTTTTATTTTGGGAAAATGTACGTTCAACATCACACGATGTAATACGTACATATGTGAAGAACGGAAAGTCACTACTTTTTAGTACACCAACTTCAGATGTCTTCAGATGTAGTATGTGTTTTGTTTTATTCTGAAATCACGGCCGTGCTGAAATGCAATTAGTTCTCAAAACTGAAGAAAGATGGATTTTGGAAAATAGGAAAATAATATAGGATAATTGATATTTCACTGAAAACTACTATTTTTCTGAAAACTTTGGGTTCCAAGCTTCAAAATGAGGGGTCATTTATAAAAATCCGTTCAGCCGTTTTCCCGTAATTTCCATTAGACTACCAGTTCAAATTACAGTATATACAGGGTGATTCAAAAGTCGCGCGACATAGGACATCTCCGTTATTAATGTAAGTACAAAAAATAGTTTCAAATAAATGTTTTAGATATTAGTACGTGTAGTTCATGTGCAAAATTTAAAGAAAATCGTAAGAGCCATTTTTGAGAAAATTGCAACAAACTTGTTCGCGTTTCAAGTAAAGTGCCAGTTTTGTTAGGGGAAACGCATCCAAAACCTAGGTGCCACATCTCTGGAGGGTACGAAACTTAAATTAAATGGATGAGAACCATTTCCACCCTCTCAGGAATTGTGTACATTGTCTGTTGCTACCCGGTTCACTGGTGAAACTAGCACTTACTCACCTGTCTACACAAAAAAAAAACACAATGTATTAATTACGGCGCGCGACCCAAACCACATTTATAATTTAAGTTTCGTACGCTCCAGAGATGTGACATCTCAGTTTTGGATGCGTTTTCCCTAACCAAACTGGTACTTTACTTGAAACGCAAACATGTTTCTTGCAATTTTCTCAAAAATGGCTCTTACGATTTTTTTTTAATTTTGCACATGAACTACACGTACCAATATCTAAAACATTTATTTGAAACTATTTTTTGTACTTACATTAATAAAGGAGATGTCCTATGTCGCGCGACTTTTGAATCACCCTGTATATAAACAATAAATAAATACTTCGTTGCTAGGGAAACGTGAACAGCAGATGAGTGATAATAATTTCAGTACTGTTTGTTTTGGCGCTAACGAACTCGAGTTGCTCAAAAATCGTACCTCAAACTTTGGGTACATTATTTGCATACCCCGTTTGTTGATTTATCTCTTCTCGGAGAAGGGAGGTAAGCTGTTTACTTAAAATCACGTGCACGCATGGGTGCAGTCCTGGATACGACGGCAGTAAATCAAGCAATTTATCCAGTGGATGTTTTATGTTGGGGCTGCGAACAACATGGCTGTTGTATCAATAATTCGCATGCTTCACTTTACCGCCATCCCGCAACACACATAAACTCCGCCTGGGGGATCTTTTAAGAACTAATCGCGAGCGTCGTAGCGGCGCCGTACTGCATTGTTACGTAAACTGACTACGTAACAAGATACTCTGCGGACTATGTCACTATGTCAGAACATACATCTAAGTAGTGTTACCAACCCTAGGCATTTATTCCTAGTTCTAGGGAATTTTAATGACATCTGGGGAAATAAGGATAATTTACCCTAAATTCACTGTTTTTAGGGATTTCTTGATTTTCCCTTTAAAACTAAATATTTTTTTTTCTTCCATCTTCTATTTTAATTTCTATAAGCTATTTAAAATCTGAATTAAATATTTTTTAGAATTATATTTCCTAACAAGAATAAAAATGTAACCTTCCATTTTTATCACATTCTTCATTTTCAAGAGAGAAGAACAATTAATTGTAAACAGAGATTATGTGATGATTCTTCCCCGGTATCTTTACTCGCAGAATTTTCTCGTAGGAAGGTGATTGTACGAGTGTATTTATGAATGGGTAGTTCTCGTTTTCTTTACCCCAGGGCAAGTTAAATCATCTAAAATTTTATTGGCAAAGGGATATAACATTTTAACCACATCACACATTAAAATTGAAATAAAAATTTCACGAAATTTACAAAAGCTGAAGTACTTTCAACCACATTTTCTAAAAAATAACTTAAGTGCACTTATACCATTTTGCTTCTCACCTCCTCATATTTAAGAGTAAGAAAAGGGTATATATTTTAATATTTTGTGTGCATGAGTAGGCCTACTGAGAAATTGCTGACAAATTAATCTTCCCTTTAAAACTAAAGCAAATATACCTTCATCTGAAAAGTTTCCTTTCTGAATGAGAAGATATTAATGTTTCAGCATTCCAAATATCTATAGTGATTAAGGATACTCATGGAATAAAAACTTGCAAGTTCCCCTTGGTTGGCAGTACTTTAAGGGCATATGAGTGCACAAATGGTCTGCTATTAATATTTATTTAAAATCATCCGTCCTCAAGTGAGGTTGACCACTGGGATCCGGAATTAACAAACATAAAAATAAAAGAAAATGAAGCGAGTAAAATAATTATTCAATTTGTACATTAAAACAAAACTGTATGTGTTAACATATAAATGATAGTGTAGATGGAATTTGAAGAGAGGCCTTAAGAATTTCCATCACAATCTTCTGAACCTCATAAAAGGGAATTTGAAAGGATTTAAGGATATTACACGTAAATTTTGGTAAACAACCCCTCGCTCCAAATAGTAAGCCTGCAACATCCCAGTTGTAAAGCGAAATGCCATATTTTTCACTGAGGTATGGAAGACAAGGTACATATTTAGCTCGCTTGTCATCATTTATCTGCAGTGCCTGATTCGTGTCTCGCTCAAAGCGAATCGTAGGGTCTAAGACCATCGCTTTCTGGGTTCTTCTATTGATGGCAATTATCTACAACACTTTTCAAATGACAAGCGATTTGTCCTTGAGAGCCTGATGACCAATGTCCAATCAGGAGTGAGAGAAAAGAAGTAGGCACGGTGCAGATTATGCTCACATTCTGGTTACATTGTTAGCTATATGGCCATTGTTCATTTTTCTCATGCCAGACTGTAAAGCGATGGTTGATCAAGGAATCGAGGATGGACAATCCAATAACTTAAACCATAGATTTGTATTATCGAAACTTTGCGGGGCACACTAGCGCATACTATCGATGCAATAAAGAATCTCAGTTATTTTACTTCCTTTCGTAATAAAATGAACTATGACATAGTTCTAAACAGTATGTAGTGATTATTAGTCACGAATTTACACACGACTTATAAACGAGGTAAGTTATTCATCGTGTAAGTATAAGACAGTTAAACGTCTGTATAAGAATTTTAATTACATCCATTATTTTACAATCCAGAAAAGGAAAACTAGTCTCTTTTCGTATGTATGTTATGTGATTAAATTTATGTTTCTATTCTGCCTTTAAAATGTCATTCACAACATGATAAAGGAACGCGTGAAAAGTATAAATGATTAAGCAGACATCTTCATGACACACATTTCTCTTACATGTTCTTTTATTTCTTCTTTTGTCTTCATAATATCTCTTTTTTTTTGGCATCCGAATATTATCTTCAACAGGCCTACATATTATTTTTATTCAGAGTTCTTTCTTCTTTTGTCTTCATAATATCTCTTTTTTTTTTTTGGCATCCGAATATTATCTTCAACAGGCCCACATATTATTTTTATTCAGAGTTCTTTCTTCTTTTGTCTTCATAATATCTCTTTTTTTTTTTGGCATCCGAATATTATCTTCAACAGGCCCACATATTATTTTTATTCAGAGTTCTTTCTTCTTTTGTCTTCATAATATCTCTTTTTTTTTTTTGGCATCCGAATATTATCTTCAACAGGCCTACATATTATTTTTATTCAGAGTTCTTTCTTCTTTTGTCTTCATAATATCTCTTTTTTTTTTGGCATCCGAATATTATCTTCAACAGGCCTACATATTATTTTTATTCAGAGTTCTTTCTTCTTTTGTCTTCATAATATCTCTTCTTTTTTTTTTGCATCCGAATATTATCTTCAACAGGCCTACATATCATTTTTATTCAGAGATCTTTCTTCTTTTGTCTTCATTATATCTCTTTTTTTGGCATCCGAATATTATCTTCAACAGGCCTACATATTATTTTTATTCAGAGTTCTTTCTTCTTTTGTCTTCATACCTCTTTTTTTTTTTTGGCATCCGAATACTATCTTCAACAGGCCTACATATTATTTTTATTCAGAGTTCTTTCTTCTTTTGTCTTCATAATATCTCTTTTTTTTTTTTTTTTGGCATCCGAATACTATCTTCAACAGGCCTACATATTATTTTTATTCAGAGTTCTTTCTTCTTTTGTCTTCATAATATCTCTTTTTTTTTGGTATCCGAATATTATCTTCAACAGGCCTACATATTATTTTTATTCAGAGTTCTTTCTTCTTTTGTCTTCATAATATCTCTTTTTTTGGCATCCGAATATTATCTCAACTGGCCTACATATCATTTTTATTCAGAGTTCTTTCTTCTTTTGTCTTCATAATATCTCTTTTTTTTTTGGCATCCGAATATTATCTGCAACAGGCCTACATATTATTTTTATTCAGAGTTCTTTCTTCTTTTGTCTTCATAATATCTCTTTTTTTTTTGGCATCCGAATATTATCTGCAATAGGCCTACATATTATTTTTATTCAGAGTTCTTTCTTCTTTTGTCTTCATAATATCTCTTTTTTTTTTGGCATCCGAATATTATCTGCAACAGGCCTACATATTATTTTTATTCAGAGTTCTTTCTTCTTTTGTCTTCATAATATCTCTTTTTTTTTTTTTGGCATCCGAATATTATCTTCAACAGGCCTACATATCATTTTTATTCAAAGTTCTTTCTTCTTTTGTCTTCATAATATCTCTTTTTTTGGCATCCGAATATTATCTTCAACAGGCCTACATATCATTTTTATTCAGAGTTCTTTCTTCTTTTGTCTTCATAATACCTCTTTTTTTTTACATCCGATTATCTTCAACAGGTCTACATATTATTTTTATTCAGAGTTCTTTCTTCTTTTGTCTTCTTCCCCCTTTTCCGTTACTAAGCAACACTTCAGACTACACATGATGCTACAAAATGATCAACACAACCAATGGACTCAGTCCGGGCCATGTGTGTTCACAGACACAACACGCACTGTGTTAGTTCCAGACTTCTTAAATATGCATGCCAGGCTAACCCCCGCAGGAATAGTGCCACAGGTGTCCTGCATAGCGGCAACTGTCGCAAACTCGGGGATTGAATCTTACGAAGTTCCAGACCCTATTGTAACGTGCCAGACCAGCAGTTGTAAACTTGGTGGGAAGCCATTGTTGACGGCAGATAGCCCAATTTATTTGCTCACAAATTTCGTTACCTACAATGCCCCAATCCTTGCGGCGCTCTCCATAGTTACGGGACTCGAGCCAATTCTGGATTCTTCGCTTCAGGACAACAATGGGGAACAAACTTGCGGCCCCTGAATGCCACCTAACTCCTATCGAACTGTTGTGAGAACAATACCTTGCCACGGCGCAATGAATAGAGAAACAGTAGTTAAAAATCGGAAACGTTACTAGCTCAAGTCGGGAGATAACATTCACACAGGGTGTTTCCGTGATAACGGGCTGGAAGATCTAGATTTTGAAGACTTTTGTACATAATAGCCCAGAACTTTAAAGACAAAGGAATGAAATTAAAGGACCCTGAAGAAGCCCAAAACATCGCTTTAAAAATTAATGCACAAAAAAGAGATGACACTAAAGTGAAAAAATAAAAACAAGTTTCATCTTTTGACACGGAAAAATAGAAACAGTATATTAGTTTAATAAATAATTTCGGTCACATCATATCTCAGAATGGAGGACCTGAACAAAATGTGTGGCATAAAATAAAACACAAAAGGACTTTGCACGAAGAGCATTATGGAAATCAATAAAAATACAAAAATCGGAATATTAAAAAAAAATTGTTCTAAATAATTTCAAGGGAAAAATTGTTCCAGGGCCGAGTACCGAACCCGGGACCTTTGGCTAAGCGTACCAACACTCTACTGACTGAGCTACCCAGGAACTCTACCAGACACCGACTCAATTTTTCCATTTATATCCACATACCTCAAAGTGGGTTGACAAAATGTCAAACATCCAACATTGAGTGCACACAAACTCTGTGTGACTTGAATAGTGGTACGAACAGTACACTGATATTTTCTGAGTACACAAATGGAGTAACAATTGAAGGATATTTACCAGTGTAACTTAAAAAACGTATTTGCTTAATATAGGCCTACAATTGATTGCATACTTTATTACACTTATCTTCATAACATATAGATGAAGAAATGGACACGGTAACAGCAAAGGAAATAAGTGTAATGCATAGCATGATTTGGTGTGTAAAGAAATGCAAGAATAGAATAAATTACAATTACTTACTAAATAGAAGAGAAAATAAGTACATACATTCCATTGTAACGTTTAAACTTTAAACTCAAAATTTATATCTCTAAAACAGTAGATGTTAATGCCTTTTAATTACTCTAAGCAGATGCATTATTTCATTAATAAATCATTTTTAAGAAGATATGTTTTGCTCTTCAGATACTAACTTAATGGAAGAATCCATCAATCAACTAATGAATAAATTAATTAATTAATGAACTAATCTGTGAATCACTGAATCAGTGCCAATGAATCAATCAATAAATCCATGGATGAATGAATGAATGAGTCGATGGATGATTTATTTATTTATTTACTTATTTATTTATTTATTTATTTATTTATTTATTTATTTATTTATTTATTCATTTACTTATTTCCTTACCAGTATTTATTTATTCATTTATTTACTTACTTATTTATTTACTTATTTATTTATTCATTCATTTACTTATTTAGTTACTTATTTATTTACTTACTCATTTACTTATTTATTTATTTACTTATTTATTTATTCATTTATTCATTTAATTATTTACTTATTTATTTATTCACTTATTCATTTAATTATTTACTTATTTATTCATTTACTTATTTACTTAATCATTTATTTATTCGTTTATTTATTTATTTACTTATTTATTTATTTATTTATTCATTAATTCAGTTATTCATTTACTTATTCATTTATTTCATTATTTACTTACTTATGTATTTATTTATTTATTTACTTATTTATTTATTTATTCACTTATTCATTTATTTAAGTACTTATTTATTTACGTATTTATTTATTTATTTATTCATTTATTTATTTATTTATTTTCTCATTTACTTATTTACTTACCAGTATTTATTTATTCATTTATTTACTTATTCATTTACTTATTTATTTATTTATTTATTCATTTACTTATTTAGTTACTTATTTATTTACTTACTTATTTACTTATTTATTTATTCACTTATTCATTTAATTATTTACTTATTTATTCACTTACTTATTTACTTATTCATTTATTTATTCGTTTATTTATTTATTTATTTACTTGTTTATTTATTTATTCATTAATTCAGTTATTCATTTACTTATTTATTTATTTACTTATTTATTTATTTAATTATTTACTTACTTATGTATTTATTTATTTATTCACTTATTCATTTATTTATTTACTTATTTATTTATTTATTTACTTATCTACTTATCTACTTATTTATTTATTTATTTATTTATCTACTTATTTATTTATTTATTTATTTATTTATTTATTTATTTATTTATTTATTTATTTATCTACTTATCTACTTATTTATTTATTTTTCTACTTATCTACTTATCTACTTATTTATTTATTTATTTATTTATTTATCTACTAATTTATTTATTTATTTATTTATCTACTTATTTACTTATTTATTTATTCATTTATTTATTTATTTATTTACTTATCTACTTATTTATTTATTTATTTATTTATTTATTTATTTATTTATTTATTTATTTATTTATTTATTTATTTATTTATTTATTTATTAACTGTAGTGAGAGAAGAAGAATTATCAATTAAATAGTAGGCCTACACGATGATAATCGCGTCCTTACAAGGGCTCTTGAAACTCCTGCATGGCTCAATGTGGTCTGTTAAATCGAACCTAAGACACTCAGCGAGACGGAAGAGCTTTGCATACTGACTACAGTGCCAGGCGTTCAACAGTAATTTATATCATTTCTATGTTTCATAATCGGTTATGCACGACTCTCGACTACACTTAGGGGAGAGTTGGGTAGTCACGGACATCGGGTAATATCGGACAGTGAGTTTCTTTCATCTACCACCAGATGATAGTATCTGAATGACATGGTTACGTTTCTGTGATGTCCATACAGAAACGTAACCATGTTATTCAGGTACTACCATCTGGTGGTAGATAAAAGAAACGCACTGTCCGATATTACCCGATGTCCGATACTACCCAACTCTCCCCTATCTCTTACCCCATTATTTTGTATCTACCATAATGTTTCATTCTTAGTGCTAGAACCTTTGTCTTCTTCTTCCTATCACATATTAAGCCTGGTGGCCTGTTACGGACTCACTCCATCGTTTCAGCGGACGGAATATTTATCTCATAAAATAATGTCAGAGACTTATGGGTATATTAGCAATAAAATTATCGTGAATGGCTACATTTTGTCTTCCTGTACGTCTTTGTAACTGACGTGTTCCCATATAAAGCACTCCAGACAGTCCCATAGAAATTGTGTGTGCATAGTTTTAACATAATCACACAATTTCATCACATTCTCTTTTTATCTTACAGCTACCATTCTCTGTCGCCTCATTCAGACAATCATCACCATGGAAACACAGCGTTTTCACAAGACTCAAGGCTACATTTCCGTTAAAATCTGGAATTTTTATGTTTGCTGAAGTCTCTTTGTCCACAACACTGAAGTTGACTGTGAATTGCATAGCACGTTTAACTTCCCAGACTGTAACAAATTTATCAGAAACGAACAAAGGCTAGGGTTATCAAAACAAAAACACAAGTTGCACTTCAGAGATCTCCGGGGAATGTATAAAGTTACATTATTATATTAATTCCAACAATAATAGACAAGGTCACATTGTGAACAATTGACTGTGGCCTTCCTGTGTGACATTTGAAAGGCTACCCACGAACAGACCGCAGAAAAATGAAACAAAACACCATCGCTTCCCGTCACATCAAATCAGCGCCACAATTTTTAACTCACTCGTCATGTTTTAGCAGTCTCACCTCATGCGGAAATTCCATTATCGGATGTTCAGTGTGGTTTTATTAGTTTCAAAAACCAAAAAACTGTCACAAAATATTAATTACAGAGTTCCAAATGCGAACATACCATCATTATAGGAAAATTAGGCCTATAAGCACATATGCTGAGTCGCTTCTTATATAAAGAAATGGAGCACATTTTCAATACAGCGCCATCGGACTTCGGTTTGCGGTACTTTTGCTCATTCTGTCACAGCCAGATCTCTGAATGAAGCGCATTTGCGAAACCTCACGTCTATTTGTCTTATGTTAGCATGTAACTCCACTTCCGGTGGAAGAATCTTTACAAAATTTTGTATTAGGAACATAACGCGAATTTCAGCATTTCGCACTTCGAACCTAAGACCTGAGAAATTTAGAACAAGTATATCAAATTAGGAAATCCTAAAGTAAAAACGGTTACATAAGCTGCTTGTTTATGCGGATGACGTGAATATGTTAGAAGAAAATCCACAAACGATTAGGGAAAACACGGGAATTATACAGGAAGCAAGTAAAGAGATAGGTTTGGAAGTAAATCCCGAAAAGACAAAGTATATGATTATGTCTCGTGACGAGAATATTGTACGAAATGAAAATATAAAAATTGGAAGTTTATCCTTTGAAGAGGTGGAAAAATTCAAACATCTTGTAGCAACAGTAACAAATATAAATGATACTCGGGAGGCAATTAAACACAGAATTAATATGGGAAATGCCTGTTATTATTCGGTTGAGAAACTTTTATCATCCAGTCTGCTGTCAAAAAATCTGAAAGTTAGAATTTATGAAACAGTTATATTACCGGTTGTTCTGTATGGTTGTGAAACTTGGACTCTCACTTTGAGAGAGGAACATAGGTTAAGGGTGTTTGAGAATAAGGCGCTTAGGAAAATATTTGGGGCTAAGAGGGATGAAGTTACAGGAGAATGGAGAAAGTTGCACAACGCAGAACTGCACGCATTGTATTCTTCACCTGACATAATTAGGAACATTAAATCCAGACGTTTGAGATGGGCAGGGCATGTAGCACGTATGGGCGAATCCAGAAATGCATATAGAGTGTTAGTTGGGAAAAAGACCTTTAGGGAGGCCGAGACGTAGATGGGAAGATAATATTAAAATGGATTTGAGGGAGGTGGGATATGATGATAGAGAATGGATTAATCTTGCTCAGGATAGGGACCAATGGCGGGCTTATGTGAGGGCAACAATGAACCTCCGGGTTCTTTAAAAACCAGTAATTAAGTAAGTAAAGTAAAAAACGTTTTTGGGTCTTTTTTCTGTTTCCTCTTTCTTTAACCAATACAACCAGAACACCCATTTACGAGGCGGGACTCGAACTCACAACCCTTCGGACCAAGCGGTAGAGACATTCCATGCATCTACAGCTTGCGCCACCCAGGCCGGCAAAAAGTTCAAGTTTGTCGAGTTCAGCGGAGTTCGATATTCGCCGATGTTCGCTCTGGTTTGTTTCACCTTGCCATAAAAACATTCGCTGTCCTTCACTCTGTTTTAACCGCTTAAGAATTTCAGTAGCCCACATATCTTCCGATTAGTTTTTCATAGGCGATAAGACGAAAGTTTTTAATGTCTTGGTTGCCTCTCTCATGTTCGAACATTACAAGACACTAGTCTGAACCTCACAAGTGACACCAATAAGGCATCACTCATAAGGTAACTAAGCCAGGAGGAAGGGCGGCCAGTTCATTTCCCCCTCCATGGCATAGGCTTACACCGCTGACTTGTAACATATTGCACTTACTTACTTACTGGCTTTTAAGGAACCCGGAGGTTCATCGCCGCCCTCACATAAGCCCGCCATTGGTCCCTATCCTGAGCAAGATTAATCCAGTCGCTACCATCATATCCCACCTCCCTCAAATCCATTTTAATATTACCTTCCCATCTACGTCTCGGCCTCCCTAAAGGTCTTTTTCCCTCCGGCCTCCCAACTAACACTCTATATGCATTTCTGGATTCGCCCATACGTTCTACATGCCCTGCCCATCTCAAACGTCTGGATTTAATGTTCCTAATTATGTCAGGTGAAGAATACAATCAGTGCAGTTCTGTGTTGTGTAACTTTCTCCATTCTCCTGTAACTTCATCCCTTTTAGCCCCAAATATTTTCCTAAGCACCTTATTTTCAAACACCCTTAATCTCTGTTCCTCTCTCAAAGTGAGAGTCCAAGTTTCACAACCATACAGAACAACTGGTAACATAACTGTTTTATAAATTCTAACTTTCAGATTTTTTGACAGCAGACTGGATGATAAAAGCTTCTCAACCGAATAATAACAGGCATTTCCCATATTTATTCTGTGTTTAATTTCCTCCCGAGTGTCATTTATATTTGTTACTGTTGCTCCCAGATATTTGAACTTCTCCACCTCTTCAAAAGATAAATTTCAAATTTTTATATTTCCATTTCGTACAATATTCCCGTCACGAGTCATAATCATATACTTTGTCTTTTCGGGATTTACTTCCAACCCTATCTCTTTACTTGCTTCAAGTAGAATTTCCGTGTTTTCCCTAATCGTTTGTGGATTTTCTCCTAACATATTCACGTCATCCGCATAGACAAGCAGCTGATGTAACCCGTTCAATTCCAAACTCTGTTATCCTGGACTTTCCTAATGGCATACTCTAGAGCAAAGTTAAAAAGTAAAGGTGATACTGCATCTCCCTGCTTTAGCCCGCAGTGAATTGGAAACGCATCTGACAGAAATAGACCTATCTATATTGCACTACTCGTTTATTTTTAGTTCCTTACTTAACGACGCTGCATCAACTACTATGTTATTTAGCGTTTATGAAATTGGTGACAGCGAGATGGTATTTGGCGAGATGAGGCCGAGGATTCGCTGACATTCGCCTTACGGCTGGGAAAGTCTCGGAAAAAAACACAACCAGGTAATAGCCCAAGTGATATCGAACCCATGCCCCTAACCAGCATGCAAGCGACTCTGTAGCTACACTGGTGGCTCTGCAAAAAACGGATACGTTGAATTCATAAGCATAAACAATTCATATGAGGAGTATGTAGATATTTGGTTAATTCTGTTCTGAACGCATGCTTTGTCCATCACAGATTCCGTCACGACGTCGTCATAAATCGAACTCGGACCGCCTGACATGGAATACCAGCGTCTTAGCACTTGAGCTACAGACGCGGCAGGGGGAGGGGGGCGCTACGAATCAGCACTGAGACTTAGGCCCGTAACACACTTGAAGAGTTTTCGCTAGCGAGAAATGTGTTGCGAGAAAATTAAAGATTGATAACATGGATTCAAATGCACGTCCACACACTGGAAGAGATTCTCGTTCGAGGCAAAAACCTCGCGCGAGTTTCTCGCTGGAATCGGTAGCTCAGCGAATTTTCTTGACACATTTATCAAAGGTGTTTGGTATTTATACTCTTTATGACGAATGAATGTAGAAAAAGATATCACAGGTGGCGATGAATTGTATTGTTTTTATTTGAATATGAGCAAAGATGGCTGTAATTGCAGTCAGAAACTTATCGAACTTGTACGATGTCACCCGTATGCCTGTTTATATGATACACGGGATGAAAACTATAAAAACACGAAACTTAAAGAAGAAATCTGGAGACAAATATCAGATTATCTGAAAATAAATAGGGCTATATTTTATTTTGATGAGATTTAATAGTATTGATTAAACATTTTAAATAATGTATCTACTGGGTGTTCATTTCAAAGTGTGTCATGACGTCACTGTTGTTGGGTCACCGATTTGAAGCGAGTTTCAACTTATATGTTAGAGAAGTTGCCTATTATTTAAGGCGTTCTTCAATCTGAACTTGAGAACGTGTACGGTATAACTTGAACGTCGTAGCAACAGATGGCGGTCTGTACAGTCTGTGTGCTACCATAACCTCTTTCGAACTGTGTTTTGCGCCGGCAAGTCGTACGCAGGGTATTTGTTATCATCGGTTGCGTACGGCAACATTCCACAACACAAATCAAATGCTCCGTGTCCATGTTGACCGTCGAAGTTAATGTCAACAAATAAGTAAGTAATCGTCTTAACCCCCTCCCCATATCCCGACAGTACGTATTTCCAAAAAGTTCACATTCCTGCCACTACCGGCGTTACCGTACGTATCGGCACGTACTCTTCAGAATGAACGCCGTACTTGCTAGCCAACTTCTCTGCCTCTTAGATTATACACCTGAGCTGCGGAAGTGTAGGAAGATTGAATTCTCTAGGCTCATCAGCTAGCCACATGACGGCATACAGCGAGCCAAGACACATTTTGAACTGAACACCCAGTATATGTCTTAACAGTTCATGTATTTTTAATCAGAATATAGCAAAGAATCCTCTATCATATCATGAGTGGCAAAAAACTGTGGTCCATTCAACCTGAAATAATGCCTAAACGTATCATCATTCAAATCGAAACCAGTGTCCAAAACTCGCCCTTATTTTCGTAAGATACAATGTGATTTTCAGATATTTCTGACTTTAATTTTAGGCCTACTTCTTCTTTTCATTAACAAAATATGTTCATGTAACTCCATTTCCTCATCATCTGAATACTCAGATTCAACACAGCGTTCGTACGTAATTTGTAAAGTACGACAATATACTTACAGGTTATATATTTAAGTACGACAATATACGTAAATACATAACCTATAATATTTCCCCCAACGAGTCATTACTATAATCAGAAAAATGCTTTCTGCATGAAGGCAGTGCATAGATAATCATAGCGAGGTGTGATCTGTGATAGCGAGAACTCGCCAAGTGTGTGGAGGAAGGCTCTTCGCCTCTTTCTCGCAACACATTTCTCGCTAGCGAAAACTCTTCAAGTGTGTTACGGGCCTCAGAAGATCTACTGCGCTTAACCTCGAGCTAGGCGCATTCCCAATCCACTTCGGCTGACTACATTAATGTTCGCTGAGTACCCAGGTTTCGAGCAGGCAACCCCCTAGGCCAGCCCCTCCGTCCGTCGTCAGTCGGCGTTTATGGAATGATGACGGAATGGAGTTCTGACGGAAATGACACAGGCCAGACAGTAATTCGAACCCGGTCCGCCTGCGTAACAGGCCTGGAAAGTTAGCCTTCTTTGCAGATCTTGAACCACTCGAAGACTGCAGTACTAGATGTGCACGTTCACCATAGTATTGCTTTCTGCAGTTTCTTCGAAATATCCGGGATTGTATGCCTCAGAAGAAAGAGTTTTATTACATCTGCCGATACAGCTCATCCTACGCGCCACTTTCATTCTATCACAATATGCGAAATGCGAAGAATTCTGTCTGTGACACAGCATTGCTACAACACAAAAGGCTAATACAGCGCTGACACCCACAAATATTACGTAAGATGTCGCTGTTGAAATAATGTACCTACACAAGTTGCGAAACTGAACCTTAAAGGAACTTTGTTTGCAGAATCAGCGTCAGTCCTTATTTATAACCCCTCCTATAAGAAAAAAAATAGTGCAGAAATTGTACTTCTTTAGTTGGGTATTTAACGACGCTGTACCAAATACTAGGTTATTTAGCGTCGATTGAATTGGTGATAGCGAGATGGTATTTGGCAGATGAGGCCGAGGATTCCCCATATTATCTGACATTCGTCTTACAGTCCGGGAAACATCGTAAATGAAATTACCGTGAAACATCGGTTCCCAAATTATCGCTGAATAGCGTTATGTAGCATATATAACCCTATGTGTCTTTGGATTTGATTATTTATTGCAGTTTAATAGCGCATATACACTGACGTTCATTAGAAATCCCGACAAATTCGTAGGCTATCGTTTCTCGGGGAGTTTGGTAAATAAACAAAAGAAATGCAAAACGTATAGTGAACGATCTGAATGGCAGCAGTTCAACATGATTAGT